>NC_081565.1:14238879-14268993 GCF_022355385.1 Mustela nigripes
CCCTATGACCCTGCAATTGCACTATTGGGTATTTGCCCCAAAGATACAGATGTGGTGAAAAGAAAGGCCATCTGTACCCCAGTGTTTATAACAGCAATGGCCACGGTCGCCAAACTGTGGAAAGAACCAAGATGCCCTTCAATGGACGAATGGATAAGGAAGATGTGGTCCATATACACTATGGAGTATTATGTCTCCATCAGAAAGGATGAATACCCAACTTTTGTAGCAATATGGACGGGACTGGAGGAGATTATGCTGAGTGAAATAAGTCAAGCAGAGAGAGCCAATTATCATATGGTTTCACTTATTTGTGGAGCATAACTAATAGCATGGAGGACAAGGGGTGTTAGAGAGGAGAAGGGAGTTGGGGTAAATTGGAAGGGGAGGTGAATCATGAGAGACTATGGTCTCTGAAAAACAACCTGAGGGTTTTGAAGGGGCGGGGGGTGGGAGGTTGGGGGAACCAGGTGGTGGGTATTGGAGAGGGCACGGGTTGCATGGAGCACTGGGTGTGGTGCAAAAATAATGAATACTGTTACGCTGAAAAGAAATAATAATAATAAAAAAAAAAGGTGAAGTGTGGAAGAGTGCTTGGCTGGACCCATGTCTTTAGAGGTCATGGCCCCACCTTTCCCAATGAGGTCCTAAAACGGTGAGGCTGTCAGTGTATCTCATGCCTAAGTAGGTGAGGAGTGACGACATCAAAAGATAGGTTTATAGTCTTGGGATATTACTTAATAATTACTATGGTAATTATTAAGCTCCCTGTTCTGCCTTTCCCCCCATAGGACACGGGGCTGAGCTGCAGCAGGAAATTCACACAAGCAGGACTTGGGATGACAGCTTTCATTGTCTAAACATATAACCTGGGGCTTTGGTAGTGGGCCAGAGCCAGGGAATTTAAAAGTAAGAAAAGATTTTAGAAAGTAAAAGTGATCGTTGCTTACGGCTTTTTACATCGATTCCAAGGCTTTAAGCATCTCAACTCCCTCTGCAACCAGAGAATAAAGCTGCCCTGTTGCCCAGAAGACCCCCACTTCACTGTGCTCGGCCTTCCCCTGGTCCTACACGCTGTTCATTTGGAGGCTGTACTCCTTGCTGGTTAAAGACATAGAACTGAGCCCCAACTCTGCCATCTATGTGCTGTGTGACCTTGGGGATGTTACCTAACATCCCTGAGACTTGATTTCTCTATCTATAAATATGGGGCATACTGTGTGTGGAAGAATCAGGTTAAAGCTTCTTTTTTTTTTTCTTTATCTTTCTGATAGAATATATTTCAGTGTACCTTAGCTAAAAAAAAAAAAAAAAAAAAAAAAAAAAGAGGGGCAACAGGGTGGCTCAGTGGGTTAAAGCCTCTGCCTTACACTCAAGTCATGACCTTAGCACCCTAGGATGAAGCCCTGCATCGGGCTCTCTGCTCAGTGGGGAGCCTGCTTCCCCCCCTCTCTCTGCCTGTCTCTCTTCCTACTTGGGATCTCTGACTGTCAAATAGATACATAAAAATCTTAAAACAAAAAAAGAGAGAGAGATAAAAATGCCCTCATGAAGGAAAACAAAATTCCCAGTTTCCAGGAAATTGTAGATCATTAAAAGGTTAGTGGGCAGAGCTCATCGCCTTTATCCAAGCGACCGTAAGTTAGCAAAGTTATTTACAGAGAAATTTTGCATTTTTATATCTAAAAGGAAGAACCCACTAGGGCAAAATGTTTGTTTATGTATTTTGCCCCCCTTTCCAAGGAACTTGAAAAGTTACAGACACATTGAAATACTCTGTCATAATATGTAGGCAAGACTGGACATCACTGTCATCATTTCTAAACCATTAAGGTCCAGAGAGGTTAAATGACTTGTACAAGGTCACACAGTGAGTCCGGCTTCAATCCCAGGTCTGCTGACTTAGTGGTGACCCATTAAAGCACTGTACCCTGTCCACCCAATAAAGAACCTCAAGCGAAACACGGATTGTTAGGGAAGGAAAACAGCTATTGAGCTAAGGAAGTTGGCATTTAGCCTGCCAGAAATCATTAATGTGGCCTGGTTTAAGGAGAGCTCTATTAAACTGTCCATCAAATGCTTTACTCTTAAATGGATTTATCGAGAAAAGGGGAAACGACTAGGGTAGAGAGAACATAGCAGAGGTGGCTTTTTCCTCTGTCTGCTGGAAGTTCAGTGACTGGCAGGGAGAGAGGATCCCTCTGGAGGACCAGATCGGTGTGAACAGAGGGAGGAATTTCTTCAGGCTCTGGGCCCCAGAAAACCCAGCTGGGATGCTGGCAGTGAAACCTGTTAGCTGTGTGTCATCGGGCACATTTCTTTCCTTCTCTGAGCAACAGAAAAATGGATCCACAGTGAAAATTCACTTAAAACATGGAGCCTGGCTCACCATAAGCACTCCCTGACATGTAGTTATTTGATATTATTGTTGTTGTAGTTACTGGAGACTAGAAGAAGGGAAGAGAGTGGACCCAGCCCAACCAATGAAGTCAAGCAGGACAATAGGAAAGGGAAGAGAGAGGGGGAGGAGTGCAGCCCAGGTCCAGTGTCATCTGCAGAGAGGTCTAGAAATGGAGAGACAGTGTGTGTCTCGTCAGGTAGGAGCAGCCCAGAGATTCAGGGGGGAGGGGGACATCCATGGGTACGGAGAAGCATTGAAAGTTTTCTTTTTAAGTGGGATGGCAAATTCTTACCTCAGAGTGGTCAGAGGATCAAGTGGGTCTCCTCCTATGCATGTGAGCCCCTTACAATGGGTGCTGGTAACCCGTAAAGACAAAGCTCCAGCCCAAATTGCCATCCCCATCTTTGCTCTGAGTCACTGGCCCTAAGCCACTCGTCATTCTGTATCTGAGCCCTCGGTCATCAAATGTGGCCTGTGCACTGCCATCCAACCTCTGTGCCGGGCACTAGCTGCACAGGTGAATAGGCCAGGTGAGTGTTGTGGCTGAGGAAGGGGAGCCAGGAAAAGGTGACGACTGAGAAATGGAGAATAAGTAGGAGCTATCTGGGATAACAGGAAGGAGGCAGTCATTCCAGGAAGAGAGATTACCAGGAGCAAAGGCCCACACACCAGAAGTCACCTGGCTGAGATTCGAGGTACTTGTGGTTCCTGAGATGTCAGGGGTGGATTGGAGAGAGGCAGAAGGCTTTGGATAGGATATTTGGGCTCACATTGTGGAGGGCTTATGTGCCATGTTAAAAAGTTTGGGCCTTTCACTTGGAGGCAATGGGGAGCCATAGGAGGGTTTATTTTCAGGGTAGAGGGATGCTTGTCTGAGAAAGCTAACCTGAGGGCAGTCTGGGGTGGGGAGGAGCAGACAGAGGTGAGGACCAGTGAGAAGGCTGCTGTATCTACCCATTGTTCCTCTGATATGGCCTTTTGGATCTGACACTTGGCACTGCGTTTCTTATCTAAGAACTTCACTCTGCTGGTCAAAGGTTCTGGGTCCCCACTCTGAGTGTGTTCCCTTGGGTGGCCTTTGCTAATTATGTCCTCACATTTGAGTGGGTCTTTGGGTCCTCCTGCCTGCTTGGATGGCTTCCTAAACAAAGAACTCCGTACCCTGGCCAAGAAGCAATGGGAATACATGCGAGGGGTCAGCTGAGTTCCTGGGGAACCGAAAACTCAACAACAGATATTTGAGGACCTCGGGTCTGTTCCTTCCTTCCTTCCTTTGTTGGTATAGAAGAATCAGTAGTGCTGAGACTCTACTTTCAAGGACAATTTTAAAGGTAAGAATCTTCTCTTGGTAAGGGAGGTAAGGGAGCAAAAAGAAGAATGGGACAAGTTATAGCTGGGTCAGGAAGGGTTTCCTGGAAGAAGTGATGCGGCCAGTGCTGGTTCTCAGGAGATTAGAGGGTTTCCACCAGCTGGGAAGGGTGAAGGGCATTCTGGGAAAAGGGGGTTGTGTAAGGAAAGGGCTCAAAGCATGAAATAACATTAAATGTTAGGACAACCCAGCTGTGGGGCATGGTGGATTGTTGGAGAAATAGAGACCCCAGGGGCCTCAAAGTGTTTTAGAACTAGATTCGTCCTCCATTTCCACCATTTTCCAGCTGTGTGACTTCGTGCAAATTACTTGACTTCTCTGAGTCCCAGTTTTCTTATTCACGAAATGGGGGAAAGTAATGCTAATGCTTACTTTGTAATGTTGTGAAAAGTAGTAAATGGGATGATCTTTGAAAGGTATCTCGCACAGTCAATAAGTGATAGCTATTATTATGCTTATTTTTATTTTCAGTGCCTAGAGGTTCAAAATAGGATCTAAATCTGGTACTACAGAGCTGCTTCACCCTAAGTGCCAAGTCCCATTGATTGGTACCAGCTGCCTGGAGCACAGAATTGTGAGGTTGTATATGAAATCAGCAGGAGGAAGTGCTGTGATCAATTAGTAATGTCTGTACAGGGCAGGGAATGGGAGTGACAACATCTGGGCCAGGTATTGTAAACCCTGAAGTAAGTGCTGCTTAAGAGCTAGGTGTTGTGAGTATATGCCCTGTTTTAGGAAGATACACAGGACAAAGGGAGACTTTAATCAGCCCCTTAAGGATAGGAAGGTATGGGACAGGTAGAAAGGAGGGGGAACAATCTAACCCAGCTAAATTTGCCTTCCATCTTATTGGCAATGTAACATTCTATTTTGGGCCCCCAGCGTCACAAGCCAAAGTCTTAGAAACCCATCCCTTATCAACTAGCTACAAAACAAACATCCGTCTCCTTCCCTGCCAATGCTGGGGCCACTTGAGCAGAATCTAAGTGAGGAGGGCAAGAGGTTCGTGCTTCATTTACCAAACCCCCAGGTCTCTGGTAACTTTCCGGAATGCTAAGCTGTTTATTTTGGGAGTCTTTAAGCTTAGTCAGTTGGTATTTAGAGACAGCTAGGAATTTTGGATTTCACTCCTATTCCAATAGAAAAGAGAAAAACTTAAGTGCCTTCCAAATACTGGTAAGTCAAATGAGGACAGCTTGGCTCCAATCTGCTCTCATCCCCCACTCCTTGCCCCCTCCCAGAAACACAGAATGAAAAGGAAAAGCAACATAATCAATGCACTAAGCCACAAGTTAAAACTTCCCCTGGAGAATGCCAGACAACAAGACTCCCTCCGCATTAGCTGATGCAGAAGACCATCCGCCAGTGTTTGTGAGACTCAAAGAAGAGGAAAGGCAAACTCAAATATCATAAGGGGGGGCTCCTGTGCCCTCTGCGTAGGGCTCTGACACAAGCCTTTAAAAGACTTCCATTAGTGGTGTAATTGATCTTCTGATGAAAAGCGATAAGAAGTCCAGCAAAAAGAAAATGTGATTACAGTGTACAGAAGTGGACACATACAAGTCGCAGGTTACAAGTTCATAGTCACCACCATCTATAAACCAGGCTTAGATGTAACTTTCATTATTTCTATGTCACGGTCCTTACCTGGTAAATCCTGGTTTCTGCCAGGGGCAGGAAACTTAATCCTGTGCATTTATAGAGCTCCGTGACTTTCAGATTTAAATGTGATCAATTTGGGATCCAACGTAGGTGTGTCCAGATTCTCTTCATCTCCCTCTTTCTCCTTGTCTCCTCGAGGTAGGAGGGCTGAGCTAATTTTCAGTGGCCTTACTTTCATCCATCAGTTATTGGCAGGAGGGGATTTGGTCCTTGTGGGTCTCCTTGGAGTGTGGCTTGTCCTGTGATGGGTCCTTGACCTCCATCTATGGTTGGTGGTCTTGTTCTGGCCCATAGTCAGAACAAGTCCTTCAGACTTAGACATAGTCCTTCAGACTTCAGACATAGTCAGAAGTTGTTCAGACTTCCTTCCTGTACCCCAGCTGTCAGATGTCTTCAGGCCCACCAATGAGTACTTCCATGCCCTGTTTGTTTGCTTTCTCAGCATCTTCTGCTTGTGGTTGGGTCTTATGAGTCTGTTTCTGGAAATCTCAGCCATGGTGGCTGCCTGTCCCACACAGGTCTTGGTTGCAGGCAACTGTACCCCTGATCCATAATCTTCTAAGCTCACTTGGGTTCCTGTCATTTCACCCTGAGTAGATTGCATTATTGACCCTAAGATTTTCTGCCAACGTTGATATTCATACTCTGCATATGACTTTGGAATTTTTTCCATGAAGGCAGGTCATCCCCTCCCCCATTTTCCTGCCCCGTTTGATTTTGAGCTTATCCATGTGACTTGGTTTGACCAACAGAATAAGGCCAAAGTAATGGTGGGTCATCTCCAAGTTTAGGCCTTCATAGGCTCTTCTCTATTTCCACTTGCCCTCTTATGCCTCCGCTGCTACCAAGAGAACGTTCCTTAGTTTTCTATCTGATCCAAGGAGGATGAGAGATACATAGAGCAGAACCACTTCAGATAAGCCCAGCTTAAATAAGTTGACCCCTAGTTGACCTATAGATCTACGAACATAAAGGTTTATTGTAACATGTCATTAAGATTTTGCATTTGTTATACAGTATTGGTGTGTAAGTTCCCGAATTGAGTACTTAGCTTGGGAGACTGGGAAACTGGGGGATCTAAGAGCTAGTATTTCTCTTCTTCTTGTAACCCTGTTACACTTCATTCTCTTTTCTCCGTGGATGTGAAAACTTCTTTTGAAGCTCTATCCCTTTTTCTTCCCTTTTCTGGGATTTTATGGCTTTCCATTTGTTGTTCTGGTCTTCTCAAGGTATAGGTCTTAATGGGCAAAGTCATATTTATGGACTGCAAAGAGTCATTTCCTCTCACTTGAAAATCCTGTCCTTCTCAATCTGCAATATCAGTGACGTGGTACAACCCAAATCTGTTCAGAAAGACAAAGGTGAATGGTCTCAACTGTCTTTCTTCTGAGGCTATATATGTAGAGAAGAAGCTGCTTTTCCAAATAGTCTAAAACATGGGAGAGGCATGTGATGAGTATTCCCTGGTTCCAAAGGAGGAAGAGAGATAAGTGGAGCAGAGCCAAACTCTTCCAGCCAAATCCAAATTAGATCAGTGGAGCCCATCCCCACTGCCCCCCACTTTGACCCTGTGACGAGTGTGCATGGACTAGATCAAAACTGCCCAGTCTAGGTTGACTGAGCCATGCCAACAAGTGAGAGACGAAAGTTCATTGTTGAAGTCACTGAGGTTTTGTGGTATTTTACAGTGGCAATTTCCTGGCAATCGCTAACTGATAGAAACCTCCATCTCCAAACCAATAGAAGTGGAGATTCTCCTGTTGGAGCAGGGTGAGGAGATCCTGAACCCTCAGCTGTGTGATCACCTCCATCTTCTGTGTCTAAACCTGAGGCTCCATACTAGGATCGGGGTTCCATGAACGCAGTTTTACAACCATTCCTCTGACCCATACCATCTGCCCAGCCCTCTTGCTGTTCCCTACCCTTCTCCCCTGATTCACTATTTGAATTCTCTCTCTAGCAGGTCTATCATGAGTTTTCAGCTTGAACACCTTCTTGACAAGGAGCTCTTTCCTTCAAAGACAGCCAGTTCCACCTTTGGACAGCTCTGGTTGTCAGACAATGATTCCTCGTGTCCTGGGGGATATCAGGGCTATCATAGAAGAAATGGGGCAGGAGAATGGTAGAGAGGCGATGGTTTCTGGTCTAACTCCTACCCAAGAAATAGCAGCCATGTGAGCCCTCCGATTTCTCTCTACTGGGATTAGCATGGTTGGGTCCCCTTCACCTGCCCATAAGTAGGCCCATATTTTCTTAATAATTGTAACTTCTCTTTACTAAGCAGGGAGTAGTGGTCTGGATACAAAATCTTTTATCCTTGGAGGTTGGCACTATTACTTGTCACATTTTGCTACGGTGAAACAGAAGCTTGTAGTTGGCGAGTGATCTGCCCATGGATCTTGCACTTGTAGGTAGTGGTGGTGAGGTTGGAGCCCAGGTTTGTTGACCCTGAAACTGGTGTTTTTAGGGACTGCATGACAACAACAATAGCCATAATCATAAGAGTACTGAAAATAGTATTAACTAAACTCATCAATTGTTAACTTGTTGTGGGTTGAACATTGTAGTTAAGAACATTTGTGGACAAGAGGAACCCTCACAGAAACTGCTGGGAAGGTGATCCACTCCCATTTTTAGGGATCAATAACTTTAGTCCGTCCCTGGCTTTAGCATTTTTATCTCTTAGAATGTATTCATTTCTTATTTGAGGTAGTGAGTTCTTTGTCATAAAAGGCATTTAAGGAAACACTGGAAGAATGCTTTTTAGGGATTTTTGTACTAGAAAGTGGATTCTACTAAGTGACCACTATGGTGTCCTTTTCACCCTAATACCCATTTTCCTCTTCTCATTCCAACCCCGTATTCCTTCCACATTCATAGACCAAGAAAGAAGGAAGGGCTCCCACTTACTGGATTTCTACTATAAGCCAGACACTAAACTAGATCTTGTATCATCATTGCCTGCCTTAAAGCTCACCACAACCTCCAGGGAACCCTCGTCTCATTCTAGACCGGCTCTGTTTATTTTATTTCTCTCTTTCTTTAGCACATGCAGGAACCCCACACGAGGCCAATGGCCAGTGACTGGAAGCCAGGTTCACAAAGACATGACCATCTTCAAAGGTAGCCACATATGTGCGGATAAGATAAGCCAGACCACCTGGGTCTACATCCCAGCTCTGCCATTTCCTAGCTGTGTGAAAGCTGGCAAGTGATTTGCCCCCTGCCCCTCAAGTTTCCCCATATTTGAAAGGGGGAATCCCATTTTTACTGCACTGAGAAAATTAAGCCTGGTGGTAAAAGTAGGGATTCTGGAGACAGATTGGCCAGGTTCATGTCCTAGCTCTGCCCTTGACTCCTAGGGAATCTGGAGCAAAGTATGTGTGGCTCCATTTCTCTCATGGAATGAAAATGGGGCTGCTATGACCTTCTATCCCATAGCTATTGTAGGGGTTGAATGAGCTAATCCCTGTAAAGCACTCAGAAGGGGCCGTGGCTCTGAGTAGAAGGGCCAACTCAAGTCACCCAGTTAGTTAGTGTGAGAGTCAAGGTCACCCCCAGGTTCACGGCTGCTTAAGTTACACCCAAGTTTTGCGCAGCGTTCTTTGTTCATGTTGCTGGTTTCTAGCACCTCAAAGAGAGCAGAATTCCTTCACACTGTTTCTCCAGCCGCATCCTGACATACTTGAAACATTTTCTACATCGGTAGAGACAAGTGTATTTTCCACTGAGGGAGGGACTGGGGCCTGCTTCTAGGAGGGAATGAAAAGAGTCATCAAAAAAACAGAGACCAGCCAAGGAAGATGCAAAAATAATTAAAATAGGAAACGTGCTGCTGTCTTCACAGGATTTCAATTTTGCAGTTGCCGGAGGGGAGGGGTGGCAGACATTCACTTTCTCACGCTGATACACATTTTGATAAAGTGTGATAAAGACTTAGAAAAATTGACAGATCAAATGGGAATACAGGTTGAGGACGTTTGTATCCTGTAAGTGAGGAAAATCAGCCAGTGGTGCCAGGGCATCTACGAGACAAGGTGCTGCTCCTTCCTGCTCTTGTGAACGTGGTCCTGGCATGCCCCACCCAGCTCTTCTCCTGCTCATTCCCACACATCACTCAGTCTCTGCTCAGACCTCACATCTTCAGGGAGGTCTTCCCTGGTCCCCCAGACTTGATGGGACACCTGGTTACATGCCCTCAGCGCTCACTGTGTGCCTCCTTCCTGGTACTTGGCATTGTTGTAACTACCATGCGTGCTCACGGAGGTTATCTGAATTCCCTCTGGACCCTGGGCGAGATGATTGGTATTTCGATGACAGAGGATGGATTTCTTTACTTTGCTGTGTGTTGCCAGTGACCCGCACAGCACCTGTGCATAGTCGGTACTCAGCACATACTTCAGGAAGGAAGGAACAGAGGAAGGAAGGACACAGACGTGGGATTCGAACCAGCAGGGCAAACAGGGCTTCCTGTCGGGAAGGCATGTCTTCCATCATGTTCTCTTCTGCACATCGATTGAACCTGAATCCCCGAGTCCCACTGAAAAACACTCAGCCAGTGGAGTTTGGTGAAAAAGGACTTCCTCTGCATTGCCCATGAGAACCAGTGTAGGCATCCTCGTGTCATGGTGGGCGGGGATGCAGTGTGATCTTGCCATGGGATTGGTGTGGGTTCTGTTGGCAAGCTTGACCGTGCTATCTTAATCCCATTGTGATGTCTTGGAAAGGGGGTTGATGCCTCCCCACCCAACCTCCACCCTGACACAGCAAGGCAGTTGGGGTGCTTAGGTGGATTGGGTGAGGTGTCTAAGGTCTGGGTTTAGGAATGGAGACCTGCAGCCTGGAGGGACTAAGTGCTGCCCTGGGGTCAGGAGATAAGTCTCTGGTTTGGCAGAGCTAGAATTTGAACCCTGGTCTCCTGGTCCCTGATCCATTGCTCCTCTCAGCCAACATTCATGTATCCATCCAAACATCCACCTGTCCGTTTTTCTGATCACTACATTTGGATGGTCCTCCATTGGGTACCAGGCACTTGCTGCAAAAGAATCAGGATCAAGACAAACACACACCTATGGCAGTTTATCTTTACTTTTATTTCTTTAGTTGGTCTTTTTCATGTTTCACTGAGGACTCTCAGCTTATCTGGGCCTTTCCAATCACCTATGTCACGTGCTTAACAAGACAAGTTGGGAGAGGTTGGCCGAGAAGTTCACTCCACCTCCTCACCTGTCAGGTCTTTAATAAAGTCCTTTGTCCACTCTGGCTCCTCTGTACTCTCTGAGTTCTGGGAGGAGGCACTTGCCAGGACCCCAGGCCACTTGTCTCAGGTAGAGGGAGCATAGAATCTCTTGGCAGTAATTAACTCCCTGAAGTAAATTGGGCATTTTCAAAGGTGTAGAGGGCTGAAGACGGAGGAGAAATTGGGTGGTGACATCTTTGGCTGCCATGTCATGTGTCCAACCCACACATTTATTGGGTCTGGGCTATGCGGTCAGGGATACAGTCTTCAGCAGCTCCCAGACTATGGGAAGAAGCTTGAGGTGGCCTTATACAGGCTTCACATCCTTTTCAGACACTCGGAAGGTGGCACTATTGGAGTCTGTTGGACATTGGTCTAAAACCCTGATCTTCTAATGGAAACATGTTTCACTTACTCTGTGAATCCCAGCTTCCTCTTCTATAAATGAATGGGATAATAGCGGACTCCCTGGCTGGTTGTGAGAGATCCCATGGTGTCATGTCCATGAAGCACCTTGAAACATGGTAGTCAGTATTTATTTCCTTCCCCAGTGCTCCTAGGGCATGTGTGCATTTCATGCCTGCAAGCTGAACCAGGCATCTCCCCAGAACGATGGCTGATTCCTCAAGGGGCCAGGGTGAACTCTCATTGTGTGACCTTGGGCATGTCACCTGGAAACCTAGGGTAATGAAGCCTCCTTCACAGTGTTACTATGAGGCAGCTGGGACTAGGGTAGAATGAATGAGGTGTCCAGGGCTTTAAAGGTAAGGAGGTGGTGGCTGTTGGGGTCATACCACACAAGTGGCATTTGGTGACCGTGACCACCAATCCATTCAGTGATGCAAAGTGGAGCACCCAGGGTGAGTTACAAAGTGGGCGCTGCTCTTGTCTGGGGTTATTTGCTGAAAAGCGATGGAGGTCCACTCAAACTATTTCAAAAGGAAGGAGTTAGAGACACATGTGGAGTTAGACAGGGACCAAAGTCTTGTGGAAATCATCGAAGAATCAGGACTCAAGAATGAGGCCATTGCTCAAGGATCTTATCATGGGAGAGTGGTTCTGGACTCACAGTGGCTCCCAGAAGTCCTGTAGGAGAGTCCAGGGCTCTCTTTTTGCAGCCCTAAGGTCCTGCATGTCCTTCCCCTGCCTGCTTCTCCAGCATCCACTTGAACCCCTGTGCCTAATGAGCCTCTGCTCCTGTCCATGGCCTCCTGTGAGCTTCTAGAATGCCCAGGTGACTTTTGCCTCCTTGTCTCCCTGCGTGTATCCCTCTGCCTGAACACTCTCATTCCTCTTGTCACTGGGGAGACCTCTGCTCATTTGTCGGGATTTGGCTTCATTGTTACTTCATCTAAGATGCCTTGGCTGGCCCCTATTCGAAGTAGGTAGCCAGGAGGTCTCCTTCAAGCACTTTTTGTAACAACGTATTTACTAGGATAGCTGTTTGTTGCGCGTCCGTCTTTTCCCACTCCACTGTTAATTCTATGATGGCAAGGACCGGGTCTGTTTCACTGTTTCCTGTGTGCCTCCTGCCTGGCCCAGCGTTCAGTGCATGGGAATTCCTCCACAAATATCTGTTTCATGGAGGAAGGTAGGACCGTTTCTTTCCCCCAGTAACCCACCCCTGATTAGACTCTATTTATCTGCCACATTCTGCTGTCCTTTGCCTTTCTCTGCCTCCTGGGTTTCTGGGACCCCCTCCTCCACACTGAAACTTGCTCTTGGCCCTTCATGACCTCTGAAGCCCTCCATCCTCCCCTTCAGCTGCAGCTCTTAATACCCACTGGCCCATCTTTCCATGCATCTTAATTCAGACTGCCTACAGAAGAAATGAGACTGGTCCCGCTCATCTTGTCGGGAGAGATCACAGGCTTGACTCTCTGATGGACATCACCAATGCACTAGTTGCCTTCAGAGGAGGGGACTGACTGGCTAACCCTGCCCCGTTTACATAGTCACCAGCCCCAGGTGGCTATTGAGCCTCCCAAATGGGGCTAGTGCCATGTGTTGAGAGGACATTTTTCTATAATGGTCAATCAAATATGTTTCTAAAATCAGCTTTACTTGTCTTCTTACCACTTGGAAGTGTCTACTAGAAAGTCTCAAATCACCTATGTGGCTCGCATCATGTTTCCTGCTTGGGTGGTGCTGAGCTGCTGTCGCTGGAGTGGGGGTGGGGCAGCAGATTTCATGGTACGAGTGGGGCTGCCCAAATGGCAGAAGCTGTGTCTAGAGACTTTTTCTACAGAAGGAGGCCCTGAGTAACTCCCATGTTATATTTTGATTAACACAGTTATTATGCAAGTCCATTCAATAGTTATTCCTAGTCTACCTCCAGAGTAGCAATATTTAAACATTTTATCACATTGCCTTCATTATCTATTGCTGTCACCAATATTATGACAAACTTGGTGGCTTAAAGCAACACACAATAATTCTTTTGGTTTTTGTGGGTCAGGAGCGCAGGTATGGCTTAACTGGGCCCCTCACTTTGGGGGCTCAGCCAGCTGAAATCAACGTGTCGGCCAGATTCCCTCTCATCTCCAGCCTTGTCTTGGTAGTTGTGGGTCTTTGGGGGGCCTCCATGGTTTTGGCAGGGTTTAGTCTTTCATGGCTATAGTTCAGAGGACACCATCTTCCTGCTGACTGCTGGCTAGAGGCCACCCGCAGCTCTTCCCTGGTTCCCAGCCACACAGGCCTTCCTGGCACGGACACTTGCTTATCAAAGGGAGAGAGTCTTCTAGCAAACTGATGCTACAATCGCATATAAGTCATCACAGAAATAGCATCCCATCATCTTTGCCATATTGGTTCAAAACAAGTCACAGGCCCTGTCCACATTCCAAGGTGGGGAGCTATACAAGGACATGGATACCCACAGGTCATCCAGGGGAATGATCTACCACATTCTACAAGACTGACTTTGGAGCTGGAGGTGTCAATGTAGAGCATTCTATGTCTCCAATAATTGAAGGGCCGCTGACTCCCATTCCCTCATGGAGAAATTGTGGCCCACAGTTGGAAAGGGGGCTGCAGAGACAGCACAGCAAGCGTCCATGTTCAGGTCAGAGGGTGACCTCATTTCTCGTCCTTCCTCTGTGCTGCACCACTCTCACAGCAAAAGGTAGAATTGATTTGAAGCAGTGGACTTTGTTCTTAACATGGACAAGGCCATAAAATTCTGGAGATTAGGGAAATAGCTGATGGCTGATCAAATCCTCCTTGGGACTGCAATGGCTTTGAACGGACTTCTCTCCAGGGTCAGGCATCTTGTGTCCTAGCCACTAGAAGAAGAGAAGCAGAAAACATCCTGTTGTTTGTGACCATTAGTGACCATACATCTTCCCTGGCAGGTTGGAGGCCCCGCCTGCAGAGACCCTAGAGGACAACCCCTGAGCCATACTTGGTTCTGCCTCTAATTTCATGGCTGTCCTGCCAGAGACAGGCCAAGGTGCTCCTTGAGCTCTGTGGAGTGATGCGCAACCACATGCTGGATCCTGTCGGGTAGGAAGATGCATGCCCCAAACCCTACAAGGTGTGCAGAATATCACCCCAGAATTTAAGAGCATGAGACATTCTTTTGAGCTACCAGGAATATTTATTTGTTTGTTTATTTATTTTGCATAGCAGTACATTCCTGAATGCCAAGCAAAACCCAATTTATGCTTATTGAAAGCATATGGGACTTCTAATCATTTTCTGTTTAATTATCTTTTTCCTTCTAAAATACCATATCTTCATAATATAAAATTGTCATTACATAATAAAATTTCCCTTTCGAGCAGCTTTACTGGGGTATCATTGATAAACAACAAAGGACACATATTTAAAGTGTACAATGTGGTTCATTTAGCCATATACATACACATGTGAAACCATCCCCACGGCCAAGGTAATAAGCATAGTGACCACCTCCTAAAGGTTCCTCATGCCCCTGCTCCCTCCTTTTCTGGATTTTGGTTTTTGCGGTAAGAATGCTTGATGTGAGATTTAACTCTCTTCACAATTTTAACAGTTTTGTGCTGTGTTGTCCGATGGATCTCCAGCACTCGCTCATCTGGCACAGACACTACCTTTAAACCTGTTGAAAATAACTCCCCGGGGTCCACTGACCACAGGCAGCAACGGTGGTGACCTCAGGTTTACAGAGCACGCATTTCACTTAATGTCCACAAGCCCCTTATTTTTGATGAAAAGGCTGAGGCTTAGGGATAAGCTCAGTGACTTACAGGACCGGGTCTCAAATCTGTATCTTTGGGAGTTCTCCTCCCCCAAAGCCCACCGTGCTTTGTGGGACAGTTCAAGCTCCCCTTGTAATAACAACGGTAGCGTGTATATCAGTGCATCGGTGGGCCACATGGGTTTCAAACAGCCGTTCGTGCTCACCATACTCCTAACACGTAGGAATGATCGTCACTGACGTTTCACAGGAAGGAAACGGAGGCTCAGAGAAGTTAGATCCTTGCTGGGGTCACACAGCTTATGGGTGGGAGAGGAGCCATTTGAGCCGACTCAGAACGCTTAGACATTGTGACTTCTGGCTCAGGAGAGCACTATGGCATCAGTGTCCCGGCCCTTTCTATTTTCCACGTGGGGAGACTGAGGACTGGGAATGTAAAGGGTTTAAGCTGGGACTGGGACCCAGGTACCCTATTTCCCCAGCCAGACAACCCCCAACCCCACCCCACCTCTGACCAGCTTCATCTTTTAGAGTTAATGGCCTTTAAATGTCCCTGGGTGTCCTGCCCCTTCACAGGAAGGATGCAGGGTAATTAAAATCCCTCCCTCCCACACTTCTGTCCCTTTCGACACTTTGTAAACTTTTTTTTTTTTTTTTTTTTTGGTTCTATCTTTTTAGCCTTTCACAGCTGCTCATTTGGATAAGATCTGGTACCCATGGGTTTCTCTGATGAGCAACATCACAGCCCAGTCCCCTTCCCTTGGGAAGCCAGAGGAGGGGACAGGGAGAACAGGGAATGTTTCCCATTAAATTGGCCTCCTGCAATCCGCGGAGTTTAATCTGAACTTGAAAGTGTTTTTGATCAGCTTTCCGGCTGCTTCCCCCTCCTGGCCCACCCCTGTCTTTGGACCCAGCACCCTTTCTCTCCCTGGCATTCGGAGGCATTCAAAGTTGCGCGTGGCAGGGTGTGTTGAGGGGAAACGAGTGGCCGTCCTTTTATCTCCATCTTCCAGCTGCCTTTCTGGCCAGACAGAAGTGCTAACTCCAGTTCCTTTCCTAGGAGCTGAGGATCAGCAGCTACATTGAGATCTGACCTGGTGTCTGCATTTCAAAGGCGTCTCTGCCCGGCACAGCAGCTGCCTCCTCCTGCCTGCCTCCTTCCTCCACCCTCCTCCTTCCTCTGCCTCATTCCCTCTCACCCTTGACCTTGCCTTCTGCTCTTGGCTCTGGCCCCCCCCCCTTTTTTTTTTCTTTCCCAGAGACTGCTTCTGTACTGTCCTTTTATGCTTTAGAATGAATCACTAACACAGCTCCCCTGCCAAGCAAAGCAAGGTCTGATCTCCTTCTAAATGGTCCAGGATTTTCAGGGAAAATAATGTCTCAATGTTCCGAAGGCCTCATTATATATTCATTTGGCCGAATGCAGGTGTACAGAGAGAGGGAGACTATTGCTTACTCCATAAATGAATTACTGGCGAGGCAATAGTCATCCAGATTGAAGGCACCCTTAGGTCCTCTTCGTCCCAGAAGAGCTGGGAGATGTTATTTTTCCAAACAAACCCAATGCTTATTCATGACTGGGAGTGGGAAAACTCTGAACTACGAAAATGGTCTGGGATCTGGTCCTGCCACCTCCTTTCTGCGTGACTTTGGGCAAGTTCCTAACCTTTCTGAACCTCAGCTTTCTCATCAGTATAATGGGGATAATATTTACTTCTCAGGTTTGTTCTGGGGATCATGTGAGGTGATGATGCTTAAAAGTTTCACTTGACCATAGAAATTGCTCAAGAAGTATCAGTTCTGTCTTCTTCTCCTTGGGATCAACTGCAAGGAAGATTTGTTGAGTTTTTGAACTCCGTGACCTGCCCATTGTCCCCCATCATGACAGACAATGGTGCAGTTTTGGAAAAGGCATTGCTTTGGGTTACTTTGTTGAAGCTTTGTTTCCTCTTCTGTAAAATAAAGATATCTCTAACTCTGATGGCAGGGAGGACTCAACTACAATTTAATCAGTGCCTTATAAGAACAAAACCATTTCAAACAATCATGTGGTGTTAAAGAAAACATGGCTATGGTGCTTTCTAGTTTTTACAGCATTTCCGTGAACACCATCCTATTTGATTTAAGCATCAGAGAGAGACCCGTTTTCAAGGCTGTTGCTAATTGTACACCATTCTTCTGTATTCATTAGAGCAGGCCCCCCAGACATTTCTGCTCTCCCGTGCTATCTGAGTGCAATCTGTGCTATTGTTTATTTCTAAAAGTAATTCTTCAGCCCTTTGACATTGTTTTATTGCGCGGAAGTTTCACTGATTTGAATATTCTTCCATGCAACTACACACACACAAACATATAGAAATTTGAGATTTTTTTTTTTTTTGCCAGAAAAAAAGTGGGGAAACCATGCTTATTTTTCATGTGAGTGTCCTCTGTGCAGGAAAGATGGCTGAGGACATCCATAGAAATGGGAAGCCCTGATGATTCAGGTGTCTCTCCATTTTCAGGTTGGTGTTTGAAATTCTGCCATCACAACTGCATTGTTTTGATTATATCTTGAATTCCCCATATGAATGCAGCCATCATTGGCCATCCCCACTGTTATTAGTCATTCACACCTTATTTATGCATAGTCAAAAAGAAGGATAGATTGCAGTGAGGGATGTCAAGAGTGAGGAGATTTGGGAACTGAGGAGAAAATGGTACCAAAAAGAAAAAAAACCCAAACAAAAAACAAAACAAGAAAACCAAACTCCACAGGAAAATGACTTCAGAAGTGTGATACTACAGAAATTTTGTTGACACTGGCTTGGATCATTCCTTTGATTCACTGTTTTAGCACTGGACTCCAGAATCCTTTAGGTGGATGGTGAAAATGGCCTCTGTATGCACTTTCTGCCTCCAGAATCAACTACACTGGTCCTAACACAGTTTTCCTAACTTGAGTCGGACTGTGAGAGGTGAGAATTTTTTTTGGCTTTACCAAGGCTGGCGTGGCACGTGATCTCTCAGGTTCCTTCCATCTCTTGATAACATGGAGGTCTGGATTGCTGGCATCCTCTGGGCGAGGCACCATTCATTCACTCTGTGGGAAGAGAGAGCACAGATTTGGGCTGAGCTCTCTTGGGGTCCCAGCCATCAGCTGCTTCTGTGCCACCTCCATTTCTTGCCTTTCGGAAGACTCCTACCCGCAGTTCTTGGCAGCCCCCTGCTGTTCTCCATCTGCTTCTGAGCTGCTGACCAAAGCGTAGCCTCTGTAATGTGCAAGTGTGAATCTGCCGTGAAATCTTCTCCTTTACCTCCTGTGACTGCCCATGTGTGTGTGGGAGGGGGGAGGGCCTTGGTCTCTGCCTATTCAGTGCCACACATTTTAGAGGGAAAAACAGAAACAGGTGGTTGATTAAATAAACATGTCACTAGCTGTCAAAGTAACGAGCAAAAATTTGGTTATCGATCAGGACCTGGTAAAGAACTCCGCATTTGCAGTCAAGATTCTCATCTTGGTTTCACTGCCGAACTTGGATATGTCATTGTCCCTCGCTGGGCCTGTTGTCTTTGTTTGTTTGTTTGTTTGTTTGTTTTAATAAGGATGAGAGGATGAGTTGATCTGATAAACTTTAAGCCTGTCTTTTCACTAAATTTTTCAGCACACAGATTTCATAGGTTGTTTTTTCTTTTCATTGCAACATTTCTGAAATTGATTTGCATCTTACAGTCAGTGGCATGTCTTAGTTTAATTGACAACATTTGTTCTTTGTTGGTGATACAGAAAATGATGGTGTGTCAGGCAGCTGATGGAAGGCAGGATCTGATGAATTATGTGACGTCCATTATTCCTTCTTCTTGAGATCATGTGAACCAAATGAAGGAACCAGATCTCACGGTGGATAGTGTCTTCTTGCATCACTTCTCAGACTAAGCTCTATGGTTGTAATAGCCAGGTTGAGGGTTATCTGCATAGAAAAGGAGCTCCCATTATAACAGTGACTTTATAAAAACCATTTCTTTCTCACATACAGGAATGCTAGAGGAAGGCAAGCCAGAGTTGGCATGCTCAGGCCCCCAGGCGCCCATTATTGTTTCAACTTTTCCATCCTGATGTCTTCCTTGAGGCTTTGTCCTCAAGGTCAACTTACTGCCCAAGATGGAGGATGGAGCTTCAGCTTTTCATGGCCAGGGAGCAGGAAGGAAGAAAGGCAGAGGAGCACAAAGGATCTATCCTTATTGATTCAGTTCTTCTGATAATTCCTTTTTAGAATTGTCCCACAAAATTCCACTTATTGTCTGTCCAGAACTTGGACACATAAAGAAACATCATTGAAAGGGAGGTTTGGAAATAGAACGTTTTTGCTTGATGCCTTGATGTTTCAAATAAAGTCAAAATCTGCTACTAAGGAAAAAAAGGGAACACAACATGGCTATGGGGTAGGCTGTCTACTTACAGAGATAGACAGAGACCAGCTGTCTCTGCCCCATCACTGAGGTGTGAAGACTATGAATCTACAGATCAGGAGGAAATTTGTCTCATTTCAGCTTTTCTTGCTTGTTTCGGTTTTCTCGTATACATAATGTGGTTAATGATGTTTCTACCTAATGAAAATAATTTTCATGTAAATAATATGAGACATAAAAATGAAACAAGTTCTTAAATAAAATATACCCTCTAACATGAAGGAACTGGAATTTTTTTTTTAGCTTATCAGGAAAACCTTTAAGAAGAGAAAGCATCGTGGATAGGTCTGTTTCTCATGGTGTGGATCTTCATTCCCAATCTTGACTCTTTCCAGCGTACCTGAAAGGAGGCTTCTGGGTATCTGAATCTATGCTTTGGTGTCCAGTATGGACTAGATTCGAACCTTCTGGGTTCATGGGCATCTCTGTTTTCAGAAGCGGTGCTGTCCATGGTGCTGTCCTTGTTTCTACTCTGGTATCCAGAAACCTTCAAGGTATTCTCTTTTCACTTCAATTGTGGACCCTCATTCTGTCACGTAATCTCTTTTCCTTCTTTCTGCTGGTGACAGACACAGGACACTCTGGGCTCAGGCGACTGGCAGGGATGTTTGCACATGAACGGAGCGATCATTTTGAGGTCAGGGCAATGTGGTGGGAGTCAAGCCACCTGGGTTTAATCCCACTGCTGCCTTTTATTCCAGTGTGACTTCGGAAAAATCTCTCCCCTTGCCCCCATCATCACCTGCGGTCTCTTTGTTGGTAACATAAGGACTATTGGAAATCGTGAAATCTACTCTCTACTGGGAATCATTGGTTTCTTCTTCAGCACACTTGTGTAAGCCGAAACGAAGGTCAGAAGGGGACAGTAACTTGCCTGTGGTAACAAAGCCCACAGGTTTCAAAGCTTTAAATCAAGTATGACCTTTCTGATTCTCAAATGCCAACTTTTAGTCAATGTTCCAACTCTGCACACTATCAAGATATAAATATTTATTTTTAAATTTTGCATTACAAAATCAGAGACCCATGCTAAGAAAGAGGCTGAGCTCCCCTTCAGTGCATGGGAGGCATCTGGCATGGGGAACGTAGGTTTTGGTGGCCAGTTTCCTGTGTCTCTCTTCTAGCATTTGAAGAAATCTTTGGTGATGACAGAAGCCACAGAGCTGCCATGACACCAGCCTGACCTTCCCAGACTGGTGGGGTCAGGGTGGGGTTGTTTCCTGACAAAATTCAGAACAGGGCAGACATTCCTTGGATGTGGTTGTCCACAGTGTGCCAACAGCTGCCACTGTTGAGAAGCTCTGGGCTGGAAGCTGATAACAGGGTGAGGCTGTGTGACAGCCATGCTTCTTTCCCTTGGGGCTTGGGCTGGGAAATGCCTCTGACAATAATGAAATCCTCTGGGAAGCTGTTACAGTGACACAGGCATGTCCTGCTGGACATTTCACCAGGAGCCACAAACTTAAAGAAGCGTTGACTGATAACTGACCAGCATTGGCTAATGACTCCTGTTGCTAATCAGACTGTCCTTCAAGAAAGGATTCATGGCCCAGCAGCAAGAATGTGGTTGGATGCAAGCATCCAGCTGATCGATGGTTTGGGGCTGACCTTGGCCATATTCTTCCTGGGGCAGCCCTGTCCCTCAGATGCTGTTTCTCTCTTTCCCATTGCTTCATTAATCCAATAGGCATTTATTAGCTCCTATTGGGTATATGCCATAATCAAAGAAATCAAAAGTGGAGATCAAAGAAGTTCTTATATCAGGGGACCAAGTGTGTAGTAAGCAGGGTACTAAGGAGACTGGAATGAGAATGTCACAGCCCTCTCGTCAGTGAGCCCAACATGGAGAGAGAGGGCTGAGAACCCCTGCCTGCTCCTGGCAGTGCTGAAGGGAGGAAGGGGGGGGGATTGTTAGTTCCTTCTAAGTATAGGGCAGGTTTCATGAGGTGCTGACATTAGCTTTGGACTTTGAAGGAGAGAGTGTGTGTACCAGAAGTAGACAAGTTGGCTGGCAATCACAGACCTGAATCTGTAGGGAAGCGAGGAGGCAGGAGGTTATGTCCAGTGCTGAGCAAACAGTGAATTGTTCTCATTGTCACATTGCTGGGAGCTACCTCTCAGGCTCATTCCACTCTCTCATCCTTGCTCTTTACCCCTAATCTCAAAGGCTTTTGATTCCTCAATGGCCCAGGCTCATCTTCACCTCTGGATCTCACCCATATTGATCCTGAGGCTGATCCCTATGTCTGGAAACTTCTCTTTCCCTCCACCTCTTAATCTAGCCAACAGCAACTGGATTTAAATATCACATCCTTGGGGATGTCTTCCTTATCCCTAGCAGAAATTGTGACCCTACATCAGACATACCCATTGCACTGTGCAGCTAACTCTTGTGATGTCACAACTGTTGCGACATCAATCTCTGTTTTCCTTACCATACACCAAGCCTTATGAGGCCCACCACTGCTTTGCCAGTGCCCAGCATGGGTCCCAGAACACAGTAGGCACTGTTACCATTAGTTGAATGAAAGAACAAGAATGACATTAGATAAGCAGGTAATGAGAATCTCTTGGAAGTCCTTGAAAGTTGAGTTAAGGAGTTGGGTTTTATCATTAAGCAAAATGGGGAACCTCCTAACCTACTTATGAAAACACAGTCTAGCAAACCTCCTTGGTAAACAGTAACAGATATAGAAGGAGCTCACTGATTCTTTTAGTGACTCCTTAAGAATGTCTAGGAAATGCCCTTTATCCCCATGAAGATAAGTCTGAAGCTCAGGGACATTGAGCTGGATCACGGGGTCACTAGCTGGGCTCATGGCAGGGTGAACTCAATGTCAGGCTTAATGGCTACATTACTGGTCCTTTTTAAAAAAAATATTTTATTTATTTATTTGACAGATGGATCACAAGTAGGCAGAGAGGTAGGCGGGTGGGGAGACAGCAGACTCCCTGCTGAGCAGAGAGCCGGATGTGGGACTCAGTCCCAAAACCCTGAGATCATGATCTGAGCTTAAGGCAGAGGCTTAAGCCACTGAGGCACCCAGGTGCCCCGAGGTCCTTTTTTCCTATTGTGCCAACACTCTTTCTTAGAGGAAAGAGCTTCTTGTACACTTGAGATAATTGGAAAACTGCAGTAGACAATAACTATGGATGAAAACACTTGTATACTTTCAGGGACCCATAGCACCAAGCAGACCAAAATGACTAAGAACAAAGCTGGAGGCTTCATGGAAGAAGTGATTACTTGCATCCGTCAGTCCTAAGCCAAACAATGAATAAGATTTGCATAATTGATGAAAAGAAGGTGGCAGTTTGTGTCCTTGCAATAGTCTTCCAGTGATTCCTCTCCTGCCTCTCATTTCTTCAAACATTCCATTGTGCTTGAGATGCAAAAGGAAACATGAGCCCAGTTCAGAGCCGTCCTTTTCTAGTGAAAATGGAAGACCGCTGTGTGCAGATGCTAGATCTAGTGTCTAAGCAACTTTTCAAATCTCCAAATCCCTCCAAAGGCAGGAGGCGGTGTTCTTTAGCTATGGTTTTTATTAGAAGACATGAGCTGCACTGATTACAGGTTTTGGGGGACAGCAAGGAAGTGGGAGACAGGACAGAAGTTCTAAACTCAGCACTCCATTAGAATGACTTGGAGGTCGTATTTAAAATTACAGGGGCCTCCCTGTTGAAGACTTAGCTCCCATAGGTCTGGAGCAGAGCACTGAGAATTGATTTCTTTAAATCTCCTTAAGTGATTCTGATGATAGCCCAACTTGAGCTCCCAGGTGTAAGGGAAGGAGCACTGGCACAAGGGTCCTTTGTCAGATATGTCTATGTATAAAAAGAATTACACATCACATTCCAGATGTATGTGAGATGGATTACGGAGAGGGAAGGCTGCTTTCACGTTCAAAAATCAATCAATATAATCTATCATATCAAAAAATAGAGAACAAAAATTCTACTCTATAAATAAGCACAGGAAAAAGATGTGAGAAATCCAAAACACATTCATAATAAAAACTTTCGGCAAGACTACAAGGGAATATCCTCAACTTGATAAGTAGCACCTACAAAAACCTTACAACTAATATAATACTCAATGGTGAAAAATAAGCACTTTCTTCCCAAGGAAATGATGTCCAGGCTTATTCACCATTTACTGGAAATGTTAGCCAGTGTTATGAGAAAAGAAAAAGAAAAAAAGATACACAAATAGAAAGGAAGAAATAAAATGGTCTCTATTTTTAGAAGACATGATTGTCTACTTAGAAAATCCCCAGGAATTTACGAAACCAAACCAAACCAAATACCTAGGACTAATAAGTGAATTCAACAAGTTTGCAGGATACAAGATTAATGCACAAAATAAATTGCATTTCCATATACTAACAAAGAACATGCAGAAACTAAAATTAAAAACAAAATACCATTTAGAATCACGCCAGAGAAAACAAAATACTTCGATACACTTTTTAGCAGAACACCTACAGGATCTATATGCTAACAAATATAAAATGCTAATGAAAGAAATCAAAGAGACTTAAATACGCAGAACGTAATACTAGGCTACACACAGGAAGAGTCAATATAGTAAAAATATCGATTCTGGTCAGATTTATCTGTGGAGTTAATGCAATGCCCAACAAAATCCCCGCCATGTTGTTGTTTGTAGACAGAAATAGCCTTATTCTAAAACTTGTGTGGAAAGATCCAGCCTCTTGACGAGGACGTATAGAGAGGCATCACTCTACCCAATCCTAAGCGTTACCATGTAGCCACACTGTAAAGACAGTGGTATCGGCAGAGGGATAGACACGTAGATCAATGCAGCAGAATTAGAGAACACAGAAATACCTACAAACACACACACACACACACACACACACACACACAGACACAGTTGGTTGTTTCTCTAGCTTTGAGATATAATTGACACATAGCATTGTGTGTGTGGTTAAGGTGTACACTGTGTTGATTTAATACACGTATACATTGCCAAATGGTTGCCACTATCGTGTTTGGTACCACCTCCATCACATCACATAATTACCAATTCTTTTTGTGGTGAGAACATTTATGACCTACTCTGTTAGCTAATTTCAACTGTAAAATATGATCTTGGTTACTATAATCACCAAGCTCTACATTAGATCCTATAACTCATGCATCCTGTATAAGTGAAATTTTTATACTTTGACTAACATCTCCCTATTTGCACACCTCTTAGCCCCTGCCTGGTAACCATCTTTTTTCATTCTGTTTCTATGAATCTGGCATTTTTAGATTCTGCACATAGATGGTATCTTACAGAGCTTATCTTTCTCAGTCTGACTTATCCACGTAGCCTAATGCCCTCAAGTTCCATTTGTATTGTTGCAAATGGCAGAATTTCCTTCTTTCTCAATACGGTGTTTCAGGACAATAGATATGCAATCTTCCATTTCTTCCATTATCTACCTATCTTCTATCTATCTGTCATCTATCTAAACAGCCTAGATGTCCTTCAGCAGGTAAATGCTAAAGAAAACGTGGTACTTCTATACCATGGAATTTTACTGAACAGGAAAAAGACACAAACTACTGAGACATGCAACAACTTGGATCAATCTCCAGAGAATTATGCTGAGCAAAGAAAGCCTGTTCAAAATTGTTACATGCTATAGGACTCCATACATATAACATTTTTGCACTCAGAAAGTTTTACAAATTGAGAACAGATCAATGGTTGGCAGGGATCAGGGATGGTAGGGGTGAGATACAGTGGGCGTGTGATAAAAGGGCAACAGGGGGAATCCTTGAAATCTCCAATATATCTAGTATCCTGACTCACATGGTGGGCACATGAATCTAAACAGGTGATAAAATTAAAGTTGTATAGAGTTCAACACACACTTATAAGTAAACCTGGGCAAATCTGAGTAAGATCAGTGGATTGTATCAATGTCAGTATCTTGGTTGTGATGTAACACTGTAGTTTTATAAAATGTTAGCATTGGGAAAGTGCAGGAAGCACACAAGCATTCTTCCTGCATTATTTCTTGCAACTGCATTTTAATCTACAACGATCTCAATAAATACTTCAATTAAAAATGTAGCATCTCTGTTTTTTGCTTTCCTGGCTAGACCTGGATGATTCACAGCCTTAGAATAAAGCCAACATCACAGAATGCAGGACAAAAAGATGGAGGGGGGGACTCCGGTCCCTCACGGCTTTGCTGAGCCCCAGATCAAAGCAACTCTGATGCCCACCTTCTCTCTGCACTTGCCAGTCACATAAGCCAGTGAATTTCCTTATCATCTGAGGAATTTAGACTATCAAGAGATTTTCCTTTACTAATCCAGGGCCAGTTTTCACTCATGGAAATGAAGCAAAGAGAGATTCTGTGAAATTCACATTTTGGAGACAGCAAAGGTGCTGCAGACACACAGTACCTGGTGGATGATTTCAGCTTGAGGTTTTTTAACAGATGGGTAACCTTAGCCAAGTTACTTACCTTCTCCAAAGAGGTTACAGATACTTCTCTAGTTTTTTTTTTTTTTTTTTTGGTTTGTTTTTGTTTTTGTTTTTTTGGTAATTGTCAACTCATGAAACAAATAATTGCTGAGTGTATTTTCTGGGTTTTAGAACAACAAGTTAAATGGATAAAATCCCTAACTCATGGAAGTTGCGTTTTAGGACAGAGAGACAAACACAAAACACACAACTAAATAAACATCGAATACAGTGGATGGTGGTAAGTCCTAAAGAGGAACACAAAGCAGGTGCAAGAGTACTGTGAGGTGTGATGGGGAGTGTGGTCTGGGAGCACGTAAATTAGTATATGCCTTTTGAAAAGAGATTTGAAGGAGTGGATATTTGGATGAAAAGCATTCAAACTCTTTGGATGTGTTCATGGAACTGGTAAAGATAGACTGGGTAAATCTTTTGGGGGATCTATCTTCTACCTGTTCAAAAGAGTACACTGTCTTGGTGTAGAGTAAGAAACTAAATTTTGATTAAAATGCTTACTTTTCGGTTGCCTGAGTTTGTTTCATGTAAACACCCTATCTGTGATCTCATGGCTCAGGTAGGTGGAGAAAAGTGTGAAAATCTCTATGGAGGGCAATGGGCTCAGATGTCAGTTTCTCTTTTTTTCTATCACAGGAAAGTAGCAGGCAGGGAAAAAAATAAGTGGGTGTTAGCCAGTATGATCTTCTAGGTGTCTGTACTCAAGAGTCTCCATCTATCAGAAAGTCATAATTGCAAGGTTAACTCCACAGGGTTGCAGATGTGTGAGTAAGAGAAGAAATGGAAGAAAAAGCGTGTTATAAACTTCCTATTGATTGATATCTTTAGGTCAGATTAATGAGATCTTTCCTACAACTTAGTCCAAAACCCACTTTGGGGGGAAGGAGCATAAGTGTGAAATCCACAGACCCTAACATCTGTGGAAAAATGTACACACACTCAATTTCAGAGAAGGTCAGAGACCCCCTGAAAACCATCCTACAAGGGTCAGGTTAAAACCACCTATTAAACCAATTAGTTGACATAGCTTTGTAAACAAGTGACTCATGGCTTTTTATTGGAGAAAAGTGAGAAAATGGACATGAAAAGAGTGTATGTTGCAAAATGTTGAGTTGACATGGGTTATTATCAAACGTTTATAAGGACACATTTGTGTGTAGACATGTGTGGGTTAGTGCATCCATCAGATTCTATGCTTGTCCTGCTGGTAAAAGGAACAAAGCATTGCTTGTTTGTGAAAACATATGCGTGAGCACATTTGTGAGCCTTAGCAGGCGTATCTTTTAGTTCAAATGCCTCTGTGTCTGTGTGTATGTGCTGGTGTGGGTGTGCCTCAGTGTCCACATGCTTTCATTTGATCTTGTTGGAACTGAAGACTTTTGGATCAATACACCCAAAGATGAATGTCATACAGCGCAGGACCTGGCCCCAGGGAGCTGAAATCCTACAAGGTTGTCTGAAAAACCCATTTGCAGGCAGATGCTAGTGCAGTCTTGTCCCTAAAACATTGACCAGACCTAGAATCATGTCTGCTGATTTTCTGCAAGTTTTTAAAGAGAAAAGGGAAACAATCTTCTTTGGTCTTCATTGTATTCCCTTCTTCTATTCCTTCTAGGGACAGAGAGCCCAAAAGGAGAAAAAAGTTTCCATCAGGAAATACAGTCCTTCTGCATTCCTGTGATTTTCAGGAGGGAGAGTACAGAGCATGGTGACAAGAATTTGAACTTGGGAGTTAAAATAGGTTAAGTTCTGATCTTGTCTCCACTTTCACCCACTGATACACATTGGACAAGTCAATGAAGCTTCCTGACCTAAAAACTGCTCATTACTAGGATGAGGATCATATCTATTTTGTCAGACTTTGACATTGTTGAGAGTATAAGGTCACATATGCATAGAATATGCATAGAATAAATATACATTCTGTTTATATAAAAAATAACATTTCATGTTTAGTCAATAAAATTTAAAATATTTGAAAGAATTAAACAGTGCTTCGGTTTTACTGTGGTGGACTTTCTAGACTAACTTAGAAAAAGATCTTGGAAAATTCTCATTGTATATTTATTTAAAATAGGTATTTGCTCAGCTCCCACTTTATGTCAGGCCCATTGTTAGGGGCTAGACATACATGGAAGACAAATAGAGCAATAATCCCTATGAAAGGAATTTATAGTCTACTGAGGGAGATAGGCATTAAGCAAGCAAACAAGTAAATATATAAATATAATTAAAATGATGGCAAAAACAGTAACAACAATAATAAATGCTACGAGTGACTAATCAAAGGATCTAATTTAGCCTATGTCATCATGGAAGACTTCCCCAAGGAGGTGACATTCAACCTGAGATCTGAAGGGGATTGATCGAATTGGCTTGGAGCAAAAGCAGTCCCTAAATTCTGCCCGTTAAGATCTGCTTTGTCCCCTGTGATTCTGTGGAACAAACATGAAATTGAATTCCTGATCCATGCTGAAAAGTAAGTAAGGGAAAGGGGTGGAGCGATATATGTAAGGAGAATATTAAGAGATAAATCTTATTTTTATATTGTAGTCTCTTTCCTTCAAACTGTTCCTAATCCCCTGACTCTTTGATTCATAAAGAGATAGCATTTTCCCTCACATTACAGCCTTGCCGAAAGACAATGAGCAGTTTCGCAACAAATGATTTATGTACTGAAATCTGGAGAGATTTTACTCATAAAAATATTCTAGCCGTTTATCTTGATCATCTGATATATCAGAGCCTGGCTTGGATGCTTCTGAATTAACTGCAGATTAAATGATTCAAGCCAGTTGGAAAACTAGAAGGGCAGAAGGGGGGCCATGGAAGGCGGCTCATCGCCACTGTGATTGTAAACTTCTTACGGTAGAAAGCTTATTGCAAGATTAAGGGCAGGATGGGGTGGAGGTGAAAGCTGGGTTTTGGAGTGGGGGGTTTCCGGTGTGGGTGGGTACTCAGTTATTAACACATTAAACAGGGAGGATGCAATGCCGAGCATGTTAGGTATAGGTGTTGTGCTCTCAGAACTTACAGTCTGATGGGACAAGGACATAATAAAACAAACAAGAGATCTACCAATACTTTTCCAACACAGTATCACTGGGGTTTAGTGGAAGCAGCATGGGTCCGACTGCCGTGCAGTCTTCCAGACATCATGGCTTTGCTCCCTCCATCAAGTTACTCTTGCTCTCTTATTCATGCGTCTATTCCATCATCCCTCTGCTGTTCAACCAGTATGTTTTCCAAGCTCCTATTCTGCTTTTTATTTGGTATAACTGGGGGGAGCCCCAGAAAATGAATGAGATGGGACCTCCACCTTCACAAGAGCTCAGAGCCCCATGGGAACAAACGACTATTCTTGCAAATCATTACAATGTGGGGCAGAATTGGGTAAGTGCCTCAAAAGAGTTTCATCCCAGAGGTCATGAGTGTTCAGAGGGAAGGATGTCTTATTTGGCTGGGTAATTGACCTTACTTAAGAAGCCAAAAATTCAAACACCATATACTGAGTGTGTTCCTCTGACCCAGTCTCTGTGCTAGATTCTGGAGTTAACAAAGATGATTAGACTGAGGTAACACCCAATTGCAGCTTCTAGTATGGAAGACGGGACAGGTATTTGGATAATAATTGCAGTATGATGAGGTCATTCATTCACTTACCAAATCTCTCCCAAGGATCAACGATGGGCCTATCTGTGTGCTACCGTATGTAGATACAAGGTGAGCAGGACTGACTTTCCCTGTCCCTGTGATACTTATACTCAAGCTTGGAATTTGGTAGACTGATTTTTTATTTTGCTGGGCATCACCAGTTTTAGTTACTGCCAGATGGGGTAGATGATGAGGGGCCCCTGGGGAACTAACTTGCCTACTGGGGTCAAAGAACTGGATAGCCAAGGAACAAGGTTAGAGTGAGGGTGACTCAGCAAGCAGCATCCCCTCCCCAAATTCCAAAAGAAAAGGTAGACTAGAGGGGCCAGCCAGAGGATGTGAGAAACAGGGAAGTCAGGTAGTCAGCAAGAAATAGAAGGTCTGTTGGGAAGGAGAGAAAAAAATGAACGTTCACTGGGCACACACTAGGGGCAGGCATTATACTAGCTGTTTTATACACAGTTTCTTTCTTTGTAATGCATGATTACAGGAGAAAGTCAAGGCCCAGATCTATGTAGGATCTAGGATTCAGGCATAGTATTAGAAAAACACTAAGCTTTAGGTAGCATAGACATTTTCACAATATTTATTCTTCCAATCCAGGAGCATGGAACATTTTTCCATTTCTTTGTGTCTTCCTCAATTTCTTTCATGA
>NC_081565.1:14269393-14269518 GCF_022355385.1 Mustela nigripes
TGGAACATTTTTCCATTTCTTTGTGTCTTCCTCAATTTCTTTCATGAGTACTTTATAGTTTTCTGAGTATAGATTCTCTGTCTCTTTGGTTAGGTTTATTCCTAGGTATCTTATGGTTTCGGGTG
>NC_081565.1:14269618-14436709 GCF_022355385.1 Mustela nigripes
GGTTTTTCATAGATGGCTTTGATGATATTGAGGTATGTGCCCTCTATCCCTACACTTTGAAGAGTTTTGATCAGGAAGGGATGTTGTACTTTGTCAAATGCTTTTTCAGCATCTATTGAGAGTATCATATGGTTCTTGTTCTTTCTTTTATTGATGTGTTGTATCACATTGACTGATTTGCGGATGTTGAACCAACCTTGCAGAAAAACACTAAGCTAAATTTCTAGGAACTCGGGCACACAGGGCTGGAGGAGAGGGAGGAGGGGGCTTTGAGAAGGAGAAGATGGTAGAAGGATGAGAAATAGGTCAAGGTTTCAAGGCTGAAATTGACTGACCTGCCAGAAGATCAGGCTGGGACCCCGAAGAAGCCAAGAGTCTACTGTCCTTCCTCATGTTGGAATGATCTCTCAAGCTCTCTGCTGGTGAGGACTGGTTGTGGCCTCTGCAGACAGGGAGGGGAGGTGGAGATGGGGAAGCTGTCAGGTCTGGCACAGAGGAGCAGAGCCAGACTATTTCTAATACATTTCACCTACCAGAATCTTTGTTCCTGATTTCTACTCTGAACATCCCCCATGTCCACATGGGATCTGGTAACTCAGATATGGCGTCTCACAGCTTCTAGGGTTTTTATTCATAGCGATTGCATTAGGAGGTGTTCAATTATGAGTAACAACAACCCAACTCCAAATCAAGTTAGATATTAAAGATAATTTATTTTTAACATCTTCATTGAAATATAATTCACATACCGTATGATTCACCCTTTTATTTTTTAAATTTTTACAATTAAATTCAATTAATTAACATATAATGTATTTGTAGTTTCAGAGGTAGAGTTCAGTGATTCATTATTCTTAGTTAACACCTAGAGCTCATTACATCATGTGCCCTAGTTAATGCCCATCACCTCCACCCTCCAGCAACTCTCAGTTTGTTTCCTATGATTAAGATTCTTTTATGGTTTGTCTCCCTCTCTGATTAATCTTGTTTCATTTTTTCCTCTCCTCCTCTATGATCCTCTGATTTGTTTCTTAAATTCCACATATGAGTGAGATTATATGATAATTGCTTTTCTCTGATTGACTTATTTCATTTAGCATAATGCCCTCTAGTTCCATCCACGATTTTGCAAATGGCATTTCATTTTTTTGATGGCTGAGTAGTATTCCTGTGTGTGTGTGTGTGTGTGTGTGTGTGCACGCATATGCGTGCACATGTGTGTATACACACACACCACATCTTTATCCATTTATCTATCAGTGAACATCTAGGCTCTTTCTACAGTTTGGCTATCGTGCATATGGCTTCTATAAGCTTTGGGGTGCAGGTACTCGTTTGAATCACTACATTTGTATCTTCAGGGTAATTACCCAGTTGTGAAATTGTTGGGTCATATGGTAGTTCTATTCAACTTTTTGAGGACCCTCCATACTGTTCTCCAGAGTGGCTGTACCTTGAGTACCCATCAATAGTGTAAGAAGATTCCTCTTTCTCTGCATCCTCACCAAATCTGTTGTTTCCTGACTTGTTAATTGTAACCATTCTGAGTGGTTGATTCACCATTTAAAGTGTATATACAGGGCCTCTGGGTGGCTCAGTGGGTTAAGCCTCTGCCTTCTGCTCTGGTCATGATCCCAGAGTCCTGGCATCGAGTCCCGCATCAGGCTCTCTGCTCAGTGCGGAGCCTGCTTCTCTGTCTCTCTCTGCCTGCCTCTCTGCCTACTTGTGATCTCTCTATGTCAAATAAATGAATAAAATCTTTAAAAAAATAAAGTGTAGGGGCGCCCAGGTGGCTCAGTTGGTTAAGCAGCTGCCTTCAGCTTGGGTCATGATTCCAGGGTCCTGGGATCGAGCCCCACATCGGGCTCCCTACTCAGCCGAGAGCCCGCATCTCTCTCTCCCCCTCTCCCTGACACTCTGCTTACTTTTGCTCTCTCTCTAACTCTATGTCAAATAAATAAAATACTTAAAAAAAATAAAATAAAGTGTATATACAATTCAGTCGTTCCCCATAGTCAATGTTAGATCATGTTCTTCAATTCATAAAGAAATCCTATTCTTTATAGCGATCACCTCTCTAACCCCCATTCTTCCTAGCCCCGAGCAGCCACTAATCTACTTTCTGTCTCTAGAGATTGCCTGCTTTGGACACTTCCTATGAATGTAATCATAGAATTATATAATCATATAATAATATATGTAGTCTTTTGTGCCTAGCTTCTTTGACTTTGCAAATAGTTTTGAGGTTTATACCTGTTGTAGCACACATCAACTTCATTCTTTTTATGGCTGAATAATATTCCATTTTATAAATATATTACATTTTGTTTGTCCATTTGTCAATTGATGGACATTGGGGTTGTTTCCATCTCTTGCACGTTGTGAATGATGCTGCTGTGAACATTTATGCACAAGCTTTTGACAGACAGATGTTTTCATTTCTCTTGGGTATGTACCAGAGAGTGGGATTGCTCAGTTATTTGTCAATTCTATATTCAATCACCTGAGAAATTGCTAAACTCTTTTCCAAAGTGCCTGCCCCACTTTATATTCCCATCAGCAGTGTATGAGACTTCTGATTCCTCTCTGTTTTTACCAACATTTGTTAGTGTGTGACTTTCTGATTCTAATCATCCTAGTGCATGTGAAGTGATTTCCCATTGTTTTGATTTGCATCTCCCTGGTAATTAATGATGTTGAGTGTCATTTCATGTGCTTATTGGTTATTTGTATATCTTCCTTCGAGAAATGTCTATTCAGATTCCTTGCCCATTTTTTAATTGCTTGTTATTATTTTTATTATTGAAGACTACTTTTCTCTGAATACTCTCAAGATATTGTGGATTTCAGGTAACGCCAGATCCAGTGGCTTAACAATATTAACAGAGACATTTTTTAAATGTATCTTATCTCTGTCTTCCATAATATTGGCTTCCTTCTAAGCTTGGCTCCTTTAGCGGTTGAAAAATGACAGTTAATTGCTATTGAGTCAAAGCCTCTGTCCTATCCAGGGCAGAGAAAGGGGGTTCTCTTCCCTAGTATAAAAGTCTTGGGCTTCTTCTTGATTAGTTTGATTCAGGTCATGTGATCACCTTTGAATTAATCACAGTGCTGATGGAATGGAAATTATACAGATTGGACTGGGCCATTTAAAGATGCATTTGAAGAGCTGAGTTCCACCCCAAATGCACATGGCTACTGCACAATAAGCGCAACGAGAGAGGGGTGGGAGGGAGGTTGGAAGGGCAGCCAACATAACCCACTGTAGCACTTTTGTGATTATAAGTTTATGGAGCTATTTGATTAATGTTGATTCCCCATTAGGGTATCAAGGCAGGGACCATATTTCTTTTGCTCATTTTCATTTAGAACGCCATCCTCTTTCTCATCATATTAATGGGCAGACATGGGCCAGATATTATGTACTCTTTGTGGATTAAAACACGATATCTTGATGTTATTATTGTCTTTTCCATTTTGCACAAGAAATATGCAGTAAGTGTTAAAACTGGGATTTGAAACCAGGCAGGCTAGGGAATGGGGACTCTTGACCTCCTTGCCCATGAATGATGAATAATTTTCATCTTTGCAGCTTTTAGCACAATGTATGGCACAAAATAGGCATAGACTCTCAATAAATATCTGTTGAATTGAAATTGAATGAAAATTTAATATTTTAAAGTAAAGGTATGAATTTCTCTTTCATGGCAAGAGACGTCGGAGAGGTGAGAGACCCTAATGAAGAACCAATGGCTGGATGAGTTTCCCAGCAGCCCCTTCCATCACACGGATGCTCCTGCCCCACTTTTGAGGGAGAGGTCTGGGTCAGAATGTCTGATGTCCCATGCATCAGTCAGACACATCTTCCGACCTTCAGTGTGCTCTCCTCTCAAGAGGTCAGACCAGCTTCCTAATGTTCATGAGTGACTGTAGAAATCCAGAAACTAACTTTGAAATAAGGCCTTAACTGCCTTCTGCAATAAATAATTGAAAAGTCTCACAGGTTCCCCCCGCATCCTTCAAATCAAAAGAGAAATAATGTGAGATCAAAACCCCCAGAAGAATATGAAGAAAAACATTCAGAAAAATATGGGTGCTTGGAATAGAAAACATCTTCTTTTCCAATGCATCAAAAGAAACTCCCGGTTTATCAGACATTTTCACGTGGGCTGCGACACATTGGGATGTCACGTGGGCTGCGACACGTTGGGATGAGAAGAAAAGCAGAGAAACGAATTCTAGGTCATTAGACTGTGAAGTCAGCTGAAATGAAGTTAAATCTTGTCTTTCCTTTGGGACAGACATGTTTGCAAAAGATTTATTCAATTTAGAACTATTTCCTAATTTGCTTTTCCCACAGTTGGGATTTAGAGATACCTGATATGGCCCGGAAAAAAGCCTCAAATCTTTAGGTGAATGTTATTCTATACTTTTAAAGGAGGTTTTATTTGCATCATCTCATATTGTCCTTATAAATTTTGATGTATGAAAGGCTGGTATTATTGGTCCGTTTCACTGAGAATAATGTTGAGGCTCAGAATGGAGCTCTGATGTGTTGATTATCACATAGTTAGTGAGGGCCAGAGCTGAAATTCTATTAGAACTTGGTCCTCTGTGCTTTCAAGAACAGAAGATGGAGGGGAAGTGCAGACGTGGGCTCAAATCTTCCATCACTTTCTACCTGGGTAGCTTTGTGGACTTGTTTTACCTTCATTTTGCTCATTTGTGAAGTTGGGGTATACCTACATTGCAAGACTGTGGTGGGGTTAGCTGAGGCAATGTATGGAAGACGCCCAGTTGGAGCATTTGAGATGGCCCGGTAACTGGCAATTCTCTTCTCTGTTGGAGTTCTGAACTGATTAAGATATTACAAAACAGATTGATGAAACAGATTATTAAATAGAGTTATAGAAGTTGGCATATGGGGAAAATGTAGCTTGTATCAGGGAAAATGTAGCTTGCATCATTAGAAAAATGGGGTTTCCTAATACTAAACCCTAGACCCAAGGGGTCCTTTCAGTCTTCTGAAAAGCTGGTCCAGGTCCACAGCTCCTCACATGGGGCAGGTTACATTGCTGTATGGCCAAAAGCATTGCTGAGCAAATATTCTTGGTTTTATTTTGCAAGGAGGCTGGATCCTGAGATGAAAGGGAGAAGAAGGGACAAGGGCAAATCAAAACCATGAGAACAGATTGAAACAAAAAGCTACCACTAGGTTGGATATAAGGAAAGACAATAAAAGGTGTTGAAGAGGAAATGGAGAAAAAGAAGCCTCCCTTATGAATGGTGGGAATGTAAAATGGTGCGGCCATTTTGGAAACCAGTTTGGCGGTTTCTCAGGTGGTTAAATCGAGAATTACCATGTGGCATAGCAATTCCAATCCTAGGTATATATCCAAGAGAAATGAAGCTATTTACAATTTATAAGTTAAGCATATTTTGAGAGGAAGAGAACAGGGGGTGCAGTAAAGGAAAGGTAGCTTTGATGCAAAACTCTAGGGGGTGCCATCCATTTTGTGGTTGATGTAAGTGGCACTCGTGGGACTTGAGCATCATAGTGGTCCTCCGTGGAGAGAGAACCGCACTCTCTGTGTAACCTTAGGAAAGTCATTCACTGTATAATTGGCGAAGGAGGCGGGGGTGTGTGGGGGGGTGGGTGTTGGGCAACTAGGTGGTTTCTAAGGGATGTGGGATTCTCTCTGCATATCTCTGTCCTGGATTTCTCTCTTGCTTAATATACACGGGGCTGGCTGTTGGTACCTTGATGTCTTAATTTGGGAGCTCCTGGAGCAGTAAGATGGAAATATCTAGGGGGAGCTGAATGCCATCTGGTTCCTTGGAGTCCCACTTAACATGGGCTTCCCCCTTATGGGAGCTGCTTCCATCCAGCCTTGGATCCATTTCATTCCCATGGGTGAGATTTCTGTAGAAGCAGAGGCCAGCTGCAGGCCTTACTGATGCTGACTGCTGATGTCCAAGGCAACAGCAGAGATAGAAGACAATTGCCTAGAAACTGGAAACAATGCCCAGATGCTCTCTCAGCCTCTGATACTACAGGATACTTTCAGCATTGGTGGCTGTGTTGATGATGGGGGATGGGCCTATTGGAATGGATTGCATAGCCATCCCATAGTTCTCAAAGGCAATCGGTTGAACAAGAGAAGGAAGAAGAGAGCAACTTCAACAGTCCTAATGGGCAGATATCAATTGAGTGTGTCCAGTACTGTATTATGCACTTCATATCCTTTTTATAATAAGCCCAAGAGGTAGATACTCTTCCACCAATTCCTATGCCAGCAGCTTCAGAGTGGTTGAAACACTTGCTGGTTTCCTCTTGTTAGTAGTGGAGGGTTGGAGCCTCCAATCTAAATGATTTTGCTCCAGCGACCATGTACTCAACTACTCCTAAAAATCTATACTTATCCTAAGCTGGGTTACCGAATCAGTTCAATTCTGCAAGTTTTTATTGAGTACATGCTATGCGAAAGGAAAAGATGAAGGAAACCAACAGTTTGGGACCCTTCTCTTAGCAGGCTTCCTTAGCAGGCACCCTTCTACTATTATGATTAAAATATTTTTAACTTTATTGAGGTATAATCGACAAATAAAAATTGTTTATATTTAAAGTGTTCAAGGAAAGGAAAAGTGAATTTGGGGAAATCAGAGGGGGAGAAGAGGCATGAGAAACTGTGGACTCTGAGAAACAAACTGAGGGTTTTGGAGGGGAAAGAGGAGGTAGGATGGGTGAGCCTGGTGGTTTGTATTAAGGAGGGCATGTATTGCATGGGGCATTGGGTATGGTGCATTAACAATGAATCTTGGAACCCTGAAAAAATAAAATTAAATTTAAGAAATAAAAAAATAAAAGGGACATTGTAACACACACACACAAAAAATAAATGCACTTGGGAATGTAATCTAAAAAAAAATAATGTACATTTGTCATTTAGTTCAGGAAGTTATACAAATCTTCCAGTGTGGACAACATTTCATCATAAAATATTTTAAAAATCATAGTTGTTAGCATCACCAGTAATCTCATTAAAAAATAATTATTAAGTATGGGAAGCCATCAAGCTCTTGATGGCCAATCCAAGTTGTCTAAAATTATCCTTTTTTTGTTTGAAAAAATAGATTTTATTGTTGCAAAAAAATTTAAAGTGTCCAACTTGATGTTTTAATTTATGTGAAATAAATAATATACGGTGAAATGATCACATTTAAGTTTATCATCATATGTATCACATCCCACAGTTTTGTTTTTATTTTATTTTATTGTGATAAAAACCCTTAGGATCTACCCTCTTCGCAAATTTCAAGTATATAATATGGTATTATTAACTACAGTTACTGTGCTGTACAAGAGATCTCCAGAACTTATTCATCCTACACAAGTGGAATTTTGTATCCTTTGACCAACTTCTTCCCATTCCCTTCTACCCCCAGCACCTGATAAACAGGATCCTACTCTTTACTTCTCTGAGTCTATTTTAGCTTCCACATATAAGTAGACCAGGCAGTATTTGTCATTTTGTATCTGGTTTATTTCCCTTAGCATAATGTCCTCCAGTTTCATCCATGTTGTTGTGAATGGTTGGATTTCTTTCTTTTCTAAGGCTGAATAATATTGCAGCATGCACGCGCGCACGCACACACACACAACACACACACACCACATTTTCTTTATGTATTCATCCACTGACAGACATTTAAGTTGTTTCCATATCTTGGCTGTCATGCATAATGCTGCAATGAACATAAGAACACATATCTCCTCAAGATACTGATTTCATTTCCTTTGGAAATACACCCAGAAGTGGGATTTCTGGATCATATGGTAGTTCTATTTTTAGTTTTTTGAGTAAGCTTCATACTGTTTTCCATAATGGCTGTAGCAATTTACATTCCCTCCCACAACGCACAAGGATTCCCTTTCCTCCACAATCTTGCCAACATTGGTTATCTTTTGTCTTTGTAATAATAACTGCTATTCTAACAGGTGTGAGGAACTATCTCATTGTGGTTTTGATTTGAATTTTCCTGATATGAATGATGTCAAGAGCATTCTCTTCATATACCTGTTGCCATATGTCTTCTTGAGAAATGTACCTCGTTCATTTTTAAATCAGGTTAATTTTTTTGCTATTGAACTGCATGAGTTTGTTATATATTTTGTATATGAACATCTTATCAGATATATGGTTTGCATATATTTTCTCCCATTTTATAGGTTGCCTTTCTACTTAGTTGGCTGTTCCTTCTGCTGTTCGAGAGTTTTTGTTTTTGTTTTTACTTTGATGTCATTCCTTTTGTCTATGTTGGTTTTTGTTACCTGTGCTTTGGTGTCATATCCAGAAAGTCATTGCCTAGATCAATGACAAGATGCTCTTCCCTATGTTTTCTCCTAATAGTTTTATGGTTTTAGATCTTATGCTTAAGCCTTTAGACCATTTTGGGTTTATTTTTGTGTATGGTTTGGGATAATGATCCAATTTCATTCTTTTGAGGTGGACATCTAGTTCTTGTAGCCCTATTTATTGAAGACATAATCCTTTCCCCATTGTATGTTCTCAGTACCCTATTTAAAGATCAATTGGCCTTAAATATGTGATTTGTTTCTGAACTCTCTATTCTCTTCCATTGGTCTATATGTCTGTTTTCATGTCAGTACCATACTGTTTTGATTACTGTTGTTTTGTAATATATCTTGAAATCAGGAAATGTGATGCTTCCAGCTTTTTTTCTTCTTTTTCAAGATTGTTTTGGTTATTGGGATCTTGTATGGTTCTACATAAATTTTAGGCTTATGTTTTCTATTTCTGTAAATAATACCCTTGGGATTTTGATAGGGATTACATTAAATGTGTAGATCACTTCGGATAGAATGGACATTTCAGGGTGTTAATTCTTCCAGTCCATGAACATGGTTGTCTTTCTATTTATCTGTGTGTTCTTTAATAGTCAGTGTACAAGTCTTCTGCCTTTTTGGTTAAATTTGTTCTTAAGTATTTTATTCTTTTTGTTACTACTGTAAATGGAATTGTTTTCTTAATTCCTTCTTCAGGTAGTGCATTGTTTGTATATAGAAACACCACTGATTTCTGTTTGTTGATTTTATATCCTGAAAATTTATAAAATTTGTTCATTTCTTTTAACTTTTTACTTTTGGTTGAGTCTTTAGGGTTTTTTACATATATAAGCATGTCATCTGCAAACATTTTAGATGCACTATTTCATTGACTCTTCTCATCTAGCGCTGGGAGGTGAGAATCACGATGTCTGTTGTACAGACTAGAAAACAGAAATTCTAGAAATGAAACCACTTGCTCAAGGTCACCTCTGTGATTCATGGCAGAACTAGGGCAAAATAAGACTCCTGAGCTTGAGCCCTATATTCTTTTACTTTTTTTGACATATTTCACAACTTGCTCAAAGGTATAAATATGTTTGTGCATATATGTATAATATAAACATAAAAAATATAAACACATATATGCATATCATAGATATCCCCACATCAGAAGGCAATGGGAAGAACCAAAGTGCATACAAAGGGATTTAAAAAAAGACTGTTAGCATATTATTATTTATTGTTAGCTTTTGTGGTTATTACTATAGTTACAAACAACAGCTGCTCATCTGTGGAGGATGCTCCCTGAACCACAGCATGTGGGGGCTCTGGGGAGAAGACAGAATTTTGCCTTCGCTACCCCTTTCCTGCTGACATCACGACTCTGCTTCAGCACACATAAAAAGAAAAGACCGATTAAGTGTCCTGATGTTGACTTCAGCTCCATTAACGTCATAGAGGGATAGTGTCAAGGGAAGGTAGATCAGCTCATGGGAAGCACAAGGCAAATGAGTGTTGCAGATGGTGGGCTTTCAAGTCTTTGGAAGCATAATGACTCCTCTTATACCCTGAGAACTCCCAGATATAGCAAACCACAACAACTGTTTGAAGGCATGTGTATATGTTCAGACTTTGGAGCTGCTGAGGGGCTTGTAGGGATAGCATTGGGAAAGGCATGGGAGGGTGGAGGTAGTGGGTGCTTTCCTGGCTGGTACTGGTGCTTGAGAGCCTTGGGAGTAGGGTTCATGCATGGCTTCCAGAGGAGGCTCTCTGAGTTCAAATCCTGGTTTGTCTGTTTTGACCCAGGTGAATTTAGGTAAGCTAATCACCACCTTTCACCTCCATTTCCTATTTTTGAAAAAAAATTATATTAGAACCTACCTTGGATGGTGATGAAGGATATGAGGAAATAACATACTTAATGTTATGAATCCTAAACCTCATCCACAGTGAGCACTCAGTAAATGTCAGATATCATTCTGTTATAAAACCAGTCAGATGTGCTCCACCACTGTAAAAGCAAGCAGAGTGGCAATGCCAGTTGCCTTAAGTACTGTTTTCAAAATGAGGTGTGGAGGGAAAATACCAAAAAATGGGATGGTTGGGGGGTATATAGGAGAAGAAGAGGGTGCTGACTCTCCCTGTATGTATTGAAAAGGTTTGGAATCAAATAGGTCTGGGTGTGAATCAAGAACAAGTCATTCAATCTCTCTCAACCTCATTCTCCTCATGAATAAAATGGAAATAATAAATGACTCTCAGAATTTGACAAGTCAAAGATCTGATCCCTCTTTTATTCCTGACATAAGAGGAGACAGAATGGGGATGGAAATAAAAAGAAGTAACATTACTGGATATTTACCCTAAAGATACAAACATAGTGATCTGAAGGGCACGTGCACCCGAATGTTTATAGTGGCAGTGTCCACAATAGCCAAACTATGGAAAGAACCTAGATGTCCATCAACAGATGAATGGATAAAGAAGATGCGGCATATATATACAATGGAATACTATGCGGCCATCAAAAGAAATGAAATCTTGCCATTTGCAATGATGTAAATGGAACTAGTGGGTATTATGCTGAGGAAATAAGTAAATCAGAGAAAGACTATTATCATATGATCTCCCTGATATGAGGAATTTGAGAGGAAATGTGGGGGGGCTTGGGGAGTAGGGAAGGAAAAAAATGAAACAAGATGGGATTGGGAAGGGGACAAACCACAAGAGACTCTTAATCTCACAAAACAGAGGGTTGCCAGGGGGAGGGAGTTATGGAGAGGGTGTTTGGGTTATGGACATTGGGCAAGGTATGTGCTATGGTGAGTGCTGTGAAGTGTGTAAGCCTGATGATTCACAGACTGTACCCCTGGGGCAAATAATATATTATATGTTAATAAAAAATAATAAAAATAAATTAAAAAAGAAGTAACATTAGTAAGTGTCTACTGTGTACCAATTGTGCAGCTGGACAGAGATAACTTAGTAGGTGCTCAGGACAAGGTCTTGGTGCATTTTCAGCAAGAGACCCATAGATGTTTGACCTCACTGTGCTATACTCCTTCCTTCTGTCAAAATTCCCCACTAGAGGAGGTATAGATGTGGGAAAACAAGACTAGAGCTTGAAGTAACACTTTATTAATAACTAAAGAGGTGTCTGCTTTCCTAAGCAAAGACTTTCAGATCAAACTTAGGTTTGACCACATGTCCTAGGCTGAGCCTCACAGAGAGCTCCCTATTCTCTCACTCCACCTGCATCAGACCTGCCCCTTGAGGCCAGCATGCTCAGGAGGGAGGGAGAGAGAGAGAGAGAGAGAAGAGAGAGAGGTGCCAAAACTTGAAAGCCACTATGCCTCACTTCGTAAAGTTCTCTGAATGGTGTAGATGCTGGGTATACTAGAGGATGGCTGGTCTTGCCCCAAGGGAATGCCTTGCCTGGATGTGAGGCAGGATGTGAAAGCAATGACTAGAACAAGGGTTCTGCTTTGGAGCTTCAGTATCCTTTCTCACTAGTGGAAGGGGGTCCAAGCAGTGCCCTGTGCTCTGGCTTATCTGACATCAACTCCTTCTACCCTATAGTGGGTGGACAAGGAGGCTGTCAGAGAGGGCCCTGACAGGGAAAGGGAAGTGGTCTCTTGTTCCCACACTCAAAATATTTATTTCCCATGAGGGTCCCTTAGGCTGATATTTGGTGCATTTTATCTCCCTTTGAGTTGTCTGGATTTCATCTTCCTTTCTAGAATTTGGTCAAATCTAGGAATTGGATGGACTCCATGTTGAGTCTCTACATCAGGCTCTAATTATCACCCCCGTGGTCCACAGCCACGATATCCTGGCTCATCTCCTGAAGTCCAGCTTCTCCATTCACTTCATTCACTGTACTCCTAGTCACGGTTGACTTCTCCAGAACACACTCTCCAGTTCAAGAACATCCTTGGCTGCAGACTAAAGCCCACATCTGTTAGTATGATGCTCTACACCACCATACACTGACTTCTATCCTTTCCATTCATGGAACTGTCAGCTCAAGCCATTTGCCTCTTATTCCAGCACCCCAATGTAGTTGAGCATGTATTGGCTTCTCTCAGCAAACTATAAACCCTCTTAGGTGGGGACTGTCATTTCTTCATCCTTATAATTACTACAGTATCCAGTGAAGTGCTTGGCACATACTCGGTGCTTAATATGTTGGAGTAGACCTCGGGAGCCAGACTTTTGGATTGGATATGGTCTCTACATAGCTTTAAAAAAATCATGCATAATCTCTGCACCTGAGTACTTTTATCTTAAAAATGAGAGTGAGAATAATATCTACCCCACAGGGATAATTTGAATATTACATTGGTTAGTAATCATACATTCCTTTGACAAGTGCAAGGAATAAATAAGTGTACCATAGTGGTGAGCTATGACTACTATCACACATTGCTCTCAAGTCTCACAGGATGGCAGGTTTATAGGAATTAGCATGCAGTACAATCATCATGATCTATCACTCTTATTTGGGGTTTTTTTTGCTTTCATCACAATTCACATAAGCAATTTTAAATGATTCTCACAACTAGGTTTTGAAATCCCTTCCTTCAGATGAGGAAACTAGAATAGAGGGGGTGGTTTAGTGGCCTCCTCAGTGACACAGAAAAAACTTGAAATTAAATTGGTGGATATCTGGTTCATTACTCTTTTCATTGCACTGTGGTCATCCCATGAATTCCAGAAGAAATAATGTATAGATAAGTCATATGCTAAATTGATTTCACTTAAAAAGGAAAACAATTTTTCATTTTATTTTTAAAACATTTTGTTTTTAAAAATGAGATTGTGAATTTCTTGAGTGTTAAGACCACGTTTCATTTTTTTCTGATCCTCCCAATCTCATACAGCATCGGGGGCAAACACACACCCAAATGTTGTTGAAAGAAAGAAAACAATGAATAAAAATGTTTTAGGGTATGTGAACCACCCTCCCCACCATTTTCTAATACCTATAATATCACTTTAATTAAGTACTCAGGTATTGGAACTGAGGATCTTTTCTTTTGCACTTCAGTGGACAGACAGGCACTAACAACTAACTGTCTTACCCAATTTACCTTCAGAAAATTCAGAGTAACTGCAAAAAGAGCTCTCTTACAATTTCTCTGACATCATGAAAACATCCATAGTGCAGCTCCATGTGAAAGAAACATTAATTATGTTTAGAACTCTTGAGTACGGTTCTCAGGAGTTGCTTGAGATGGAATTAGCAAGCTTCTTTATTTTAGTAAAAACCCTAAACTCATTGAAGAGGTTCATTCAGCTGCCTTTCTCTGCTTTGCAAACTTCTCTTTGCCAAAGTGTTGGAAATGAGAATGTCTAAAAAATGCTTCATTAGAATGCATGCTCCCCAAGAGCAGACCTTGCCTGTCTGGGCCTGTGTGTTCCTAGTTCCTGGATGTAGTCAGAGCACAATGATTAGGTACTGGGTGAATTAAATCATCCAAAAGAACCTTTGAATGAGATCACCTTTGGTTTATTTAATCTCTGTGCAAGTTAGAGACACTGGGGTTTGTATGATCATAATTCTCTTTTATAAAATATGTTCATCCCTATACCCGTAATGAATCTGTGAATTCAGGCAGAAGTAGCTGCATGTTTATGATCAATCATACCAATTAGCAAATGGATAGGCTTCAAGATACAGACCATAATACCTGACTCATACATGTCACAAACCCAAATGTATCCCAACTGTTCACATCACTACCATGTATAGTATACTAGAAGGTCTGATTGCCTTCTTTTAAGTGATGTTCCAAGTTGCTTCCATTAATCACACCAGCTCATTCTCTTTGGGGTCCAGAACAAGGACGGGCATCATCTTTAATTCTACTTGAGGGCTTCAGTTCTGGGACATCTCAAATACTATAGGTGACATACGCTGTCTCTCCCAAGGCTACATTTCGAAGGGTTTTCTAACAAGGAAGCAGCTAGATTTGAATATGGTGACATTAGACCTTGTCAGACAAAAACATCAATATTGGTGCATAATTAATGCTTGGAGCTTATCTGACATGGACAGAGCAGGCCCAGAGTGCTTTCAAAAATCAATTTGCTACCTGAATTACAAACATCGTAGATACAACCTGACAGGCTGATGCTATTAGAACACGGGGGCATCTAGGAAAAACATTTGAGCTAATCAAAGATCTATTCTCCCTTTCACTCCTGATATACAAAGAGATTGAGCAGGGTTGAGAAAAGAGAAGTAACATTTATTAAGGATCCATAACAATCAGATGAAAAGAGGGTTGTGATACTAATACTAAGGATGGGAAAAGAGGTTCAAAGAGATTAAAGAATGTGACTAAGATCACACTGCTAATAAGTGACACAGGCAGAATTTGAACACAAATATGACCCTAAAGTCCATGTTCTTTGAATTCTTCCCCAAGATCACACATGTTCTTTCCTTCTCTCTCCTCTGAGATGGTTCTTTCAAAGCTGTGTTCCAGGGAATGGGGGGTGCTTCTGCAGAAGAGCAAGTATCACTACCTAAATGTCTCCATTAACCTAAAAGCTTGCATTAAACAGTGTAATTAAGTTACTACATTGTACACCTGAAACTAATATAACACTTTGTTTTTTAAAAGATATTTATTTAGGGCACATGTGAGCAGGGGAGAGGCAACGGGAGAGAGAGAATCTCAAGCAGACTCCATGCGGAGCTTGGAGCCTGACTCAGGGCTCGATCCCACAACTCTGGTATCATGACCTGAGCTGAAACTAAGAGTGGAGGTTTAACTGACTGAGCAGCCCAGGAACCCCTATATAACACTGTATGTTAATTAACTGGAATTAAAATAAGAACCTTATGAAAGCCCTATAATTAAAAATAATCTACATGCTTCATTGTATCATCTAACCAATTTACACACCAAAATGGTTACTGAAGTGTTAGCTTATTTTGTATACGTGTGTGTGCATGTATGTAGACCTTGAAATAAATGGAATAACCTACTCCTGTAGTTTCTATGTTTGTGTGCATATAATTATATATAACATATATGATATATTAATAATGTATCATATGTTATATATTACTTCTATGTATACCTAACTATATATATTTTTACATATATGCCTTTATATGCATTCTTGTATGTGTGTCTGTGTGTGTGTGTATATATATATATATATATATATATATATATATATATATATACTTTTGGAATTTGAATGTGTCATTAATTAGAAAACTGTAATTTGGCAGTGGGATTTGTTTGAACCCTAGGGCAGTGATTTCCCACTCATGTAACACTCTGTAAGTGACTACTACTACTTTTCTGTGTGAAGAAGGTTTTTCTCAATACTACACAACTTGAACAAAATACCCAAACATGTTAGATGCTCGAGCTGTCTTAAGATCATAATTCTTATCCACAACTCCTGAGGTACTGTTTGATCAGAATCTCATTGTTTTTAATGATGGGTTTTAAAGTAAGTGCTGTAAGAAGGAACTTGGGAAACAAATGCATTTGTTAAGATATGCTTCTATCTGCTTTCCATTTTAGGGTTCCATGTACAATTTCATTTTAAAAAATGGGCTCTCTTATTAAAGAAAGTTGCAAATGATGAAGAAAAAGAGGAATTGGGACATCCACAAGTTCTGTTTCCTTTGGTTTCAACATTTCCATTAATTCTGTATCTAAGAATGAGTATGATGTTAAGCATAACACTGAAAATACCTAGAGTGAACTTTGTACATAAAACCCACTCATCTTTCAAGGCCCAACTAAACAAGCAACGTTCTGATGAATCCTTTTTGCCAGAGTACAGGCTTTTCCCGAGGTGAAGATGACACCAGGAGGGGGCTTGTGGCAAGAGGCCTTAAGACGGGGTGTAGAAGGGAGGTGTGGGGGGGTCACACTGCCCACTGTAACACAAGGGTCTCCCCAATAACATTCTGCTTGTGATCTGCAGGCAGCTCCAGACCTTTGGCCTAACCTGTTCCTCAAGCCTCACCCACTCCCCCTCCCCCTGTTTCCTCCATTGTGGACTCCTGCCTCAGTCTTCCTTGCAGACTTCCAATGTAGCCCAGTCTCTTCTCCTCCAACTACAACCCTGCCTTCCATCTCCCACCGTGTGAATTCTCCCTCCAGTTACAATGCATTAGACTTCTCCAGTTAAGCAACCATGATGCATTGATTATATTGATGCAACTCATGGCCCTTTTGAATCCATGTCCTTTTACTCTGTGACTGTGTCAGATTTCCACTCTCTTTGACTCTGGGCTGGTTTGGGGACCTGCTTTTGCCCTTAGAATGCAGCAGAAGAGCAAGCAGGCTGATTCTAAGCTCAGGCCTCAGGGAACCTTATCCACTTCCACTTGGTCTCTTGTATAATTGGTTTTCTTTGCTTACACTCTTGCCTTGACTTAAGAACATGCTCGAAGGATGGGAGAACCCATGGAGGCTGACACTGGTGAAGAGCAGAGGTGATCCAACTGATAGTCAAGCCAAGACCAAAGAAATGGCCTAGCTGGTTTCAGCAAAAACTGACAACCTTCAGACTTATGAGCTGAACAACTGGTTGTTATCCCAAGTTCTTAGCTCAGTGATTGAGACTGAGAAGACATACTAGTCGTATTCATAGAATGAATGAATGATGTCTTTTTGTATCCTCCCCAAGTGTCTTGTAGATGTTCAGTGTATGTGTTCCTTGATGGGTTGTTTGAATGACATCATTCTATTACTTAAAGTTTATGATGTCAATTTAACCTACAGGTATGCCTTATTTCCTTGGTTGAGAAAGGACTGGTGAGGTTATTTAACTGCAGTGAGTCACTGAGCAAGGTGGGAAGTACTTTGATAAGAATCCAGAGTTTCTGAGGTCCTACTTGGGGCTGTCTAAATCACTCTGCAGTGCTTTTGCAAAGCAAGCTCGGTGGAAGGTTTCTTCATTAGAAAAATTCAGAAGAAGTGATTGTGAATTACCAAAATCTCAATTATCATTTAATGAAAAAGATGGTTGTTAATTCCCAAGTACACATCACAACCCAAAGGAGACCAACCCAATCATATATGTATAGCTCCTCAGGGATTCCTTTACAAGTGAATAGACGAGAATGATTTTGTAATTAGTGGAGTGATTTTATGCAAATGGGTATCAGAATCTGACCTTAAGCCTTGACCTTCATGCCATGCAACTGCTGTGGTCATATTGGTCCAGAGAAGTTGGGTCATTTAAAATAGTTAACTAGTTTTCCTCCCTGTCCTGCTTACCAAAACCTTTAAAGCCTTGGTTGAATTATCATAAAGTCTAAATTAATGGATCTGAAATGGTAAAATTTGATTATTCTTGGAATGTTAGCGGTTGGCTGAGAAATGAAGCAACCATTTTTAGGGACGGGATAACCTAGCCAAGGATTCTACGGCAGATGATGGGGGTTGCATAGCAGTGTGTTGGACAGGGACATCACTCACAGGCTCTGTCAGAAAGGGCACCAGGCAGGCTTTGACAACAATTTAATAAGATTGACACTCACCTCACCCTTTGGGTTTAATTTTGTCCCTGGAAGTCAGATGCTTAAGCAAACTGGGCAAAGTGTTTGCTCACTTTGAATGGGGTGATTCAAGGACAGTCAAGCAGACAGAGTGAGTCACAGACGGTTCCATTTGGAGGGGTCCTTCACTGTCACGTAGTTGGGGGAAAAAAATGTCTGGACCAAAATAAAGGAGATAAATAAAAATAAAGCCATGTGTGTAAGAAAGCTAGAGATGGGCCCAGACAGTGTGTCCTGCTCGGTGGATGGAGCATTGAGCTCAGAGGCAGGGACCCTGGGCAACTGCCGGTAGGTCCACTCTGGCCTTGTCATAGGACCCTCCCTGTGTGGGCCTCAGGTTTTGCATTTATGCACATGCACGCACGTGCACGCGTGTATGTGCGTATGTGTGTGTGATGTTGATGAAAGCTCTCAGTTCCCTTCCAACTCTGGCTTTTGGAGTAAAGACAGCACAAACCCAGGCAGTGGGAGGCCAGGGGAGCCCAGACTCTGAAGGCAGAGATCTCACCCCCCAAATCTGGACATTCACCTCTGACTTCACCTCCCTCTCCTTGGTGGTTTTCAGGGGTTTCCAAAACAAATTTCCTGGGGTGGGTAATCTATAAGACAAGACTCAAACATTTTCACAAAAAAAAAAAAAAAGAAAAGAAAAAAAGAAAGAGTCTTACTTTCTCCTTAACTTTCCTATCGCTCTGGCCTCCAACCTGATTGGTAGGGGGAGGTGGGGAAGGCAGACATTAAAATTTGGCAGAAAAAGAAAAGACAGGATCTCCCAAGTTTAAGCAATTTCTTGCAGAGGAAGGCTGCTTCTTCTGGGGAGGTGATCCCCCTTCTGCTCTCCCCTTCCTAAGACAATGGCAGGGGGCAAGGGATAGAGGACCCATCCTCCTGGTGGACCCACCAGCTGGCAGGAGTCTGCCCCACTTGTTTCTAGGCCCCTGGCTCTGTCCTCTGCACCATCTCTGGGGATATAGCAGTTTCTACAGGGTCTCAGGGTCTGGGCTGGCTGCTGCCCTTAAAGTCGTGCGTGGAGATTTGCATGTCCTCACACACAGGCCATGGGGAGTCTACTCTACTCCCTCTGCCAGGCAGGATCCTGCTTCCATGTACCTTGGTACAATCAGTGGGGAAATGGCCATACCTGGGGATTATAATGGGGATTTTGTCATATTCTGCCCTCTCCCTGATCCCTCTGTGGGCTCAGAGTCCTTGGGGGTATTTGGGAATCGGATTCTCTTCCAAGGACCCAGGCCTCACCTCCCCCTTTGTCTGAGCCCTTCCAAAATCTGTCCCTTGGCAAAACACTTTCCCCTTCCTCTTCCTGTCTGGTAGAAACTTGAATTATGCCATATCTCAAGTTACATATGGCATAGACTATAACTTGATGCTAAGATTAGCCTGGCTACGTTCTTGATGCTTAATGGGAGTTTGGAATTTAGAAATCTTTTCCCTTTCTAACCAAAATCATCTGAAGACTACTGTTTCACACGCACACACACACAATCTAAATTGGTATTCTAAGTTGAGGGGTAACGTTATTATGTTAGCTAGCAACTGTTTTTCCTCTGAAGGTCTGCAACATACTGATTCCACAGCTAGAAACCTTCAGTGTGTCATGAATGGAGAATGGAAGACACCTTATTTTGCATTCTCGAAAACACCATGTATTTTACACAAAAACATAAAGTGAAAGAAGAGGGAACTGGAATAGTCTGGTACAAAGAGCCAGTGTCTGGGACTCAGAAGACCTCAGTTTCCATTTTGACCTTCCTGGATTTGGGGCTTCCGGCAAACCCTACAACATTTTTGGTCCCCAATTTTCCATCTGATTCAATGAAAGTGTTGTATGAGATGACCTGGAAATTTCTAGCAGTCCAAGTCTAGGGCTGGTCTCTGGTCCTTCCCATTTTTGAGGGCAGGAGACAGGGTGGTGGAATAGATTGTGAACTTGGGAACTGGGCTGTGCTGGGTATAAATCTCAGCTTCCTCACTGGGTCTCAGGCAAATGCCTTGACCTCTCCAAGCCTCAGTTTTCCCATCTGTAAAATGGGGATATTAAAGCTTCTTAAGTTTGTCGTGAGGATTGAACTGGTGCCTCCACCATGAGGTCAAGGCCCTGTCTACTTTTATCCACCACTTTATCCCAGTGCTTATCACAATGGCCAATTCATAAATTCTCAAAAACATTTGCTCAATAAATGAAAGAATGAATGGAAGATATATTTAAAATACACAGCATGGGGCTTGGGCATTGTGGGTGGTCATGAGGTCCTTCCTTCCTTTTTCCTTCCAGCTTCCTTCCTTCCTTCCATGAGCCTGTCTGTCTCTCTCTGTCTCTCTTCCCTCTTTCTCTTTCTTCCTTCATTTCATTTCATTTCTTTTCTTTTCTTTTTTTTTGGTGCCCTCTCTTGACCCCAAACTCTACCAACCAACTGTAGGAAACCCTGGTGGAGATGGGGCCTCTGGCTACAGAGTCCAGGGGACACCTTCAGGCTGACCTGAGTTGGAGGGTGTTGCAGGGCATCTTGGTACTTGGGCTGCACTTCTCACAGCTGGGGCTGCTAGTGCCTGCCACCCAGGCAGCGAGCTGTGCTGTGGGTAAAAATAGGCTGTACAAGCGGAGAGTGTTAGAACCGCCACCCCAGACAGTTCTCAGCATAAACAAAGCAGCATATGGTGAGGCCCGAGTTGATGGGGATGGGCAGGAAGGGAGGGGACGTGTGCAGAGAGAATCAGGGAGAAGGAGGAAGGAAGCAGGTCAGGCAAGTCAATGAACTCTGTGTCCAGGCTACCCGAGCTGCTGTCCACATTCTTTTGTGTGATTGGAGACCATTAGGGCTGGGGGACCCCACCTCGCCCATTTTACAGGTGCAGACACAGAGGTTCAGTGAGAAGCATGGCTGCAGAAGCCAGAAGGAGGCCCAAGTCTAGCAGTTCTTCCATTCCTGAATGCCTAAGCGGGTTAGAGGAGGCAGGAAGCCAGAGGCAGGTGACCAGGGCTGGCGTGGACATCAGGAGTATCAGGTCACTTCTGCCATGCGAAAGCACATGCAGAGAATGGATAAGCACTGTAAAAGGATACAACTGAAACACACAGACTGGGACAGGTCTTGGACACTCAGTGCCTCTCCCCCAGAATTCCTCCAAGACATTGAGAGAGCCTCTGAACAAGTCTGGCCTGGCTGACGGGGGCTGCAAGCAGCCCAATAATCCATTAACAAAACCCCTCTGGAGGGCTTGTGTTTGCAGTGCTTGTAACTCCTGCTCTGACTCTCCTGCACCACTTTAGAAATGGGAATGGCAGGGTGGTCATGGTGGGCCGGGTGTAGAAGGCAGGCCATTGAAAACTGAACCCAGGAGCCCAGGCACCCTGGATTTTTTTTTCTCTCTCTCTCTAACTCACTTTTTAGTAACATGGGAGCTGAAAGATTCTTGGACTCTCATCAGTCACAAGACATGAGCTCTGTGAAGACAGAGACTTCTATCTTCTGTTTTATAGGGTGTCATTCCAAGGCCCAGAAGATATTTCTAGACATGGAGTAGGGATCAGGGACTCAATAAATAAATATTTGTGGCAGGAATGAATGAATGTGCCTTGGCATTCAGTAACTAAGAATTCTAACCTCAACTCCCCACCTCACCAGATGCCCCTTCTGGATCCTTGTTCTTTCATCAGGAAGTGGGATCATGGGACCTACCTTGTGGCAACATTGAGGAGATGAAATGAAATGGATATGGAAGGGGTTCAGTAGAATGGTCAGTCTACAGTTCTATTCTTGTGGCCAGTATCCTGGTCTCATCCCCATCATCTCTGTTGAAGAGACTTCACGGGTTTGGAGAAGGACCCCATAATTAGTTAGGAAGGCTCATCAGGAGTTAAACCCATTGGTTAGTATTGTGTCCATTGTCCTTTATTTCTATAGACATCTCACAATCTGTGTTGTCTTTTTTATTTAACAGGCCTTCTTGATAATGTCCTGGACCTCCTTTTCTCTTAAGATTTCTCACTTTTCCCTTATTGACATGTAAGATTGATGGAAATTCAGCTGGCTCATTGGTACTGGTCACATGAGAGGACCTGGAAGTCCAGCATTCCCAGAGGGCTCATATCTATCCAGATTATTCCCCAGAGCTTATGGTTGGGTGGTAAGTGCCACAAGATGCAAAGAGCCACCTAAGAAAAGACCAGTGCCTGGGTGGAACCACTGAGGACAAACACTGCAGAATGGATCCAAAACAGCTCAAGGAAGACCATCCCTCTTGCCTCCTGCCATAGCATGCCTACTGCTGGCGGACTTTGATGCAAATGATTTGGGGTGTTGATCAGGGAAGGGATGTGTATCACTGAATTAGTGGAACCCTTACTGTAGGCGGTGTTGTTGTGGTCTTGACTTATATAAGAATTGACCAAAATATGATCTTTCAGGATTAACATGTGACATTCATTCTAATAGCAATAAAACATCCTATGATTCAGCAAGCTAAGTAATTTCTACCTTTCCTACCTGAGTCAGAACCCAAGACATCTTTCAAGAGGGTTGTGGTACTGGAAACACCAATGACTCCCACTTGGGCAGCAAATGATTTTCTACTCTGTGGGAGAGTCATTTGTTGAACAAATATATCTAAAACTATATAAAAATTTTAAATTCTGATTAGTATCATGAATTACGAGCACAAAGTGCTATAAAAGAAAATTACATGGAAAAATTTAGATGTAGTTCTCTTGGAGAGCTTCTTTGAGGAAGTGACATTTTAGCTGACCCCTAAGGGATAAAAAAGTAGCCAAGGGAAGAATGGGGGTGGAGTGCGTGCTGGGCAGGTGAGTGTGAGTGTTCCTGGCCCAAGGTGAGAAAGAGCTTGCTATCTGAGCATTAAAAAAAGGACTGCTTATTGCATGGAGCACTAGGTGTGGTGCATAAACAATGAATCTTGGAACACTAAAAAAATTAAATTACATTTAAAAAAAAAAAAAGAGGACTGCTTTTCAGAGAAAAGTCCCAGGCCCTTGTATATATTAGCACTGTGGCTATCTCATGCTCACCTACTGGAAACTCAGGCTCTGATTCACCACAAAACCTTGCAAGAGCCCTGCCCCCACACTGCTGCATGCTCACTCACTAGCCTTTCTCTTTCAGCAGTGATATGTGATGAAGGAACTTTCTTTGCAACACATGTGACTTGTGACCTTCAGAAGGTTGACCTCTGGACCATCTTGGTGTCAAAGAGAGATGCTGCTTCCCCTTACCAATCTCAGCTATTGAGTGAAACAGTAGATTCTCATGTTGAGAGTTGTCACCCATCAGTATCTCCCTGGGTTTGGCAAGGTGATTGATACATACTTAAAAAAAAAAAAAAAAAACCAACAACACAAAAACCAACTCTGTTGATTAAGGAAGGGGATGAGTTATCGTCTGAATGAAAAAGAAGTGCCTGAGCTCTTGAGAGAAAGAATAATTTGTCCATAGGGGATAGGACTTTCCTTTAAGGAGACACCAGATGTGTCATAAACCCCTGGAAGAGTCTCTGGTCTGGGCCGAAGCTGACACTTGAGCCCATAGAAAAAGACCTGTGGGAACCCAGGAGTGTCAGGAGGCAGATGGCTCCAGGTCGATTTGCAACAACCATAAAATGGCCCAGAGAAGGGCCTGCTGGTGGGGACGGACTCCATCTCGACAGCCAGGGATTTATATCCTTGCCTTCTGAGACCTGCACACATGTGCATGGCTCCCTGCTTAGGTCTTGGCTGGACCTTCATATAGATTGGATGCTGCCCTTCTGGCTTCGGTTTTTCTGGAAGATGGCATCTACTGGTGGTCTCAACTGCAACATTGCAGCTCTGGTTTAGCTCTTTGTTCTGTTCTCCCTGACAAAAGAATTTGAATCCCCCATCTTGCCTTATGCTGGAACTGCCTGGTAGACAGAAGGGATTGGAGCACTGTGAAAAGAGCCCTATGTGGGCTGGGAATTTGGGGAAATGGTGTTCAATTCTCAGCTACACTAACTTTCCTTGGCCTAGTCCTGTTCAGTGCTTGATTCTCAGGCTTTCTATCTGTAAAGTGGATTAGATTTGTGGTGTTCCATCTTCCTTCCTTCCTTTTGCCTTTCTTCCTAGCTGCTAGCTGTTCATTTTCTCTCTCTCTCTCTGCTCTTCAGTGTGGGGAATAGAAAACTCATTTTCTAAATCAGTATTTGTTGCATGAGTGAATTACTAAAATGAAGATTCATTTGGAATCTCAAATTATAAAACAGAAAAAAGAGAAGATTCTCTTATGTAGCAGGGCTGGGGTCCTTGAGTTTCTGTCCCCCAAACAGCCCCTGAGCCACTTGGGAAGACCCCTAGAACTCTGGGTACCACCATTTGAAAACAACTGGGCGATACCTATTTTTTGGCTTTAAAATTTAATGATCACTCACACTGTTGTGCTTTACTTGAAAATACCTTGACCGTCTCTGACTGTCTGTAAGTTCAACAAGGAAAGACAAGAATAGGACCAATCAACAAACTATCAGAATGTCAGAGCACCAGATCTGGACAAAGCCTGGGGGTCATCCAGCTTAATCTTGGTGCCCTCTGTGGTTGATTGGGAGAGGCTGAGTCTGGGACATTGCAAGAATTCTGCAGTTATGGTGCAGGGGGAAAGACTCAATTAATGATGTCTATAGTGAGTGCAGGAGGGGGGAGTGCTGGTATGTATGCCATCTGTTTGCCACCCGTCTGTCCATTAATACTCATGTAATAGTACATATTGGGAACCTAAGGCAAGAAGAACTGAGAGCATAATTGTAGCCCACAGTTAGTAAGTGGTAGATCTAGGACTCAGCCCAAGTTTGTCTGGCTCTAGTTTTCCTATTTCAAAGCTCAGAAATGCCACAGGGCCCTGGTTGGAACTGTACTGTTTGGAACCATGGCCATGATTCTTTGAGTCCTCACTTCTAGTGTGGGTCTTCAGGATACCTGGGGCTCGGCTCACTTGCTGACCATTTTAACATCTGAGCTCCTTTATTAGATCAGCCTCTGTCCTCTTTCCCTACCTTCTTGCTCAGAACCTTCAGGGGCTTTTGGCTGCTGAATTGAGACTTGTCCCTTGGAGCCACACTTCCTGTTGCTGCTGTCTCTGGTTCTTTTTATACTGCCTGCTCATGACCCCCTCCTCTCCATTACCACACACTCCCCATTCCTCTTCAAGAAGAATGTGGGCTCCTGGAGCAGCTGGAACCCATTCCAGTGGCAGCTATTCACATGCTGAGCAACCTTGGGGAAATCAGTTCACTTCTCTGAGTCTGTTTTTTCCTCTGCCAGTTGGGCACAGTGATAGAATAATAGTGCCTATTCTAAAGACGACTGTAAAGATTTTGACATACTGTCTATAATGTGCTTTGGACAGGGTCAAGGAGTTATAGTTGACTGAGAAATGCCAGTTACTATACTACTAATGATGATAATGCTAACTGGTGGAAACCACTTCTCTCAGGCTTCATCATCACCATTTGGACACCAAGCTGATGGCCTGTTCCTATCTTCTTGTGATGATTATAAAGAATAATAGCAAAATGGTAGCTCATGGTAATTCTTCCCATTTATTGTTTACTATTTGCCAGTACTTTACATAGATCTATTTATGGATCTCTATCTATCTACGTATCAACCTATATATCTGTCTATCTTCTTATACTTCCTATTCTCAACACCCCTGTGAGGGAGGTACCATCTTTCTTATTTTATGGGCAGAAGAGGGAGATTGAGAGAGAGAGACTTAGAGAAGAGAAGCAACATGCTCAGGTCATATAGTTGGCACCTGGTCATGCTGGGGTGCTAGAACTTGCACTCCAATCCATCTATTGGTAAAGATTGGGCACTAGACACCAGGCTACACTGTCTCCCAGTGCTGTACCCTGTGGCCTGGACTTCCTCCTAGCTCTTGCTCCTGGGTGAGTCCAAACCCTCATGACAGCATTTCTCATTTTGCCATGCACTTGACATGGCAGACTTCCCACTTTCCACTAATACAGAGGCTGAGGACAGGCAGCAGGTTAAAAGACCAGAGAGGTGAAGCAACTTTCCTGGCACCTCCCAGCCACCAAGGGGCCAATTATGGGCATCAGCTCTTTCTTCCTCTCTTTCCCTGGGTGGTCACCACTAAGCCAACTGCCTGTCTTTGCCAATAGCTGACACACAGAAAGCCGCATATTGGGTCCTCCAAAATGTCACACAAACAGTCTGCATGGCACCCAGGTGCAAATAGCGGTGGGCTCCTGTGACATTAATAGTATTGTTTCCTGCCTGAGGAAAGCACGGAGTCAGGGAAATGGCTGGGTGTTTTCAAAGGGCAAGGTAATTCGTGTGACCAACAATAACATTTACAGTTATTTAAGCTTAGATAAGGGTAATTAAATCTCACGCTTCATGGGCTAAGCTGATTGCCTGCAGGGGTCAAGGAGGCCCCCCTCCCAGCTCAGCGTCCACAGAGTGATTACCAGGTGCATTGTGAGGCCTCACAGGGAACACGGCTTTCCTCGAAGGCACCAGAGAAGGCATGGCTTCTTTCTTAGCATCTTGGAGGAGGGCAACCATGCTTCCAGTTCAGTGCCTGACCACTCTGGAGAAAATCCAGGCTTTTAGTGGGACAGCTCTGGATTTGAATTCTGGCCCTAAGTACCGGATGACCTTACAAGTCACTGGACTTCTGTTAGAAGTCATGTCTTGTAGGTTGCTTGTAAAATGGACGAAGCACTGCATCACTGATGTATGATAAATAGAATATAGAACATAAATAACATAATAACATAAAGAACAACTAGCATGTTGGGGGGTGGTTTCTAGAAGCCAGACACTGTTCCAGGGAATTCTCACACAGGTTTTTAGTTCATTCTCTCATGGTCCTGCTGGGCCACCCCCCTTAGACAGAAGACCATCTTCAGACTCATCTCTATAAATGTGTGGCTTGCCCAGGATCCCATGCTATTTTTTATATTTGTTTATTGACTTATTTTTTGAGCTATAAGTGGCCAATATAGCTTATATAGCTATAAGCTATATAACCAACTAATCTGTAATTTGTCAATATTCCACTATGTATCATGTCAAATATGCAAGTTGAAGACATGCTACATGTTGGTTTGTTAGACTTACATGTTGCAGTTTGATGAGCACCCTGGTGTTAGCTAACACTGCTGTTGCCTCACATAATTATCCTTTCTTTTCTGTTGTGAGAACATTGCAGATCTAGTCTCTTAGCAACTTTGAAGTGTATAATGCAGTATTGTTGACTCTAATCACTATGCTGTGCATTATACCTCCAGGACTTATCTTCTAGCTGCAGGTATGTACCCCATGACCAACAACCCCCCGTTCCCCCTGTTCTAGAAGTCAGAGTGTAACAGGAAGCAGATGACACACACTAATGGGAGTGACAAAAGAGAGGCAAGGCAGGGTCTCTTCATGAAAGCACTGACGAGGAAGGTGGATATTGAATCAGCCAGGCTATGGGGCAAGGGAGGAAGCAGTTACCAGAATTTGAACAGAATAGCCATGACCTAGGACATGGGTGCTCTTAGGGACTGTGGGTTTGGCCACAAGGAAGGAACTTTTTGAGAGTGGTGTGGAACTGGGCTGGGGTTGGGGGAGGTGTTGATTACTCTGCCCTTACTGTCTTCCAATGCATAGGCTGAACCCATACTCAGCTGGACCAGAGAGGCCAGCTCCAAGGGCACAGAGCCAACTAGAAGAAGGTGAGAAGGACATGAGGGAACAAACAAAAAATATCCAGTCCTCTGCCTGGAAGGTGACAGATCCTGCAGGTGTGCTGGGGAAGTCTCCATGCATGCTGCTCCAACCAGAGTGTATACAGTTAGTGTTAAATAAATGGTAGCTGTGAAGTGTTTGTCTGCATCTTTCCCCATTCCAGCAGAAGGAAAATACATTATTGTCTCATCTCAAGTGGAGACTGGAGGCTCTTCCCCACTTTGAGTTGAGAATAGGGACTTCTTGTTCTATAGGGGGAAGGGACACAAAGGAGATGGGTAATTGCCATCTTACCCCTGACCAGCTAGCCCACCCTGGCTACCATGTGACGACTGGGTGGATTGGAGGGAAGGTGGGAAGAAGAGCTGGGAAGCAAGAACCAGATGGGAGTTGTGGGGGTCCTGAGGCAGGGTAGAGGTGGTGAGTATGTGGACGAAGCCAGGAACTGTTTTTGGGGGTGCTGCCCAGATGCAGGGACAGGAGGAATCTGCAGTGGGTGAATGCATAGAAGTGGAACTACATTACGCTCTGGGACCAGAAAGGAACAGCATCAAAAAGTGGACCACCTTCTAGAAAAATGTGGGTGTTGGTGACCCACTCACTGGCTGATGCCCAGAGAAGTGGAAGCTGTCAGAGAGCGGCTAATTGTTTCAGGAGGATGGCAGAGTTAAGGGATCAATTTATAGAGACGAGTTTTCCAGCTCCGGCAGGTAGAGGCAATTCAGTCCAATTTATGTCTGGCGAAAATGGTCACTTAAGAGGAAAATATTTGCAGATCGGTATAAATTCAATCTTGCCCCTAATGCCAGCCCCAAGCTGAGGAGGAGGGGGGATTTTCTGTTTCTTTCTTTTTCTAAAATCTCAGGGCACAGTCAGTACTGCTTCGGGGTGAAGGGAAATTCTGTTTGCCTGCTTTCTTTCTTCATCTGCAAAATGGGAGATTTAGCTCTGCCCTCTCAAAGCCAGGGTCTGCTGCAAAGATCAAAAGAGTGATTGAGAAGGACCTTTGTGAACTGAGATGTGGTGTATTTGTCTGATGGATACAGGATTTAACTTTTGAAATTATTATGACATTGTGCACTGTAACAGAAAAAAAAAATCAGTGAGCCTGATTTAAAATCTCCACTCTTTCACTTACTAGATGTGTGTCTTTGGGCCCATTAATTTGTCTCTCTGAAACTCTATCATCTCACCTGTAAAATGGGCACAGCACCTTCATGTCAGGGCTGTTATGTCATAGGAGCACCACTATGGAAGCAGGTAAGACTCTCCTGCACATGGATGGCACAGAGTGTGCACACTGAGGATGGCAACGCTTAGCTCATTGATGAAACCAGGATAGCGTTCATTAAGGAAAGCCTCCTAAAGTAGCTGCTGTTTGCATCCTCTGAGCACTGTGATTTAGGGTTGGCTGTAGGGAGGCTCTTCAAGAAACATAGAATGAGTTGTTTTGGGGAGGATGAAAGCTGTCACGGATGAGTAGAATCCAGGAAGGAGTGGAAGAGCAGAAAGTCAGACATTCTAGGGCAAAAGGCCAAAGGGGGAGTGGGCATGAAGATGGAAATGACTATTCCTTTGGGAGTAATGACATTCCTTTGGGAGAATAGCAGCACCGAATCTAGAATTTCTGGGCTGGGAAAGTCATTGAAATGATTGAGTCCACAAGTCAGAAGGTCAAACATACACACGGGGGCCAGTGGGGTGACTGGCATGAGTTAAGGTTGCTGAGTTGTCACGCAGGAGTGGCAAAGACTGTGGTCACCCAGACAGTGTATCTTATACCTCCAAGTGTCCGTATTCCAATGTTACAAAACTCTGTGCGGACAAACAAAGCACATGGACCGTTGGGTCACAAATGAGAGCCCTGATGTATCCAAACTTCACCTTCTAGAAAGCAAGAATGACACTCCAAGGGACGGGGACTTCCCAAGGTTAGTGGCTGAGGACTGGAAGGGCTGCTGAGAGAGGACAGGCTCTTGTAGAGTGGAGACCCCTCCCCAACCCAGTGGCATCCTGGACAGTTTCACCAAGAAGGAGACTTTTGGGTGGGGGCTAGGAGTTATCCTGTGTGAACTCCAGCTTTGGGGATTCAAAGCTGCAAATCTGGTACCTGGTTCCTGTTTGATCTTCACAGAAATAAGGTGTGTCCCCAGCTGTAGGGGAAGAAATGGGCTCAGAAACATGAAGGCACCTCCCTGTAGTCACACAGCCAGATGGGTGCAGAGCTGAGATTCGGTCCCAGGCTGCTTGGATTCCATACTCTGGTTCTTGCTTCTGCCCTATGCTTGATCAAAAGACCTTCTGTTTTTGTGCAGCCATCATATTATCTTCCTTCCTACCCTCACGTTCTCGGGCAGCAGACTCTCAGTGCTGTAAAAAGACTGGACCCAAACTATTCTCTTCACTCTGTTCCTGGTGGCTCCCGGCTGCTGTACCGGCAGGTAGGGCACAGAGCGTGGGCCTCCCACTGACACTTTTAATGAAATAGAATGAGAGTGGAGGCCAGCGAGTCAGGTGCTGTTGGAAAGCTTGCGTCACCATCAAAAATAGGCCCCAGGGCAGCGTGGCCCATGGGAAACTGTCGGGGCTCGGGTGGGGGTCTGAGCTTTCCAGAGCCTCGGTCCTCTTGTTCTTGGTCATTTTCATTTCTCTGGATGACAGTGAGCTCCGAGACAGTGTGATGTTTGCAGAGCTGCCTGCTGGTAGGCTGCAAATGTTTTAGAATTCCAGAAAGGCTTTTCTATTACCAGTTTCATGGTTTAAGACCCAGCCCTGCAGGAAGTGTCATTGAATCCTCTGACTCCAGCTTGCCTGGCTAGTCTCATTGCCCGCCAGCTCCTGCCCACCCCTCCGTGCCCCTCCCCACATACACACACGCACAAACACATCGCCCCAACCCTTACCCCCATAACATGCACACACGTGCACACACTTATATACACACCCATATGCTCACACAGACCTATGCACACTCATATTCACATGCTCCCTTGAACACACATACACTGACCCCTATACATGCATGTACACACAAAATTATACAAACACATACACACCCATACATACACACTTATACATAGCTATATACATATGCACACATGCACACCCACTCCACACATGTATCCACACACATGTATTATACACACATGTGCACACACACAAATCCAAACATGCCCATGTACACACCAATAGAAATGTGCACACACATAAACACACATACACATGCACACATGTATGCCCATGTTCACACATGCACACACACACCCATAAATACGTGCATACACACTTATGCTTATACACATACACAAATGCACCTATACACCCACACACATTCCCACACACAAAAACACAATGCATACTCATACACATATGTACACACACAAACACGTACACATGCACCCATATACACCTAGAAACACATTCATACTCATACACACACACACACACAAACATATACACAAACACACATACAGAAACATCACTCAGTGCTCTAGCAAGAATAGATTTCTTTTTCTTCTTTCTGCATTCTGTGATTCATAAAGCTGTATCACATTAGATTTACTCTTTGTCCTTCCCAGAGCCATCCACATAGTAGCTGTCTCTCAGTTGTTTCTAGAAGAAGCTTCTCCCTGGAGAGCAGACCCCTCTCACTGCCAGGGACATCTGCGGCAGCTGCCAACTGTGTGGCCCTAACAAAGTGACTCAGGATACCTGAAGGGCACTCCTCACCCCTTCCTCCCCGCTCCAGGTATGCACAGTGATCTGTTTGGAGACAGAGTGGTTTTTTGGGGGAGGGGGTTGCTGACGTAGATGTTGAAGGAGAACCTTCTACTTGTTCTGCAAGCATGTTAGCTCAGAGGTGCCCAGAGTTCTTATCCAGCCTGTGCAAGATACCTGTCCAAGAAGGAAGCTGAAAAGAGTTGAGCTAGGTTGGAAGTAAGAGAGAAAGACCTACGGACATAAGCTCCTTGGATCCAGCCATCCTAGAAGTCAGCTCTGTCCCTTAGACTTCCCAGTTGTATAAGTAAGTTGATTTCCCTGTTTTTTGCTCACAGTATTTTAAGACTCCATGGTTACTTGTTGTTACTTGTAATCCTGAGTCCTCATGTTATGAACAACACGATGCTAACTGTTTGATCTTTATGGTATCTCTGGTCCTTGTAGAAGTTCTCCAGTGTGGATATTATGCCCATTTCAGTGACCAGGAAGGCGAAACTCAGCAAGGTAGAGTCACTTATCCCAAGCCATCCCTCCCCCATCCCTTCTAATAGCCTCCATCATTTTAAAGGTTTTTGCCTGAAAGTGGCACGTGTCACTTCCACCCATGTTTCATTGGCTGAGGTGAATCCGGTCACCTTGCAGACTTCAAGAGGTAGAAAGAGCAGTGCTACCATAAACTTGGAAAGAGAGCTGAATATTTGTCGATGATGGCTTCAATGATTACCACATGTCACCGTGTTACAGGGTTCTCCACAAAGGAAGGACTTGTGGAGGCACAAGTCAGGGCCTGGTTTGGTCCTCATCTAAAGACTTATTGCGGCCTCCCACAGGTTTGGAAGTGTGTGCTCCATGGATTACAGACCTTATCATGTAGGACCCATTGTACCTACCTGTGACAGAAGTCTCTAGAACACGGATTATCATTATCTCTGTACCCCCATTTCCTGGCACAGTGCCTGGCAGTGAGTAGATGCTCACTGGATATTCACCAAAGGCATGAGTATGGGATTGCTGATATGTGGTATCTGCTCACAGTGGGGACTGCTGTTTCTTTTCATCTGGTTGGGTGCCATATGAAAGAGTGGAGCAGGAAGTCCAGAAATAAGAATGCATCAGGATAAGATTCCAAAGAGAGAAGGGATAATGCATGCCAGCCTGGAGTGAAAGGAAAGACTTGGACAAGGTTAGTGGGAACCAAACCAAATACCAGGAGACTCCAAGATGGTGTTGGGCTGAGTTTAGAAATCAGTTTCTTCTTTCCAGATTGGAGATGGTAGAGAATGAGACATGATCCAGGGAACCCAGAAGATATGTGAAAACCAAAGCTATTGTATAGGAGGAGAGCTTGTTTACTTTTTACTTGCTCCATGGTATGTCCTTCTTCTTTCTGATTGGAACAGTAGTCTCTCTGTGTATATGGACCACATCATCCTTATCCATTCGTCCGTTGAAGGGCATCTTGATTCTTTCCACAGTTCGGCGACTATGGCCATTGCTGCTATATACATTGGGGTACAGATGTACTGGATTTGCTCCTGGATTGTAAGCTCCCTGAGGGCTACCTCTGTCTTCTTTATCAATTCCACATCAGTACCACAGCACAGGACCTTGCATACACTAGTAACGGAGTAAATGTTAGTTGGTTTGTGCATACCAATGTGCACATGTGAATCCACAGAAAACAGGAGACTATTCCCAGCCAAGTCAGAAGATTCTCAGTAGCAGCTAAAACAGAGTCTTCACAGAAATATTATTATGAGACAGAAACACTGCTCACTCCCCATTATCCTCAGGGAGTAGGTGGTTCTCTGGAGTAGGGGTAGTCAGACAAATATGGGCTAAACTATTCAAACACAGAGAATTTTTTAAAAAGATATTTATTAAGAAGGAAAGAGAGTGCACAGTCACATGCAGGGTAAGGTAGAGCGGGAGGGAGAGAGAAGCAGACTCCCCGCTGAGTGTAGAGACTGATGTGGGTCTCGATCCCTGGAGCCTGAGATCACGACCTGAGCTGAAATCAAGAGTTGGATGCTCAACTGACTGAGCCACCCAGACTCCCCAAACACAGGGAGTTTTAGAAGGTAGGAAGAGAGGGAGGAGGGAAAGAAAAAGAGAAAGAGGAAAGAAGGAAGGAAGGAAAGCAAGTGGGAGAGAGAGGGAGAAAGGAAGAAAGAGGAAGAAACAAACAAACAAGCAAACAAAAAAACCAGACCACCCGGTGGTGTATCATCTAACCAGATCACGAAATTCCCCTATTTGTAAGCAGTCCCTTGACTCTACCATTTTGAGAACACTCAGTGTTGCCCCTACGATCATCCCATACTGCATGATGTTCCCACAAGGCAACACTCTTGGGGACACTGGCATATGCAGGGCCACCAGACCCTGCACTAGACCTCTGTGCTTTGTGAGTTCACTGGGCTGATGTTTACCATCCTCTGCTTTTACCGTCCTCTCTTAAGTCAGATTGTTAGCTATAAACATTGGGGTACAGATGGCCCTTCTTTTCACTACATCACAGTCGCCGAACTGTGGAAAGAACCAAGATGCCCTTCAACGGATGAATGGATAAGGAAGATGTGGTCCATATACACTATGGAGTATTATGCCTCCATCAGAAAGGATGAATACCCAACTTTTGTAGCAACATGGACGGGACTGGAAGAGATTATGCTGAATGAAATAAGTCAAGCAGAAAGAGTCAATTATCATATGGTTTCACTTATTTGTGGAGCATAACAAATAGCATGGAGGACATGGGGAGATGGAGAGGAGAAGGGAATTGAGGGAAATTGGAAGGGGAGGTGAACCATGAGAGACTATGGACTCTGAAAAACAATCTGAGGGTTTTGAAGGGGCGGGGAGTGGGAGGTTGGGGTACCAGGTGGTGGGTATTATGGAGAGCATGTATTGCATGGAGCACTCGGTATGGTGCTAAAACAATGAATTCTGTTACGCTGAAAAGAAATTAAAAAAAAAAAGTCAGATTGTTAGCTATTACATCATTTGACATGAGTATCCAGGTCCTTGCCTACTGGTCATCTCCCAGGACTTCATAAATGAGATAAGTAAACCTTAACATTCATTTCAATGAACATATAGTGAACACCCCTATTTTTCAGACAATGTGCAGTATGTGATTTAGAAGGTATGAGGTCTTCTCTGGGGCAGTGCAACGCTGAGGTTAAAAATATGGGTTGTATCTGATGCTTGGGGCACAGCCCTTGTTCTGTCTTTTAGTCACTGGGTGACCTCTGGTGTATTAACAGCCCTCTTTAAGATACAATTCACATGGTCATAAATTGGGGATAATGACAGTGCCTACCTCAGAGGTTTGATGGGGAGGATTAATCGTAGGATGATTGGAACTGTTGGATATTGTTTTCTCTGTAAGTAGCTTAGCGTCAGGAACGGGAGATAAGACTCATAGATAAAGTATGTATGGGAAGGTCACTTCTTGATGGGGAGGGTGGTGCCTCAGGAAGAAGTGATGAGATGGAGGCCTGAGGAGCCAGGAGGAGGCTTGGAAGGGAGGAGAAAGATGATCCACGCAGAAAGAACACAGGGTGGTAGAGAATTTGGAGATGAAGGGGCTTGTCCAGGAAACAGACGGCCCTGGGTATTGAAACAGTACGAGATAAGATGAGAAATACAAGCCGAATATAGACCAAGGGTTTGCAAACTATGCCCCGAGGACCATGTTGGCCCACTGCCTGTTTTGATATAGCTGGAGAACTAAACATGTTTTCTTTTTCATTTTTAAATGGTTGGTAAAAGAAAAGAGGAAGGCTATTTTGTGATACATGAAAATGATATGAAATAGAAGTCTCCATGCCCACAAATTAAGTTTTATTGGAATATAGTCACTCTGTTTCATTTATGTATTATGTATGGCTGCTTTCTGGTGACAAAGGCAGAGTGGAGTAGTTGAGAAAGACACTCTAAGGGCAGGCAAAGCTTCAAATATATTTACCATTTCGCCCTTTACGGAAAAAGTTTACTGATCCCTGGTCTAGACGCTCAAGTGACTTGAATGTCTAACTGAGGAATTAGACCTTAACCTGTAGGCACCAGGGAGACAGAGAGTTGGGGAAATGGCAGGAGCAGGGATGAAAGTGCCACCCTCCCAGATTATCAGGGGCTCTCCACACCCCCAGAAAGCTCCCGTCTCTTCTGTGACGGCCTCCAAACATGCACTTCCCCCAAACGTCCATCTTTGGAAGAGACAAACGCATTCTTCTCCCTTTCTGTGTTTGGATTTTTTTTTTTTTTATAAAGAATATTCAAATGGGCTTTCTACCTTCCATACTAAGTGCAGAGAGCTCTGGGCCCCATGCTGATCAGACTGGGCGCCATTCCGTAAATCATTTTGTGCAATTTCGTGTTCTCTCTCTCTGAAAGAAGGAGAATTAGTTTGATAGATTAAAGCCGTTTCCTTATTGGAATGGGCGTTTTGTCTCTTTCTTTCGGCGCTCGTCCACTGTCTCTTGATGCCTCCCAGGTAGGGAGGCCCTAATTTCCCCGAGTCGCTCTTGGTGAAGCAATTTCCTCTCTCTGCCAGCCCTATGGGGTCTCATTTGTCGAATGAGGGGGACTCTGGCTAGGGTGGAAAATGGAAGAGACAAGAAGGTGACCCGCTCCTTTCTGCTGTGATTCTGTGTTGTAAAATATTTCCAACTTAGAGGCAGATGCCCCTGGTTGTTGGTCAAGGGGGTTTCTTTTAACTCTGGCCTTTGCAAGGGCTGTAGAAGGACATATGGAGACTAATTGGGCCCCCACTGTGGGATAAACGGGACACGGGGCTCAGTGAATTCAAAATGAAATAGCTACATTTACAACCCCGCATTATGTACAGGCATCGTATGAGTAAACACCTGGCTTTAATGGCGAATTCCTCCTTACGAGGATTTTGATGAACTTAGTAGTGCTTATACTTTGGCGTTTTAAGGAATCGCCTGGGGAGCATGTTAAAATGCAGATTCCTGGCCCCCACCTCCTGGGATTCCGCTTTGGTAGGTCTTAGGTCACACTCGGGAATCTGTATTTTTAACAAAATCCCTGGATGATTCTGAAGTTTGGTGGTCCCAGGACACCCCTTGAGAAATGCTGTCTTAAGATAACATCTTGCCCTGGTGATTTTCCTAAGCTGGCATGAGATACCACTACCCCAAGTACCTAACACACAGAGGCTGCATGACCAACAGGGACAACAGGCATCCCTGGTGTAAGTTTTCCCATTATCTTGGTCATTATTGGGATTTTTCATTGCTGCATGTCTAATCCACGTGGTGTGCATTTATAGCCTGTGCTGATTCATATTAGATTCATGATGAACTTTTGGGGACTTCTGTTTCCTCCTCCATAGAAAGGAAAGATAAATCCCTAGCTTCCTGAGACTATCTGCGGTTATACTAAATGCTAGGGATTCTCAAGCAATCAACTTGCAGTTCCATTGCTTTGCTCCAGCTCCTAATTATATTTGCATAAATCCATGGAGGCAAGTTTAGCAGGGCCTCTTTCCTAGGCTCCGTGGTCTTCCTATGGAGTTCTGTGCCTAGTGATGCTCTCTGCTATTATAGGAGCTGGTTTTTGGACCCCCACAATGAAAGACACACAGTGTCTTTCATTGCCTTCTGCTGTAAAAGGTGGGCTGGAAAGAAGTGTGTGTCAGGAGTCAGGAAAGCTGGGTCTGTCCAGACGTTATATCTAGTACCATACCAAGCTTCTATCAACATGGGACATAAATAACACACACTTTTCTTTTTCTTTTCATATTGATTTCTATTCATACCTTTTTTTTAATTTTTCTATTGACACTGTTTCTATTCATACCACTCAGCATGACAAAACTATATTCCTAATGGAAATAACTAGAGCTGGATTTCAATATCACCTGGGCACATTGTTATGCCTTTCATACTCACCTAACTTCCTACTGTTGCAATGGCCACTTCATCCAATCAGTGACTCCCAAATGCAGAGCAGTCACTTTCCCTGAAGCTTCCCTTAAGAATGTAACTTTTCCAAGGAGTGTTCAGAGTTACGATGTTCTTTTTAGAACTATGAAGTCCTTGGAAATTTGTGATAAGAGTTCTTTAGTCTTTAAAAAAAAAAAGATTCTTTATTCTTGAAGGAGATCATCTAGGGCTACCACACTACTGTGTATTGAATATTGTTCTGGGCATCTGGGCTGGAAAAATGAACAGGTGGTGTCTCCGGTTTTGAGAAACCAATAGAACAGTGAGAAAGATAGATCAAAACAAAACAAAAATCCCAGAAGTGTTATGAGTTAACTAAAGGTTTATGCAAAATATATGGGGACAAGAAAATTAGCAGAAAGGTTGAGGGCTTGGGGAAAGGAGTGGATGGAAAAGCCATCCAGGGGAGATGTGTCCTGGAAGCAGGCTTGGGGAAGAGGAGGAGCTCCTGCATGAGCTCTGGGACTCAGGGAGAGTCCAGAAATGGGCATGAGCATATGCAAAGGCCCTGAGGCAAGACATTCACTTACTCATTTGCTCAATCATTCAAAAAAAAAAAAAGAAAGAAAAGAAAAGAAAGCAACTTTTGAGGGATCTAACTAGTTCAGGCACAACATCATGGGTTTGCATGAAGATAAATTGATTGCACATTTGGAGAAAGAGGATGAATCTTATTTTCATAGTAGGGGATGCTTACAAAATACAAATCTTGAAAAGTACTTAAGGGCATATGGCATAGAATTTTACAAACCAGTAGAAGATATTTTTGGGCAAGATAGAGACCCCACAGTGTGTAAGAAAAGGAGGTACTCAATCCACAGAGTTCACAAAGAGAGGATCCTAAGAGATAAAGCTATAGATAAATAGGATCTCTGAATTCCTAAAGCCTCACCTTCACCCTGCCCTTGTCAATCAAAGACCACTCTTTAAAGCAACCACTTCAACCTAGATCCAAAAGCTTCCCAGGAGCCTGGAGTCACATCAGCCTTCCTTTGGTGTCTTTGCTATGATTGATAATTTGTACCAAATTCATTTTGGGAGGTTGTTTCTCTTCCCTGACATACATCACAGGATATTTTTATAGTTTGATGAATCTAACACATCTGTGTAATCACACAGTTTCCAGAAATCCAGATGTTCCCCAGAGCACCTCTGGCTCCGGCGCTCTTGCAAACATTTGCTGTAAACACCAAAGGCTGTTTGTTGGTTTTAATGTTCTAGCTCATCTCATTACCCAGTGAAGGTGAAAGATTGAAGCCAGATAGTGTTGCCAGTAAATGTTTTCGTCCCTAATGCATCTATTTCTAGCGACTGATTAGTATGCGGCAGGGCCCACAGACCGATGCTGTCTAAATGGCCAATCGCATTCCGCCTGCTGTGGTACAGAGAAGGAAGTCGGCCGGTGTGCAGAGCCCCTTCTGTTTTTTTGGCCTGAGGTCTTCAGCTGAACAGAGTGCCCAGCCAGCTGAGCTAAGACAGGGAAAAGCAAGGGACCTTTATCAAGTCCCGTATCACTGGTTACTGGGATGACTTTTAAAAAGTGAATGAGTTTAAGTATTTGTTCACAATCACCTAAAATACAGACAAATCTTAGCAAAAGGTAGCTATAATAATTACTAACACAACCATCAGTCCATAATGGAAGACGTGTTCACCTGTCTTTAAGAAGCTCTGTGGTAGTGGAATTTAACTGCACAGTTGGGGAGAGAGAACTGAAATGGGAGTCAGGGGTTCAGACTCAAGTCTCTTATAGTCTCTTATACTCTTAGGCAAATCTTCCCCTGCTATAGATAACCAGGTTGTTCATTTGTGAAGGGAACACATTACTTCAGATGATACCTAAGGCCCTCCCAGTTCCAGTGCAGCTGACTCTCTCTCATCCTAAGGGACTGGTGCATGGAAAGCAAGAGGGAGCATCTTTAACCGAAGAGGCTGCTAACTGATCCCTCTGGAATGGAGAGTGTAGCTACCTTTGCTTTGGAGAGCTTTAAACAGCAGACAGGAGATTTTTTTAAGTGAAGAGCCTTCCCCCTCTCTGTTCCTTCTGGTGGAAGTCCCCTTCAAACCCCCCATCTCAGTTTTTAACCCCCCCATCTCAGTTGAGTTCTTATACCTCAATGAGGCCTTTCTCTGATCCTGCCCAGTGGCCCTCAAATGGGATAAATTAAGATCCCTCTGTTTTTATGTCACCCAGCATCACCAATTGAGACTATTTATTTTGTAATTATTTGATTCATGTTCATATCTCCCACTGCACTGAGATCTCTCCCTCTTCATAAGAGTCTGGACCAGGTCTATTTTGACCATCACCATTTTACCCATACCTGAATGTGTGGATAAATAAATGAATGAAGTATTGCCTGTGGGAAGGGAAATGGGTTATACATCCTCTTTCTGGGGTCTTGGAGCCCCAGGGTCCTTTACAGAATAAATATGGGGTATATAAAGTGTTGGGCAAATACAAACACTGGTCAAAAAATCAGAAAAGAAACACTTAATATCAAGGACAACATCCAACTTTAGAGAAAGAATGGACAGCAAAAGGAGCAGAATGAATGTATTGTTAAAGAGAAAACAAAAAAGAACAAAGAAAAGCAAATTCAGGGCAAAAAGTTTGAGTGTGGGAAGGACAGGGATGATTTTCTGACAGAAGCCTGAACATCAAGGATGGCACCAAACACATTAAATATTTCACAATGATTATCAACTTATTAAGAGAGAAAGATTGATTTATTCTTATGTTCTGGAGAGAGACTTGTGAGAAGCAATAACCCATCTCAAGCACAATAAGCTCGCCTTAATCAGAATAGATAAGGTTTAGAGGATTGAGGGAGATTAATTGATGAAAGAATGAGTCCCTGGGGTTGTGTGGGGAGGCAGTGTGGTGAAGGGGAGGAGGGAAGGAGGGAGCCCTGCAGATTTGGGCTGAAGACTGGCTCATCCCTCGGCAGCTGGGTGACCTTGGGCAAGTCCCCTTCCCTCTCCCAATCTCAGTTTCCTTTTGTTTAGAACAAAGGTTGATAAATGAGGACCCATGCCAAATTCAGCCCCTCACTTGTTCATTTTTTTAAAATAAAGTTTTATTAAAATATCCTTTGTCAATGCTTGCTTTTGTGTTACAATGATGGGGTCATTGCAACAAAAAGACCATGTCCCCAAAGCCAAAAATCTTTACAATATAATTTTACAAAAGAATTTTGATGACTCCTGCTCTAGAAAGATGTAAGTTACAACCATTTCACAGGCTTGTTCTGATATTCATTCACTGGGTGTCTGACATGAGGAGGTGCTCAATAAACGTTGGTAGTGTTTGGTCATATCAATGAATCAATGAATGATGAATCAATGAATCAATGAATGAATGCATGAGTGGCATGACATAATAGAATGGTAAAGACAGATGCGGGGTCAGATCTTTGTTTAACTCTCTATAAGCTGTGTGATCTCAGGCAAATTATACCTTCTCTTTCAACTTCTCTGTCTTCTATAAATTGGATACAGCAAAATCTAATTTGCAAATGGTAGCTGATAAATGAAATACAGTGTGAGTATTTTGAACATAAACCCTCAAAATGTCTTGTTCAATTAAAAGCCTGGAGGAGGTAAAAATAACTGCCATTGGTCAGTCATTGCTTCAGAGGCAATACAGTCTCAAGGAAGTTGTTGGGAGTTCTCAGCCCAGCTTCAGCAACTACCTCCACTAGTCTCCGACTTGGAATCATGGTTCAAATGGAGCCATCGCTTGAGTCCTAGCAACTGCCTGCACTTAAGAATGAATGAATGAGTTCTGGCTAGGACTCTCTGTTGGGTAAAGTCATTCTCTCCAGTCCTTTGGGATCATCTCTGAGGTCACCTCTAATACTTCTTAAGTTGTTTCAGGACAGTTACTTGGTCCTTTCTACCCTGTTTGGGCTGGAAGAAATGCTGGGGCCATAAACCAGAGGATACTCCTACAGGTCTTTCCGAATGTTATAGTTGGTGGTTCTTAATACTCCTGACACACTGAAATCAACTGAGGGCCTATAAGTATATGTACATGTCCCACATCAAAGAAATGAAATTAGAATTTCTGGGGCCGTGGGGTCAGGAATCAAACATCTTTTAAAAACTCTCCAAGGAATTTTCTAGAAGCTACGTTTTAGCCTTCATAGATTGGACCCTGAGGCCTCTTTGGATGGTTTCTGGACAGTCTGGGGCATGTATGAGATAAGAACTTGGCTCACATACTTAACTGGACTTTGATCATCTTCTTAACTGAGCTAGAAGGATTTTGGCAGGAATAGTCTGAAGTTGGATTTGGGGTCTGAGGGAAGCCCAGTGGTTCATCAAACATCAAAAACCCAAAAGTCTAATCCTGAGGGTAAGAGGATGATCTTGAGTTAAAAGGATACCTTTTTAGGGCCCAAACCTACTGCTGAGGGTGGAAGCAGAGTCTTCCTGAGTTCTTTAGAGCCTAAGGACAATGACAACCTCTTAATCTTAATCTTAACTTTTTCCCCAATAGATCCCCAAGGCCATGAAAAACATCTGGGTCCAGGTAACTAGTTTAAGAAAGGGCAGGTAAATCTGTATCGCTGAGTTCAAGGGGCTCATGGTTACCTGCCTTGGAGCAAGGCTGTGTGACAGAAGTGAGGGTTTAGGACATCAGAGTCCTGTACGAATAGAAACAGAAGGAAGCTTCCATGGGAAATGGGCTCTGTCTCCCAGGGGAGGCCCAAAGGCATGTGATCAATTTGGACAGATTGGCTAAGTTGGTTTTTAGGGGTCTCTAAGGCTCAGCCCAAGACTGAGCTAGATTGCCCAAGATCCAGTCTATACTAGGCAAGGATGGGAAATGAACTTGATATTTTAGCATGAATCTAACCAGTTAGTTGTGACTGCCTAGCCACTGTGTTAAGAAGGATTCTGATGTCATGTCTGGCTTGATGGGAAAAGCACCATGTTTCATCAGGTTGGCTGTTATGCTATGAGAGAAAGGAGTGGCTTATCAGCGACATGGCAGGAAGATAGTGTGTGGGAAGATTAGGAGGCATGAGAAAAGTTCCAGGAGAGAAAAAGCTGGGGCCAAATAGTAGACCCTTAAATGCCAGGATGGAGAATTTGGATTCAAAATTTTTATTTTTTATTCTGGTAAATTCTGTTATGCCTTCTAAACAGAGGTCTAACATAGTCAGACTGAAGTTTTGGAAGTACCTCTTGACTGCAGTAAGAAAAGTAGCCTAGAGGAAGTGGTGGTGGCCCTGGGTGGGGAATAAGAAGACCAGTGCAATCCAAAGTGAAAGACTTGAGATTAAAAAGTTGATGTTCTTCTGACAATATGTGAGTGCATCCTATGACCCAGGCATTGGTCTGGTTCTCATTGTTCAATGCAGAGTAAGACAGGTATGGCTCCACATCTTCAGGAGATCTTGGCTGGGAAGCATATCACTCTCTGTCTGCTAGCTGGGGGCCCAGGAAAGCCCAGGTTGTCTTCCAAGTCCACACCTGAAGGCCTGAGAAGCAGGGGAGCCAAGGGTGGAAGTCCCAGCCTGGGTCCAAAGGACCAAGAACCAGGAGCACCCATGTAAGAGCTCAGAAGAAGATTGTGTCCCAATTCAAGCCCTTTTTCCACCCTTTTGTTCTGCCTAGGCCTTCAACAGATTGGATGATATCCATTTGCACTGGTGAAAGCCATTTTTATTTACTCAGTCTACCCAATCAAGTACTAATTTCTTCCAGAGGAACCTCCCCCTGCCACCGCAAAGACATACCCAGAAATAATGTCTTAACAGTTGTCTGGGCATCCCTTAGCCCAGTCAAACTGACATACAAAATTCACCATCATATCTTGTTACTGCACATTGTTTGTCCAGAAGTTTGGGTGATGGGTCTCCCCATCTCAAGCCTTTCTTCCTGAAAGGGGAGTGACAAGTTTCACTTAGTTGGACTTTGATCAACAATGGGAGATGCTGCAAAAGACCCCCAACTTTACTGAGTGATTTTTTTAAGTGCCAGGAACCATGCTATGCAGTTCTCATAAGCTTTTCTATTTAATACTTAAAAGAGCCTGACTAGTTAGGATTATTTTACCAGTCTCATCTTGAGGCTACTGGAACCAGAGCACAGTCCAGAGATGCGAGGTCTCTTGTCTAAGATCTCACAGCCGGTAAGCAGAGGACCTGGGATTCTACTCTCATTTGAGCCATGCTCAAACCCACAAGTGTTCACCACAACACCACCCTTCTATCCCTGTAATCAGCTACCCCGCAGGTCTCCTTTCCAATGTTAACTAGGCAAGCAGGTGATCTGATGCCACAGGGGCACTGCACTCTGATCGTTTCTCGTTAGTAGTTGTCTTCTCTCTCTCTGTGGGCACTTGGTTACATAATACCTGAAAATATTAAATTAGTTTTCCTTTACAGGAAATTATGTTCCATTAGGGCCACTGACATAGCTATTTTGAGACCTCCAGGAGAGTTGTGTGCTTTTTGGAAATGTCTGACAAATCTGATTGCTCTCCGGCAAAGGGTTCTCTGAAGACCTTGTGGCTGGTGGAGTAATTAGGCATTAAGTGGCTTTAATAATAGAAAGAGGAGGCCCAGACAAGAGCGTTCCACCTGTGATCATCAGAGCTGCTTTAGGTCCCACTTCCAGTGGAGAAAAGAAAGGGGGCGGAGGCATGCGGTGATCTGCAACATTATCCCGTGATGTCACCTCCCCGTCATCACTGGGCACCCAGAGGTGATGGCCCTGGGGAGGAGATACAGCCAAGGGACCTCCTCTTCTCCATGTCCTTCCTCTAGGGGGCGCTGCAACCAACTGCCATGGGGTCCTGCTCTGCTTGAGTCTTGCCCTGGAACAAATGCCTACCGAAGTACAGGTCCAGTCCACCTTAGTTTGCCATCAAAATCCTGCAAGATGTAGCTTCTGTGTATTTTTTTAGAATGCTTTTTTACAGGAAGCTAGTAGCCCTTGTGATTTCCCAATCCTCCCCCGTGTTTGACCTGTAATTTCCCCACACCCTGGTCTTGCCTGTCATGCTTCTTCCACCCAGAAGAACCTCCTCCTATCTCCATATTTTGGAATCCTACCTGGAGTTCAAGCCTCAGCTTCAAGACCACCTCTTCCAGGAAACTTTCTTAAAATTCTCCTGCCAAAGAAAACTCTCTCTCCCTTTTTCTTGACCATGTCACCTTTTAGCATCTTATTACTTTTCTTCTTATATTATACTTATTTTAAACAAATCTCACCTTTCTTGTTATATAGGAAATTTTTCAAATGGAAGGGTTACATTTCATACCTCTCACCCCATCTAGTTTTCCTAGCTCCTCTTACAAAGTTCTGCACACAGTAGGCATTTAATAAATATATGCTGTACACATCTGCCACTGTGATGATAGAAAACGTAACTAGAGGGCGCCTGGGTGGCTCAGTGGGTTAAGCCGCTGCCTTCGGCTCAGGTCATGATCTCAGGGTCCTGGGATCGAGGCCCGCATCGGGCTCTCTGCTCAGCAGGGAGCCTGCTTCCCTCTCTCTCTCTCTGCCTGCCTCTCCATCTACTTGTGATTTCTCTCTGTCAAATAAATAAATAAAATCTTTAAAAAAAAAAAAAAAAAAAAAAAAAAAAGAAAACGTAACTAGAGACTGATGTCCCATGGCCATCTGCCTACCCATTCATTTTTTTTCTAGTGACATTTCTAATCCACCCCTCAACCTTCCTGAGCTCTCATGCATGATATCTCTTGTCCCAATGTGGTATTGATGCAGGTTGGGGAGTGGGATGTTAAAACCCAGGACATGGAAATGTTTTGGGCATAAGCCTTAAGACACAGATCCATAAGAAAGCATTCGTTTTCCTAAAGGGGAAGTGCATTTCCATCTTCAGCTGGATTTGATATTTGGTATGGGGAAAAGGATGAAAAGGGCACCGATGTTTCTTACTTGCTCCATTTCCTAAGGCACTAATCCACCTTCCCAGCCTCATTTCCCATCATGCAAAACCTACCCTGTGATCTAGGTACACCAAACTATGCACTCATCCAGCAGCATACGGTGGGTGGGTGGGTGGGGGGCGGCTGGTGATGTCATTCTCTGGTTCCAATCTCCCTCCAGGATGGACTTGATTAAAGAAAACACAAAGATTCAGCTCAGAAAGAAAACCAGTATCAGAATTCACTACTGGTACAGATGCACTTGATCTCCTTTCTTGAATTTTGACTATGGAATTCATCTACCCTGGGGCAGATGGACAAGCTGGCCCAGCAAACAGAAACTCACTTGATGCTGCAGGACCAAGCCTGTGTGACCAGCACCCACCATTTCTGGGCAGAGACAGGTGAAGGAATCCTCAAGAGAGCTATCTTTACTCATGCCTGGAAGATACCATTCTTTCTGGCTCTTCCCTTTTATCTTTCCACATACATTAGCCCTTTTGGATGACAGGGAGAGCTGTTCTTCAGGCTCACCAATGAAATTCATTATTCCTTCCATGGAGACAGAGGAGGATGGGATGGGACAGAGGAACCTGAGATGTCCTCAGTTCTAGAAACCTCTGTTTCTCTATAGATCTGCCACAGCAGAGATTCAAGTGATATTTTCCCTGACATATATGGTATATCCACCTGTCATCATGACTTTGCCCAGGCTGAACCCTTTTTCCAGAGTGTCCCTCCTTCCTATCTCCAGCTGACAAGGTCTTACTCAAATGCTGTCTCTTTCTGGAGGTCTTCTTATCTCTGTCTCCATTCCTCCCCAGTGGTATTCAATAACCTCTTCTGGGCTTCCTATATCACAGCACTGACCACGTCCTGCTGGTGTTCTGGAGACACATGATGTATCTCTTTTCCTCTTCTCCATTTCTACCCCTGCTCCTGCATTACATTCTCCACAAAGGACCACCCCTATAACTCCAATGTTTACCTTTAGCCTGGCAAAAGATTGGTGATCACAAATGCTGATTGAATCTGCTCAAAGAATCAGCTATCTGGTGGTGTAGGGCCAAAGTACTGTGATGTCTAACCTTGGCTCAAACATGGTCCTCTCTCGTTGATAAGACCAGGTTCCTTCTTGGCATCCCAGTTCCCACTTGGAGACTCTCAAGCATGTGATGCTGGAGGAGCTACTGCTCTGGACCAGCATGTGAAGACCTATCTCACAGTGGCCTGCCCAGCAGCTCCCCTGGCTTTACTCAGGGCTGACTGTCCTCCAGTGATATTCTGCTCTTATCCTCTCACAGATCAGTGGGTGGCCCTGTGTCCTACAGAGGACATGTCTGTGGCACAGATTCTGAGCATCCCCTTGTTCTCTAATAACACATGTGGTGAAATAACTTGAAAAAGAAAACAAAAACAAAAACAAAACAAAACCATGAACAAACACAAACAGAAGAAACAGAATCGTAAGTGCACAGAGTAAACTGGTGGTGGCCAGAAGGGAGGGAATGGGGCAGATGGGCAAAATAAGTAAAAGGGATTCAGAAGTAAAACTCCCAGTTATTAAAAAAAAAAAAAGTCACAGAGATGAAAAAATAGAGCATGCGAAATATGGTCAATGATATTGTCGTAATGTTGTATGGTGACAGATGGTGGCTATGTTTACTATGGTGAGCACAGCTTAATGTATGGAATTGTCGAGTCACTAAGTTGTACACCTGAAACTAAAAGAACATTCTACATCAATTGCACTTCAGTTAAAAGAAAATGAGAAAGGGGGGGGGGATGTTGATCCAGTGGTTGGGAACACAAAGATGATATTAGATGATTTATGAAAAGTGCTTAGCTCAGCTCATAGTAAAAAGACTCTCAGTAAGTGGTAGCTACTAGTACCATCATTATCACCAGAGAGGGGAATGATGTACTCAAGGTCACATAGCTGGTTAATGTCAGAGCTGGATCTGGAATTTGAATCTGGAATTTTAGGCTTTAGGTCCCCTGTCTTTCTCTTGCCCTTCCCAATCCCCCACAGATCTGTGTCTACGACCTTCCAGATCCCAGTTCGGTCTTGGCCAGACTCATTCTGCCACTCAGCAGAAACAGAAAATAAAAATACCCAGAAACAACAACAACAAAAAAGCCCCACACCTCTTCTACCATGATGCAGGGAAAAAATTACCCTTAATTACTGGGGCTTCTCCACAATTACAGGACGTGCATTTGAACTCTGAAGGGTCCTCTCCTGAGGATAACCTTTATTTGCCTGATTGCGTCTGTTCAGTTAATTCTGGCTAATTACTATTTTCTTCCTATTAGATTCTAATTATATACAGTATTTTCATTATAAAGCGTAATGTTTCCCAGAGAACCATGTCAATTATACAGGCAATATTACCGGAGGTCTGGTTTACCTCATTAAGCCCAAGCGATGAAGCCATGCATCTGATTAAACCCACAGTTTGCGGGGTGGACTTTAACTATATGTGGGTACCAGTGACTCTCACCTAGAACTTGCTGGGTGTGGGAAAGGACTGGAGAGACTGGAAAAGCCCCTTGAAGGAGGTGGAAATCCATCTGGAAGTCTTGGCTTTTCTTCAGGAAATGCAAGCACCGAGCCACAGTGCCTTGGTATTTGTGCATTTACATCCTCAATTTTGTCTATTTCTAAGCATCCTGTGATTTTAGTTTCACTGAGGTATTGATATAATGTGTTGGTAGAAAAACAAGTCTTATTCTTGATTCAAAGGCTTTTGGTGGGCCACCCAGGATCGCCACCTCCGTCCGTCACATCTTTCTGAGCTCCTGATTTATCCATCCCACCATTGTCTTGTATCTCTACTTGGGTATCTAGCAGACATCTTACCCTTAGCATAGCCAATAGAGAATCCTTGATTTCTGTCCTCCCTGAACTCTGAAACTAATCCTCCTTATACGACCCTCACCTCAGTAAATGTCATAACCAGGTGCTGAAACCAAGTGCCAGGAAGTCACACCGAGTTCCTTATTTCCTTCATCTCTCCTTTCCACTCCATGGGCATGTCCTGTGAACGCTCAGTCTCAACTCTATCCTGGATCCATCCCTTTCTCTTCTCCATGGCCAACGACCACCCCCATCCAGGCAATCATCATTCCCACTATGTAGTGGCCTCCTAAGTGGGCTCCTTGTTTTGTTTCCCTCCTCACACCTTTCTTCCAACAGTAAATCAAGCACAACAGATCAGACCACGTTAATCTCTGCTTAAAATTATTAGATTTATTGGTTTTGGGGGTTAAATCCAAGCTTCTTATCATGTCTATATGACACTCCATCATTATTTTTTTTTGGCTTATTATTTAACAAGTATTTATTGAGGGCCTATTATGTACAAGGTACTATTCTGGAGAAGCTGGCTCCTGTTAGAGAATGAAATAAAGATCACCCTTATGTGTGCCACTTGTTCATATCATGTTGATAGGACTTAATATTTCACATGTGGGTCTTGTCCAACTGGATTGTCTAAGAGGTCTGGGTCTGGATCTGTCCCCCATGTTCCTAACCTAACCCCAGCACCGGAAGCATCTCAAGACATGTGAGCTACTTTACAGTGATTTGACACTTGGACAGGAGTTGGAAAACAAAGTTGATTAAAAAACACACTTTTATTGGATTCTAAAGGAATTAATAAAAATCCTCCCTTTGGGGATTAATAAAACAGGATTTTTTAATATTAGCCTTATTTTTTTCTACTTTATAAAAGTATTTTAATCAACATTCTAGGTTTTCGAGAATGGACTCAAGCTATGTTCTCTGCTTGGGTGGGTGAAGGGTTGTGGTGAAGGTTTTTTCAGCTCATTTGCAGATGACTCCCATTTTTTACAGTGGCTGCCCGGTCTGAAAATGTTGTCACTACCGTTTCCCTGGTCAAGATGCATAATAATGGGGAAGTTCAAGCAAAAAGGGAAGTCACGTTTCTTGAGCATCTCACCATCCAGGAGCTAATTTTTTTGGATCAACCATAGGTCATCATAGTGCTGCTTTGTTTAGGGAGGTCCTGTACGTTGTGTAAAACCCTCAGTGAGTTAGTTATGAGCTGTGGGAGCCAGGTTGTCTGGGTTCTAATTCCAAATCTTCCACTTATTGGCTCTGTGTGACTTTGAGGATATTTGTTAATCTCATGCTTCACTTTCCACATTTATCAGATGAGAATCATAGTTCCTACTTCCTAGGGTTGTTTTATTAAATGACAAAATCCACATAGAACTATGCCTGGCAGATTTGTGCTGCCTACGTGCTGGCTCTTACCATCTGGTCTAAACCTGGGCTGGTCTCCATCCAAATCACCATTCCGGCCATCAATAAACACTACCAGCAGCACCTGTGCTATTCAGTGAGTGCCCTCTAGAACCCAAATTCTAATCCTAATAAAATTTCAGACACGTGTAGGGTGCACATTATTATCTAACTTTTCAGGTGAATAATGCTGAGGCTCCCTAACATCACTTGTCCAAAGTCAAGGGATAGGTAAGTGGCAGATCTGAAAGTCACATAGATCTGCCTGTACCCAGAGACCATGCTCTTGAAAGTAGTTAAAAAGTTCTGTAACCTTCAAAATGTAATATACTTTATATATGGAAGGTGTTCTAGACTAAACTATGTCACTTGTCTCCCCTCAAACTCATGTGCTAAGGCCCTAACCTCCAAAGTGGCTGTATTTGGAGTGAGGGCCTTTAGGGATGGGGGGCGGTGTGTGATTCAGTCACAGTGAGGTCATTAGGGTGGGGCCCTTGTCCAATCTTGTTGGTGTCCTTATTAGAAGAGGCAGCACACTAGGGATGTTCACACACAGAGGAAAGGCCGTGTGAGGACACAGAGAGAAGCAAGCCAAGGAGAGAGGCTTCAGGAGACACGAGACGTGCTGACACCTTAATCTTGAACTTTTAGTCTTCAGAAATGTGAGAAAGTAAGGTTCTGTTGTTAAAGCCAACCAGTCTCTGGCATTTTATAATGGCAGCCACAGCCAACTAATACAGGAGGGAACATCATTAGTGGGAAAAGAACAGAAAGGTATCAGGTGACTTGATCTTTGTTATCAGAGTGTTTCCAGTGTTCAGTTCCATGCTGGGCTCCCAGCAGAAGCTTAGACATGCAAGGGCCAGTGTGTAGAAAAGTGCTTTCTTTTTCAGGACTGAGGGGGGCACCCTCAGTACAAGCCCCATGGCATCCTGGCTCCCCCATCCTTTCTCTGAACACCCTGCATGGCAGTGGCCTGCCTCCCGCTTGGGACCAGATGCCCCATGAAGACTGGAATTGTGTGTGTCTTTTTATTTAGCGTGGACACAGCACAGGATATCTCCTGCAGAGTTATATCCTGGCTGCATGTCTGTAGGACAGAGAGGTCCATGGGGGCAACTTTCAGTTCTACAGACTTTTTCCTGAAGGAGCTGCCCTGGGCTGGGCAGGATGCTCAGGTGCAGGGAGTGAGCTCTATGCAGCAGGCCCGTTGGGCTCCTGCCAGAGCACCTGCAGTCTCTGAGTTTGGGACAGGCACTTTGTTTATGTGAGCATCAGGGAACATTAGTGGGGTTACTGAAGATGCATGGCCGGTAGTCAGCGTGTGTTTCTTGCTCCATTCTCAAGTCCAGGGCAGGCCTCGGAGCCCCTTGCCAAGTGGAACTGGAGCCTGAGAGAGGGGCACCCTCGGACCCTTCTCCGGGAAGGGACTGCTGTGGGCTCCTGCAGCAGCAATGCTGAACGAGGCTGCAGCTCCCACTCCATTTCTGCTCCCGCTCACATCAGGGTGAGAGACTGAACTCATTCATTATGGGAAAGAAATTAAAGAGAAAATGCTCCAAAAGTTTTCCCTTAAAAATATGGAGTGGATTCAGGGTTATCACTCTAAGCTTGCCCTCACTGTATTCCAGTTGTGTTCTTGGATGGGAATGACCTTCCAGGCTGGGAGCTGTCTCCTGAACTCTTCCCCACTCTGAGTGTGCTACAAGAGAAGAGGTGAAGAAGGAGGGAGACCCACTGAACTAATGGAAAAGAATTATTTTGTGAGCTCTTTGAAGGTTTCTTTCTCCCAAATTACTCCCTCCTGAAGGCCTGAAAGATTTCTCTTTGATCTGTTTGGCTCTCAGAAATTTATCCTGGGGGCACCTGGGTGGCTCAGTGGGGTAAAGCCTCTCTCTGCCTTCGGCTCAGGTCGTGATGCCGGGGTCCTGGGATCAAGCCCCGCATGGGGCTCTCTGCTCAGCAGGGAGCCTGCTTCCCCTTCTCTCTCTCTCTGCTGACTTGTGATCTCTGTCTGTCAAATAAATAAAATCTTAAAAAAAAAAAAAAAAAGAAATTTATCCTGGCTGATGAGCATTCTGACACGTGAGTGCCAGGGGTGAGCTTGATGGCCTGGTTCTACTACCCAGACATTTTGCAGATGTACGGCCTTGGTCTGGTCGCTGACTCTGCCTGGACATTGGCTTCTTCACTGGTTAAGTAAAGAGGTTGGTCTAAAATCATGAGATTCTCTCCCTCCATTAATTTGACACAAAGACATCTGGATGCTACATCTGGGTGTTATAACCCCATGTGCCAAATCTTAAGCATCCGGCAAAACCAAGGCATTCTTCCTGGAATGACTGAGGTTTGAAGAGTGGCCGGGTCACGTGCTTGGTGTATTTGGCAGAGCAGGTGTTTGGGATAGATGAGAGGAGAGGTCAGGCAGGCCCCATGTTGTGTGACCAGCACTTGGATCCGCTCTGGATATGTGGGTTCTGGTCTTCAAGGTTGATCGTGAGATTGATTTGTAACCAATAGATTGTGGACTACAATGATGTACACCTTCAGACCCTTAAAACTTGTATGATCTCCAACGCCTCCCTCTTTCCTTTCCTCCTGCCCTTCCCTTTCTCTCTAGTTCTCTCCTTTTCCCTTCCCTCCAGCCCACCACCATGCTTTCTTCATGCTCATCAACCAACCAGATGCAGAGGATCCACCTGAAGACTTCATGGCCCTAGGGGATGGACAAGCCACTAGATGAAAAAAGTCCAAGTCTGTGAGTGATTCTGTGAGCAGAGCTAATCCTGCCAGGACCCTCTTCACCCAAATGAGGTCACTGTTACTTGGGGGCTGTTTCAGCAGTTAGCATATCTTGACTAATAGGCCGGGGTATTGTGTTTTGGTGCCTGTGACCCTTCACAAGAGGTCATGTCTTTTCTTGCATCACACGCCAGCATGTAGTTTGACATAAGCTCGGGAGTCCTTGGGGGCACAAATGCAAGCTTGATGACTTGGGCCTGGAATAGGTGTTCTGGAGTATCTTCTCAGTGGTGGTGGTGCTGTACTTGAAACAGAAAGGACTGGGGGTTGCACAGACTCAGGATAGAATCCACCACCTTTGATGGAGAGTGATGTCATTTCAAGTAAGTAACTTACCCCTGCTCTTTGCCTAAATTCAAGCAGCTCGTCATTCTGTTTTCTGGACATGTCCCTCCCAGAGGGTCCTTTTCTGTCTCCCAGCCTGGGAAAGCTCTGCAGAAGCTTTGTGCTCCTCTCTGTTAACCCTCCTTGCATTTGTGGTAGTCGGTTCAACCGTGCCAGTGATGGGTAGAGTCTGTCACATTCATAAGCTTTAAGAGAGCAGGGACTGAACTAGTTGAATTCCGCTGTATTATCCCCACCTCCCAGTAGAGTGTCTGGAACACCATAGACATGAACTAAATAACTGTTGATGGAATGAAAAGATGAACATATAAATGCACTTGAACTCTAATATTATCATCTATAGACTGGGCATCACACTAGTTATATCCTGGCATTTTGGTGAAGATTCATTACGATCATATATGCAAAGCCCAGCTGAACACGGTACCTGGCATGTGACTGCCCTGTAATGTTTGTTCTCCTCTGCCTTGTTGGATAAGGAGTTTACGAGGTTGAGAAGAAAGGATAGAGCTCTCTTAGTAGAGGGACCAGCATTAGGGGGACAGGCAGAGATGGGTGTATTGTGTGTGGGGCTGATGAGGTACAGACACTGCACTATAAGGGTCTTGCACCTTGGTGCGTGAGAAATAGAGGTATAACTGTGCCTGAAAGCCATCAGGAAGTGATGAGGTCATATACCTTTAGTAAAGGAAAGCTGAGACACGCCCACATCAATATGAATTTGTGTAATGAAGAACCCAGGATTGCAGGAAGGTCCGCGGGGGTGGGCATTTGCACTGAGTCTTATAAACTTGGTGCTGCTCAGAAGCAGTAGGAAAGTCATTCCGGGTGGAAGTTAGGGTACCCAGGGCAACCCAAGGAGGTTGGGAGACAAGAGGGAAAGCCAGTTTGGCTGCAATAAAGTTTGTGTTGGGTCAGGAAATTAGGCAGCATGGGACCAGATCCCTGGGGACTTCAGAGGCCAGGTTCAATGCTTAGCCTTCATCTGGGCACCACTGTGTGGAGCCGAGAGAGCCACAGAGAGTCCAAGCTTTGTGAGTAACAATGGTCATCCTTTGTTTTGCCCAAAGGTCTTTAGGAGACAGGGGGCTGGATCACATGACCTCTGGAAGTTTCTTCCAACCACAGGGCTCTGCGGTTGTCAGAAGACAGATAGAGGGAAACAAAAACCAGAGACCTTGGCCTGGATTTCTCTGCATCATAAATCTCCTCCACTGCCGGGTGCCATCTCTCTGTCCACAGATTAATCTTCTCCGGCTTCCTGCAGGAACAGAAGGACCTACTGACCTCATCCTGTTCTCCAGTCTGCAAGTGAGAAATGGGGTTCTCAGACAGGCAAAGGTCTAGGCATGGGCCGAGGGCAGCTGAACCCCCAGGGGAAAGAAAAAGAAGCACAGAGACCATCTTGTTCCGGAAGGGCTCTCCACCAGGACTGTCCCAGGGTCCAAGCCAGAGAGGCAGGATGCCTTGTCTTTCTGCATGAACGTCTTTGACCTAAGACTGGCAGATGCTGGAGGAGATTGCAAACTCCTACCAGGTTGTTTTCCACTGTTTGACATTGTCCTGGACTGAGTGTGATTTTTATCTAATGCTTTCGTCAGTGGTGCTTCTCTCTCTCAGTGGTGCTTCTCTCTCACGGTTAAAGTTCAGATATAAGGCCTTGTGGCTAAGGATGAATGGGAGCTTTAGACAGGGCATCCTGCACTCTGGCCTTGGCAGTGGGCTCTCCGTGCCTCAGTTTCATTGTGTATAAAAGGGGAGTAATAATTGTGCTCACCTCAGATGGTTATGGCGAGTAGTGGGCTCTCAGAATCCTACTAGGCATACAGTAAATACAGAAGAAATGCCAACTCTTAGGATGGATTTCATTATTGGAAAATGAGGATAAAATCGCCGGTCACCCAGGGTTGTTGGAACGGTCATCTTCATTCATTTGCTGAACACGTACACGTTGAGCACTGAGTGGGCACCAAGCTGTGTATCGGGCACGGGCGTGACGTGTCACAAACAACACGAGGAAGAGTTCCTCATCCTTAGAGCTGATGGGCTGCAGGGTGGGGGGAAGGGGAGGGGGACGGGGTGCAGATCTGAAACAAGCAGATGCTCCAGCCCAAATGTACACGTTTGTAATAATGCTGTGAAGGATGGGGGGGTGATAGGGACAGAATAGTGTGGGGCCACCTGGGGGCCGGTGGTCCCAGAAAGCTGCTTCTGAGCTGGCAGAGGAAGAACAGGGAGGAGCAAGTGTTCTAAGCATTCCTGGAAACTCAGACACAGAGACCTAGAGGGGAGGGGGGATGAGGGAGACCTGGGGTGGGGGATGGGCGGTGGCATGCTGGAGGGCTGAAGGAGGGGGCAGGCTTCACAGGGATCACATGGGAGGGAGGTGGGCTTTTATCCTGATTATAAACTGCAGACACAGCGCCGGTAAATGCTTTGGGAAAAGGTACTCTGCAAGCACCTGTCTCCTCCCATATTTTCCACCATAAAAGCACAGGACTTGGAATTAACAGAAAGCGGGCCAATTGAGGAGTGACCTTCCTCCCCATTGTTTTGGTAAGTTCGCACTCAGAGTAACACAATTGCCTAAGCACTGCAAATACTATGCCATAAAACTGGGTATGTGTGTGTGTAATTCTAATTCCCCAAGTGGAGTTTGGAGCCCTGCCACTTCTTCTGATATGCACTAACTACTGTGAACCCCAGTTTCCTCTCTCTGTAATAACGGGCCTGCTTCCTCCTCTTTGCTAATGGGATTGTTCTCTCAGAAGGTTGTTTTGAGGAAAGCGTCAATAAATGTTGGTTCACTTTTCCTCTTCTTTCCTCTGTGGCTTAGGCTTCACTGTCTGGTGCCTCCGATGACAGTCTGCATTTGAGAGAAGGCATTAAACATTCATAGCTGGTTTTTCATCAATATGTGTCCTGCCCACCACACAATCCTGGAGGACCTGTTGGGGTCTGACCACTCTAGAAATTGCCCCTTTCTTAAAGGCGCCACCCTGACCTCTCCCACCGGTCCTAGAATCCTTCGAATTCACATACGACTGCTGTGGAAGGAAGTCCTTTTAATTCTGACCAAGTGAGCAAAAGGGAAAATAAGGAAGGATCTATCAGAACGACTCATGAAAAATATGTATGTTCTTTAAAGGAAGACGGCATACAAATGGGATATATATTTTTTCCAAAAGGGAGGGGAAACAATCGTAGGCTTTTAAACAGAAGACTTTAAGCAGAGAGTGAGAGAGGAAAAATATGTCTCTTAAATGCATTCAGCGCCATTGCCACGGGCTGCCGAGCCAGGATTGTTTATTAGAAGATAAGATAGTGAAAAATGTATTTTGCAGAAAGAAAATAGTAAAGTCAGGTCTGAGGCAGATAAGAAGCCAAATTTCTATTTTATGCTCAATTGAGTGACTCAGTTACATTATCTGGGAAGCAGGGGTGAAATAACACCCTTCGGAAATGAGGCCCAGGGGTGCTCTGGGTCCCCTTCCAGCCTTGGCCAAGCTGAACCTGGCTTGGCTGGGAGGCTGCCTCCGCAGAACAGCGCGTTTCCAGCCTGGGGCTGGGGTGAGGCCAGGGCTGGGACTGGGACTGGGCTGTTACTGGCCTGGGGCTGGGGTGAGGCTGGAGCTGTTTTCAGGGCTTGTCCGGGGCTGGGGGACAGCGTGGGAGTGGGGAAGGGAGGCTCCAATCTTTTCAGCTTTTTCTTTTCTCCATCTTGTTCGGCTTTATGCCTCCCCTCCCTCTGCCAAAGGTGGGAGAATAAAAACACGCGTGCGTGCAAGATGAAGCTCTGCAAAGGCCAGCAGATGTTCGAGCTGGAAGACGCATGTTAGAAACCAGCTGGGTTTAGGGATACAGACTCCTGGCCTGTGGTCAGTGCTTTACTTGGCAAGCACAAACAAGTCGCCTGAATGCTTTCTAAGCAGGGCATTGTTCTCCAGGTTGCCGAAGATCTCTGGTACCTTTTTTAAAATTTCCACCTGTCTGCTTTACACATTTTTGTTATGTGCCGAGTGCCTGGAGAAATAGGTGGGCACCCCCAGGCTGTATTCCGGAATCCTCACGCAGAGATGGGGGAGCTTGCATCAGAGAGGGAAAGAGGTTTGCCTAAGGTCACACAGCTAGTGACTTACCTCAGTACAAACAGAACCCAGAATTCTGGGCTTTGCTCCCAATCACCCCGATCTTTTCCTGTTGTTCCACCTCCGGGTTTTTCTTCTCACTCAGGAATTCTTCACTTATTAGCCAGTTGGAGTTAGTGGGATCTGGGACATGAAGACTAACTTAATTCAACAAATATTTATGGTTTTACTGACAACAAATTTGTTTATTCAACAAGTATCAGCTGAACAACTCAGCTACTTATATAGCAGGTTGAATAAGGAATCCCCCAAAGATGTTAGAGTCCTAATCTCTGAAACTTGTAAATAATTTTGCAAACATGATTAAATTAAGGACCTTGAATTGGGGGAGCTAGTCCTGGATTATCTGGCAAATAATCACATGTGTTAAGTCAGAGAAAGAGAGAGAGGGAGATGGGGTGGTAGAGAAGTACGATATTGCTGGTTTTGAGGAGGAAGGAAGGGGGTCCTGAGCCAAGGAACACAGACAGTATCTAGAAGCTGGGGAAGGTACAGTCATGGTTTTGAGCCTAGAACCTCTAGAATGGAATGAAGCCATGAGAACCATGTCAGACTTCTGATCTACAGCAAGTACTATAAGATACTAAATGTGTGATGCTTCAAGCTGCCAAGCCTATAGTGACCTGTTCCAACAGCAAAGAGGACACTAATATGACAGTCACCAAGTCCTGACAGTATCCCGCACCTTTATTCATTCTCTTGTTCTTTTTTTCCTTCCAGAAGATTTCTCTGAAGTCACTTGTAGCTACCTTTTAGACTCATTTGGAACTCCACTTTGAGATAAAACCAATAACAACCATGAGGCTTAATGGACCCAGTAAGTCATTGTAGATGGGAACACAAGGAGTAATGTCATTTTATGCATCAAGAATGAATGTTCAGGGGTGTCCGGGCGACTCAGTTGGTTCAGCATTGGACTTTTGATTTTGGCTCAGGTCATGACCTCAGGGTCATGAGATCGAGCCCTGTATCAGGATCTCCACTGAACATGGAGCCCGCTTGGGATTCTCTCTCCTTCTCCCTCTGCCACCTCTCATCCCTGCTTGCATTCTCTCACTCTCTCTCTCTAGAAGAAGAAGGAGGTGGAGGAGAAGTAGGAGTAGGAGGAGGAGGTGGAGGAGGAGGAGGTGGAGGAGGAGGAGGAGAAGAAGACTATCCAAAGAATGAATGAATGTTCAGAGACGGGAAGTCCTTCCCCAAAGTTGTACAGCAAGTTCATGTCAGGGTTGAAATTAAAATCCTGGTTTTTCAACCTCTAGTGCAGTGTTTATGTTTTCATTGGTTTAAAATAATATCAGTCCAGAAACTGGAATTCAGTCACCGGATTTTGTACAAATATCTGGTCATCTGGTTTATCCCAAAGACATATTTGCCATTCAGTGAGACAAAGATGGCCTTTGCTTGGTGGGTTGGATATACCTATGGATAAAAATGAGTTTGGGCTCCCTTCTTTGCCAACACAAGCAAAAGTTACTAATTCAAGACAGATCATAGACTTCCATGAGAAAGGAAAAACAACAGAGTGTCTGTGAGAAAACAAAGGGGAGCCTCCTCATGACTTTGGGCAGGTGAAGGATTCTTAAACAGGATGAACACATCCCTACCCATGAAAGAAGAGAATGATAAATTGAATGTCACTAAAATTAGGAACATCTGTTTATTGGAAGATGCTGATAACCAAATACAGGAGAAGTCACAGACTGGGAGTAGCTGTTTGCAATATCTGCATCTGACAAGGGGTCTGTCATAAGGATATATAACCGACTATTAATCAACGAGAAAACGCTAATTAAAAACTGGCAAAGACTTGGAAAGGAAAACGAATTGCACACCAAAGATCTCACAATGGTCAATAAGTACCTCAAAGCTCCTCATTAGCCACCAAGGAAAGAGCAATTAACCCACAGTGAGATATCACCCCGCACCTACCAGCGAGGCTAAAATTAAAAGGAAAGAGAGTACCAAGTGTTGTCAAGGATATGGAGTGAAGGGGCTCCCACACCCTGCTGTCCTATATGTCCCCATCATTATGTCTTGTGAGTATTTTGACAACAGAAGTCATGTTTGGATCCTATTCGGATACCTTGCCCCGCTCCCCCTCACCTGCTTTGTGCTCCTAGTTCTGGACTGCAAGTCACTTTACAGATGCAAAAGTGCCTCCATGACAAGAAATAGTGACCACTGCAGAAGAGCCACAGAGAAGGTCCCAGTGGTCTCCTTGATGGAAACACAGGAAGTTGTTTGTATCAAGGCACCCAGTGTCTGCCTACCTCCAGGTCAGGGTGCAGCCCTTAAGCCACACTGGATTCTGAGACCTCAGGAAACAGCGGGATATCCCGGACTCCTCTGGGTTCTGTGATTGGAAGAAGGCTGGGTAATATCCCAGTCCTGCCATTTACTGGCTGTGTGACCTTGAAGCCAATGACTCAACCTCTCTGGGCCTGGGTTTCTTTATTTCTTTATTCACAAAACAAGAGACAGTCATGGTATCTAAGCAACAGGATTGCAGTGCTGATGAGTGAGATGCTACAAGCAGCACATCTGGCCCATAGTAGGTGCTGTCCTGAGGCCACCTTTTGTTCTTTCTCGGCTTTAAGAGGTTTTCTAAAGAGACCTTTATGTGTTGCATGACAATAACCCATTTCAGGAGCGTAGGTGAATTTTTCTGTGTACCTTCTGGAAATCTCTTTGGTTTCCATTCAAACCTGGCTATAAAACAGCACAGTCCAAGACCTCCACGCTTTGTGGCTAGTGGAGGGAGAGGCCCTCCTCATGGGAAAGGTGCAGTTTTGAGGGGGCCCTGGGAGGGGCTGGAGCTTCAGTGTCTGTCAGGGCACCAGCTCCCGCTGCGCTCAGGTTGGAGGAGACGGTAGTTAGGAAGGAAACGGCAGAAAGGCAGCCCATAACCTTCCATCATCATGGCTGCTAAGGAAAAGGCAGAGCTGCCCTGGAACAGCTATGGGGCAGCTCCATGCTGAGCACAGGCTGCAACTGTAGATATGCCTCATAGATAAAAAGGCCGGGAGTAAATATTGACAGTCAGGGAGCCCCAGCAGATGCACTGATGGAATGAAGAATTGTGCATGTGCACGCGCGTGTGTGTATGCATGAGCGAGAGAGAGAGGGACAGAGCGAGGAGAGGAAGGGAGGGAGAAAGAGACTTTTCTGCCCAATGAGAGCTGCAGGTGAGGTGGAAATAACCATCTAGCAGGGTCCTAATCAGGTGCTTTCTGGTCTGGCCTCTGCTCTGCCGCTTTTCTGTTTTACCGAGCGGGAAGCAAGAAGCAGAGGGATCCTCAGGCTAACTCGGGGGAGAGAGGTTTGCTGTCTGGGGTGAACATAGCCACAGGGGATGAAAGACTAGAAAAAGCCAGCGCTCACAAGCCCACACTGGGTGACTTAGAATTCGAAGAAGAGCCAGGGCCTTGGGCAGCAGGACTCGTAGATTTCAGGGAGCACGCAGAGCCTGGTGTTGGAATGCTCCTGGTGGTGTGCGCTGGGACAGGATACCTAACCTGTCTGAAACCTTAATTTCATCTTCTGCCAGATAGGAGTAATAATACATCTCGTTCAGGATGCTGCTGGGTAGAATGACGTGCACAGAACATCAGCATAGTGCCTGAATCACAGAGCAAGAAATACTGTTGTTTTCTCTCTTGTCTTTGTTTTTTTAATACAATTTAGGTGACCTAGTTCTTTTGAATCCCTGTTGTGATATCCTGATTTATAATATGAAATAGATATTTGGTCTTTGTCCTCCTTTCTGGTACCTAGCTACCGAAACCCTTGGAATTTCCTACCTGCTGTGAGTCAGGGAGGTGTCTTTGAGATGGCTTTGGACCTGAGTAACAGACCACTGGGCCACCACGTGATTATGGATTGGAACTTTCCCTCCCACCTTCTGATCTCTAAGGGGCTGAAGTGTTGGGGGGAGGGCAGTCTTGGAGGACTGAGCTCTCAACCAGTGGGGTTTGATGCTGTCCCCGGGTAGATAGGGTCAGAATTGAACTGATTGCAGGACCCCCAGCTGGTATCCAAAGCATTGCTTGTTGTTATGTTGTATATTATGTTATTGCTTGTTGTTGTGTGGAGACACAGCACCATATCCCCTTCACTCTATCTCTCTCTCTCTCTCACACACACACACACACACACGCACACACACATTGGAATTGGGTCCAAGGAACCCCAAGATACCTGCTTCCGTCATCTTTTCATTATCTTTCCCAGTGGAGTCCTTGGAGCAGCGGAATCTCCCTTACCTGGGAAAATGTTATCAGCACAAACTCTCAAGATTCTATTTCTGACCAGACAGATCAAAAACTCAGGGTACGGTGGAGGTGAGCTCACATTTAAAAACTACGGACCTGGGGCGCCTGGGTGGCTCAGTGGGTTAAGCCGCTGCCTTCGGCTCAGGTCATGATCTCGGGGTCCTGGGATCAAGTCCTACATCAGGCTCTCTGCTCAGCGGGGAGCCTGCTTCCCTCTCTCTCTCTCTGCCTGCCTCTCCGACTACTTGTGATTTCTCTCTGTCAAATAAATAAATAAAATCTTAAAAAAAAAAAAAAAAAAAAAAACCACGGACCTACACTGTAACTAACTACGAATACCTTCTAGTTCCGGTCCCCCATAGCTTCTGCTTTTTCATGGCCCATGAAAAAGGGCCTTCTGGCTGGCCTCTCTATCCAGGCCCCCATCATGGATTCCATACTTTTGAAAAACCCTACAAGGGTTTCCCCTTGCCCTTAGAACAAAGCCCCAATTTTAGCCACACCCCAATGGCCCTATGTGATGTGGACTTTGGCTTCTCCAGTTTTTCCCATCAGCCTCCTCACCTCGGCCACTGCCTGTTCCCCACTGCCTCTCCCTCCACCTTCCCGCTGATTTCCTGTTCTCCCAAAGCTGCGAGGACTTAGGATTCCTTGCACCTCCAATGGAATGGTCTCCCACAAGATCCGTACATTCTTGGGTTCTTTTTATTCTTCAGGTCTCAGCTTACAGATACTCCCTCCCAGAGACCCTCTTCTCCACCCCCCACCCCTGCCTCCATCTAAAGAAGGCTCACTTCTCCACACAATCAAGTGATGCTGTCTCACTGTGATCAAGGGGCGTGTTACTACCCCACGTTTTCTTGTTTGTCTGTTTACAAACAAGATCCACTTCCCTAATAGCATATAAGGTTCTTGAGAACCGGGGTCTGGCTTACCCTGTTTCCCATCCATCCCCAATGCCCAGAAAGCTGCCTGGTACACAGTGGGTACTCAGTAAATACTTCCTTGTCAGAAGACTGAATGGGTGGATGACGAGTAGGTTAAAGCCAGTTGAGTATTCTTGAAAGCAACCCTGGAAAGCTGCCTTTGAAATCCTTTCCCACCTAGTGATTTCACACTTGCTTAGATGGTTTAGCTCAGTGGCTTGCCAAAGGGTGGCGCTACCCTCATGTCCAGGGCAACTTGGAAACGGGACATGCTGACTTCTGACTGACACGCGAAGGGCATTGGGCATTGAGTGGGCAGGGCTGGACAGGTCGAGCACCCCGCACAGGTGCAGACAGCCTTCTCATTCAGTCACGCAGGCCCCCACACCCTCCCCGCAAAGCCCAGCAGCATCCCAGCTGAGGAGCCATGGTTTCTTACTCATCTTACTTTGTAGCAGTTGGACGATGGGGTGGGAGGTATTTCAAAGCTACAGCCTCTCCTGTTCCAGCCAGGGTCTGGGCGGTATTCACAGCTTTGCAGAGGAAAACCCCGCATGGGCTCCCAAGTGGTTAACTTGATGGAAAGCAGCAGCTAGTTTGCTTGATTTCCAGTGACTAATAGGTAAGAGGGACACACGTTCTCCTGGTCTATGGAGGACGCAGCATAAATGATGTCTCTGAGGCCCATTCCTGTGACTCTGGAGCTGAGTCTGAGCCATTGGATATTTTGAAGAGCTAAAAATGTCTGAGCAGCTAATAGCGACCTGATGCCAGGACCAAGATGGGAAGAGTGGGGGGCTGAGGGTCGGGGTGTGACCCACACGGAGACAGACAGAGGGCCAGTGAGGAAGCCATGCCAGGCACATGTGTGTGCATCAGGCACACACGCAACGCACACACCCAGAGCTGCAGCGCGGACATGGATCTAGAACACAGCCTGCAAGCCCAGAACACACCCCGACACACTACAGTTTAACGTGCAGGAGACTGACCACACACAAAGGCACAGGCAGTGTACACAGAATGCATTCTCCCTAGACCTACCACACATCCATTCACAGCGCACGGCCTTCCACTTGCTCCAGCAAGGGCTTAGAGAACACACCTAACACAACCAGCTCGTGTGACAGCTGAGCATACCTACCTGGTATGTATGACCTATGCATGCAGGGTCCTCCTCTAGACAGTGCTCCTTCATGTACCACCGCACAAGTAACCACAATACACAAATAAACACAGACACACACAATCGCCCATGGTACTTAAGAGACCTTTGCATAGACGTGAAGGTCTAGCTAACAGATATAAACGTAGGTACAACACGGAAACACATACGCACACATACACGTCACTAAAATATACACCCTAGAGGAGTCCACATAGGAGGCACAGCACACATATGCCGCACCTGCTAGAGATACACAATCCGAAGAAATGAATGTCACACAAGGACACACACACACATATGTATGTTTATCCTTTGCTAACAGCATCTTTTTAAGAGTAACTCTTTGACCCTTACTCCAACCACAGCAACCAATCAACACAAGATACAAACTTTACTTTGAAACTGACAAATTAAAAAATAATCGAATACAGAAAACAAATGTGTTGTTTGACACTTTCTGACCTTTGTGGATATTAATGCCTGCGATAATCATCCCTACAAAAGGCAGAACATTGGCCTTTTGCACAGCTGAGTTGGGGCTTGTTGGTCTGACCTTCTCTGGCTGCAGAAGGGGAAAGAGGAGAGAGGTCCAGGACCCCCACCAGACCGGGGGTGCTGTACTGGCCTTGGTAGCTGGAGACAGAGGGTATGGCTCTGGGATCTGGCACCATCCTCCTGGGTTCCTGGGTGACCTGGAGCACATTGTTTCCTATTTCTGAAACTCAGTTTTTTCATTTGTAAAATAGGTATGAGTCAGCTAAATGATAGGCTATAATCCAGACGTGCCTTGATTTATGATTTATCTCTTCATATTCCTGACAGATGGGCAGGCCTATGACAGCCCAACAAAAGCATCACTTGCCTTTTCTCCCAAAGGAACTTCTGCATGGAATGGGTACCAAGTCTAGCAGGGCTCATCCACAAAGAAGGGCTGTTGCTTATTTTATGATTTCTGTTGGGTCTTTATTAAGCGCCAAGTGCTTTACCTGTATTATCTGAGTGAATCCTCAAAACAACCCTTTAAAGTCAGTTCTGTTACTGCCCCCATTTTACAGATGAGGAAACAGAGACCCACTTTTGTCAAGAGACTTGTCCAAGCTCTCACCCACTGGCATGTTTGGAGGCAGGAGTCACACCCCCTCGGCTGCCCAGGTAGAGTGCTACTCTGACCCACATGCCGCCCCCGGAGCTGGCCACAAGGTGCCATGGAGTTGGTGGGTAAACCGGCTTGAAGTCAGAGCTCAGGCTGATTCCGAGAAGCTCTCCTATGCTGGCATGGGCTCCACCGTGACTCAGGAGCCAGAGTGCAAAGTCTAAACTCAAGTCCTAGTACACTCTCCATCTTCTTCAGCCCCACCTGCTCTGTCTATAACCTGTCCCTTTCTCCATAGTCATTCCCTAATTATGTCCTCGTCCCCACGCTCTACCCTCTGTGAATGGTAACTTTGGGTTGACCACTCTACAGTGTTTGTGTGACTAGCACTGGAGGTCCACCTGGGGCTTAGGCTCCCCCTGCAGGCTCCAACTGCTGCCTGTTGTGCGCTCGGCCCTGCAGCTTGCCTCGTGATGGAGAAACAAGAGTCTGGAGTCAGGCTCTTTGGGTTGGAATCCTGGCTATTATTCTGGAACCTTGAACGTATTATTTACCTTTCTTGTACGGCAATTGATGTCTATGTAAATTGGGTTCAATCACAGCACACGGACTTCACGTCTTGTCGTGTGGCCTAAGTGAGTTAAGATTCGGTTTAGCATGGGGTCCGGGGCTTAAATGTCAGCGGCCACCATTGCCAAGGGCAGGCCCCTCCTTGTTGCAGCTGACTCTGCACTTTCCTTTTTTTGTTTTCTCTCTCAGCGTGCCCGAGTTTGAGTCACCGATCTGGGGGACCCTCTCCTCAGCCATCTCTGTCTTCTCAACCATCTCGAACATCTCTAACATCTCATGTCCTGAGAAGAGCTGGTCCGTGGCCTGCCCTGACTCCACCTCGAGATTCAGCGCGAGCTGTTCTCTGTGGAAACGCCTTCCTGGGTTCCCTTTTGTGGAGGGCGATGTGAGGGACCCAGGTTCAGACATCCGCAGAGCACGTGGCGGTAGGCAGGGGACCCTAGAGGTGGGACAGTAAACATTAGTGACAAGGAGCATGGAGGCTTTTGGTGACCCGAGTCCCTGAACACATGCTGCTCTATCCCTTCTCCCCTTGCTTCCCGAAGCCCCTTCCCACCTTGCTCCCATTCTGGCTTTTTCTGAGCTACCAGTTTTTCCCTCCTTTCATTTACAAAATCCTCCTACCGACTTTGATATATACCATTATATTTGGTCACAACAAGCCTTGTGTTGAAATTACTATGTAAGGCAAACCTTCAGACTTGGACTTCTTTTTTTGATTACACGAGTTCTCATTCAAGTATATCTCAGGTGGAAAGCGTATCATTCTCCCCGCCCTCCATTGTGCCCCCTGGGGGATGGGGTTCCAGAATGCTCTCTACCCACCTTGGGAAGGCAGAATTTCTTGTTCTGCAGTTGTCCCATGGGGATCCACTGTGCCTTCCCTCTCTCTGCCTTCTCCCTCTCCTCCGTAGTTCTGGGCTTGCAAGAGGGCCTCTGGCCACAGCGAAGGATTGTAGACTGAGGCCTCCCTCAGAAACCAACTCCCTCAGCACTTCGTTTTACAGACAGACTAAGAGGTCTGTTGCTAAAGGCCCCAGAAAGAAGAAGCTGTGGGGCTGGGCTTATATCCAAGGCCTTGCTTTTGCTACTATGTACCCCTCGACTAGATCAGAAAGCAACCAAGTGCCGCCCACCCCAACCCTCTTGTTCAAAACCCCTCAATACTTATTTTATGCCAATTAAGGGCCTTATCCTTTGAACAAGCCCTCAATCCTGGCATTCAGGTCAGTTGCGAGGATTAGCCGAATTAATACAGACAAAAAGCTTAGGAGATTCCTGCCAAAAACTAAGTACTATGTAACAGTACTGTGTAACAGCTTTTGGTATACTCTAACCCTCTGTGGCCCTGTAACAGAGATCCCCAGTATCCATTCACCCCTTTTTCTTTTTAATAATTTCCCTCAACCACCTGTCCTGCAGAGTTTAGTGGAACACATGGCTGCCCAGCTAGAAACTACATTTCCCAGCTTCCTTTGCAAGTAGATGTGGCCATGTGACTGGGTTCAGGCCAATGGAGGGTGAGTGCCACTCCCGTTTCTAGTAAGTTCCAGGCCATTTCTGAAAAGGCCAACCTGCCTTCCTCAGAACCCATGTCTCCATTTCCTTCTGGCTCAGGAATGGACAGCAGAGAAGACTGTATGTGCTGGGTCCCCGGGGAATCATATGCACCACAGGTGCCACTAATTCTGCCCCCTGTGGCCCTGGGACATTCAGCATGCTCATTTGTGTGAGGGAGAAACAAGTTGCTATTTTATTTAAGCTCCTGCACTTTCAGGATCGCTTTGTAACAGCAGCTTCATCTCAACCCCAGTACAGGCTGACCTACCCTTCCTACCTCTCTCCCGTGCCGGCCTTTCACTTATTCTCTGCCCCAGCTACACTCTTGTCTCTAACATCAGCTTTCCCCTCTCCAGGCCTTTGCTTGGGCTGTTTTTACAAGAGGAGGGACTGTCCCCTCATTTCCCAAGTGAACCTCTAAACAGTATTGCCTGGTGAAGAGCATACAGATACTGAAATCAGACAGGACAGGCTTTGAATCCTGGCTCTGGCTCTTTCTAGTCTTGGACTTAGAGCAAGTCCTTTCAACATCCTGAATCTCAGTGTTCTCATCTGCAGAATGGGTCTAGTGATACCTGTCTATTTCATGGGAATGTTTCTAACGACCCATGTTTGATGTGAGCACAATGCTTGGTTCTCAGAGAAAGCCGGGTCACCTGGCTGACAAGTCCCAGCCTGAATGTTGTTCACTCCAGAGATTTCCAAATTTCTTTCTTGATTCAATTCTCGGAATGCTTGTTAAATGCATGGCTTCCCCAGCTCATGTCCCAGCCCCCTAACCTAGTGATCAGGTATGGGTCATGGCTGACGGATTTGTGTTTTGTAAAAACCCCAAATGATTCCTATCATTGGGGAAGTTGGGGAAACACTGACCCTTTTTCCTCAGCTAGAAACAGCTGTCTCTCTTCCCCTTGAGTTAGCTGAAAACTCCTCATATTCTTCTGTTTAATCCCTTTCTATTCTGCATTATGATTATTTTTGCAATGGACATGTCTGTATCTCCACTAATAATAGTCAACACTTCTGGAGCGCTCATTAGGTGCCAGACGCAATGTAAAGTACTTTACATACATTATCGTCCCTAATCCCTATCTACCCTTTCATCAGCCGGTGATGAAGAAATTAACAGCAGCTACTTTATATTGTGCCTTTAAAATGTGCCAGGCATGCAGCTGGGCACCTCTTATCAGTATCTCAGCTCTTCCTCACAGCAACCCTCCCGGACAGGAAGTAGCATCCCCGTTTTACTGGAGAGGTAGCTAGGTTCAGAGAGGCAGAGCGACTTGTCCAAGGATGCTCAGCCTGAGGGGACAGAAGAAGAGAAGAGGAGCTGTTCAAAGGCAGATGGAGAGAGCGGGCTTAATCTCCCGACTCCTGCAGGGAAAACATAACTTCTGCAAGCTGACGCTACTCATGATAACTTCATAGACCATCCCCACCCAGAGGCGGCATCCAAACGGAGAGGATTTACTGCCTTTTTTCTTGATTGCTGCAGGTGCAGGCAGCTGCGGCACCCATCTGGGCACCGGGGGAGAGGTGCCAGAGAGGGGGAGACAGCTCCTACGCACTCTGCTGATCACTGTCAGATTTAGGGAAAATGTCATGTTGGTCTCCCTTGCAGGGCATGGGGTCATGATCGACCCTCCTTCGAAGCTGGGAATGCCTTTAGGGACCTGGATATATTCTGGAATTGTTCTTATGATTAGAATGGTTTCTAGTGAACAAAGCATTATGAAGCAAATATTTGCTGACCGCATAAAGGGATGAATTTGGTGCAGTTTCTACCCTCAAGGAACTCAGGAGAAGAGTTAGCCATCGCCTCCTTTTCAGTTAAGGAGAGCGACTAAGAGAAAAAACAAACAACCCCTCCTGCTCCAAACATTTTTTTGGTTCCATGTCACAAGCATACATGAATAGCAGCCCTGGGTTCTGAACCCCATTTTACAGAGGAAGACCTTGACCCTCCACCCTTCACCTCCTCAATATTGGGCCCCCCCAGTTGAGGTTGGACCTTCCACCAGCCTCTGACACCCCCCCCCCCTCAGGGAACCAGCTTTTCTTCTGAGGGAGGCAGAATGCCTTGGGATGATTCCTTACTGTAAAGAAATGCAATGTAAAACCATCAGCGTATGCAGAATGGGGAATTTAGGAGCCTTGTCAGTCCTGGATGAGCGGGAGAATAATTGATCAGTGACAACCTTTAAAGAAACACCTCACATCTTGAAAGATACTCATCATTTACATATGAACCGGCAGTTTGGAGTTGCTGGGTGCTTGGTGCCTAATATCACACTGAGCCTCCCTGAAGTCTAGAAGAATGAATTAGGAGAGAGACCCGGAGGGGTTTGGTACCTTAGCTAGCCAGCATCTCACAGAGATGGAGTTCATTGCTCCAATCGCTGGCCAGGCTGCTACTCTAATCAAATCACCCTCAGATTTCTGTTTGCTTGGCTGAAAACCCCCATTCCTCACAGGAATATTTTCCCTTGCCTTCAATCATCTCTGATGTGGGGTAGAAATGCAGCTATATTAAAGAACGATCCTATCAAATGCCCGAGCAAAAATCTAGCAGAGATGAAGTGTTTCTGGTTGAGAGCTCCTTGTTCTTCCAAGTTCATGCCAAGTACAAGAGATTGCTCGTACCATAATCAAGGAAAGGAAGTCTCAAGAAGATGCCTCGGAGGTGACCGAGCTCTAGACTCTTTTGATAATTGGAGTCACCAGGTAGAATCATTGACTTCTCTCGGCAAGCAGCTCACGTTCGAGTCAAACAGATGGTAGGTATGTTTGGAAATAGATCTTTCCAGGATATTCCCTGCAACCAGAGTCTGAGAGCCAAGCAGACAGCTGAGTCATTATCTCATCAACTTGGCCTGTGTAGACTGCCAATCCGGGTAGCTCAGGATTAGGATCCAAGTCATGTCGACAGACCAGTGGGCCAAGCAAAGTCTGGAAGGTACAGGCATCAAAGATGATGAGGTTAGCTGTGTCAGGACATCTGACCTGGGACAGCAAGAGATCAAGGGGGTGAGTTCCTTGTCTGCTCAGGCATTCAACTTGTGTTCTGTTTTGTTTGCCTGATGGGTGGGGAGAAGTGTCAGGGTTTGCCCCATGATCAGTGCAAGATGGTACCATGGAGATTCGAGGATCTGGTATCATATTTCTTCCTCTCTTCTGCTTTTATTTCTCCATCTTGATTCTCCTTCCCTCAAACCAGATGCAGCCTGGCTTTCTCCCTGACCCACTGCATGTCAATGAAAAGGCTCTTTCGGGGCGTCCCAGCATTCCAGAGAAGCTCTAATACCTAAACTGGAACAGTTCCCCGAAACAAACTTTGTCATAAAACATCAGAGCAGGCACAGCCCTTCCATATGAGGGCACAATCTCAGCATTTGGTTGGCAGGGCTTTCATGTCTCAGGGTCCCCAGAATAGTTAACATCTCTGGTCCCGGTATAATTATTGATAGCTTCCCCTTTCCGTCTCAAAAGTGTTCCATTTGGGGTCATAAATCATGGGTCCTCACACTGACAGGGACATGTGGATGCAGAGAGGGTAAAGTGTCCTGCTAGGTCACATGGCAGGTTGGTGATGGAGCTGGGGTGGGAACCTGTGCTCTCCCTCCCAGGCCTGGACCCTGGCACTGCACCCTTCCTTAGGAATTCGCTTCTACCTGTTCCTTCCGGAGCGGATTTCAGGCAGTCACTCCCCCACAAAGTTTAATACCTTGTCATTACCATTTACCACCTTCGAATCATAGACGTTTAGAGCTTCCTCTCATAAAACCAACTTGGAGATGTGATATGTTTGTATATCAGGAGCATACATTAATTCCAACCTCTCTGGGGACTTTAAAGTTCTTCCAGAGAAGTCATTCTTTATTCTGGAGCTGTACAGTGACTTTGGGCAGAAGCAATAATGCTCTGAGCACTATCCCAGTGGTTGGAAGGTGCTTCAAAAGCATCTAGAACACCCATTGGGAGGAAGCATAGGAAAGTGGGATTTTCCCTGGTTAAATTCCAGCCTTGCCATTATCAGATGCACTCCCTGGAGCAAGTTTGATTGCCTCCGTGAGCCCCGACTTTGCTGTCTGCAAAATGGAGTACCTAATAACAGTGGGCATCTACTGGGATATACCTGGTTCTAGAAATTAAACATTTTATGTGCATCATCTCTTAATCCTTAAAAAGATCCCAAAAGGTAAACACCATTATATTCCCCCATTTATAGAAAGGGAAACTGAGGCCCAGACTGGTGAAGTAACTCATTCAAAGTCACACAGCCAGAAAGGAGAGGAGCTGGGATTTAGACCCAGACAGGGGGCGTCTAGAGTCACAGACATTGCTCAGACACTCAGCTGCAGTGCCACCAGCAATAGTTGGTGACGACTGTCTACTGACCACTTGCAATGCGTCTGGCACTCTGGTCATCATTTTAGAGGCACTATGCTAGCCGTTCAGTCCTCACACTCAGTATCTCACAGATTTAGTGTATAATAGGCACTCAATGTATAGAAATTCCTCTGATCTCACCCTACATTTTCAGTTTCTAGAGGGGGTAACTGAGGCCCAGTGTGGGCAAGTGATTTCCTTTCCCAAAACAACAAAGCAAGAAATCAGAGCTGAGATCAGAAGTCAGGTCTTCACCATCTGAGGTGACACTGCTTTCTCAACACCAGCCGAGTACTGGCCTCAGTGGGAGACGGAGGGGCCTTCGGAGGTGACAATGGCCTCTCCCTGCAGCTTCCTTAGCTCCTATCACCCTTCCCAGGCTGGCCTCACCACTACCCCCGTGCCCTCTGTTACATCTGGTGTGAGGTCACTCCATGCTCTCAAGCTGGGCACGCCCTTCCTGCTTTTGTTCACATAGGGAATCCTCATTCTTCCTTCTGGAATCAACATACCTGCAAATCCATCCCTGTTCCTGCCTTTGCATCCCGGGCAGAAGGAATACCTCTTTTGCACGGCTCTGTTGTGCAGATATCACAGAGTAAAGTGATTGAGCTGGGGTTGAGTTCGGCTCCCTCCCATCCGAGAGATCATCTAACTTCTCTGGACCTCAGTTTTCTCATCCACATAAAGGGGACATCAACAGCACCCTCCTCCTATGGTTGTTGTGGGAATTAAGGGAAACGCTATGTAAGGTGCCTGGGACATAGCAAATACTCCATAGACTGGAGAGGCAGGTGCTTCTCTCTGCATTCTTCTTGTCTATCAGGCACTGAACACATTCAAGGTAGAGGATATGCCTTCTTCCCCTTGTCCTCTGTGTTTAATATTATACCAACCTAGCACAGGATAGTTCTCTGCAAAGGATGAATATGAACTTAATTTCTACCCAGGAGTGTCTGCATCTCGGCTGCTAATGGGGAGCAGAGAGAAGTCCCGGGGCTGGTGCAGAAATTCTTTCCCAGGGGAAACCAGAGAGATAATAGTCATTTATTCAATTAGTCATTCACTTATTCAATACATACTCACTGAATGTCTACTATTTGCCTGGGGATTTAGTAGTGGTAAACAAGACAGATAAGGTCTTACTCCTCATTTACCTTATGCTCTGTGGAGAGAAAACAGACAGAAACACTCATATATCAGTTAGCCAAACCACCTTCCAAATTTAATGACTTAAAATGATACCCATTTATTTAGCTCATGATACTCTGGGTTGGCTGAGAAGCTCTGGTCTAGGCATGCTTGCTTATGCCCCCGCACTTAGCTGGCTGGTTGGCCGGCAGCTGGGTGATCCCGGATGGCATCACACGTGTCCGGTGATTTGTAAGATGTCGTCTTAGGGACTCTCTACCGCCTTTCATCGTCAGGCAGGCTAGCCCCGGTGTCTTCACACCATGATGCTCCCCTGTGCCGATGCTACTCAAATCTCTGTTTGTGTCATGTTTGCTATTATACTTCTAGCCAAAGAAAGTCTCGTGGCCAAACCCTGCCTCCATGGGGCCGGGCCCTCTCTGGATACCAGAAGGGGAAGAACTTGTGCCTGTGTTTGCAACCTTACTGATAACAGCATCTGGAAGATTCCCTAGAACCTGTCACCTCTCTCCACAGCCAAGACCTCCTCCACTGAGGACTAAGTGGACATCTTTTCTTGTCTGGCTCCCCCCGCTGCTTTGAGCCGGTTTTTCTCCTACTTGGTGGCCAGAGAAATTTTAAAACCCTAAACCTTACATTTCATTCTTCTTTTTAAACCCTCAGTAGTTCCCTCTTATCCTGAGGGTCCAGACTCTCCCTGACCTCACTGTGCCTACATCACCAAGCTCATCCCCCTACCCCCGTCCCTCTCTGATGACCCAAGAACAATGATGTCCCTCCAGGTCTCCAAACACTGTGGCACTCCCTCTAGCCCCAGGGCTTTGCTTATGCTGTTCCTTCATCCTGGAGGTCTTTCCATCCCTCTCCACCAGGATGAACCCATCACCATCCTTTAGGTCCCAGAACCAATGTCACCTCCTTGGGGAATCTCACTGGATCCCCGATTAGATGAAGTCCTAGTTCCGTGCTTTCCTAACAATGCATACTTTTCACCCGGGGCATACACTCTGGCTTCTCATCATGAATGTGGGTGGTTATCTGGTCCTGCCCGTCTCCCTCACTAAACGTTAAGCTCCAGGGGAGACATGGCATCTGTTTGGCTTGCCGTGGGATCCCCCGGCACCTGGCCGAAGATCCAGCACACAGTAGGTGCTCACTTAATGACCACTTAATGAGGTCTGCTTAGGCGCCTCACACATCGCGTTCTCATTTCCCTCTCGCCTCTGCTCGGGGCTCGTGTGGAATTTGTCGGCAAGAGAGCCGAGAATTTGTCCTGAATTTTAAATAACATTTGATTCCAAAATGGGGAGATTTAGCAGACAAAGCTTTTTCCTTCATCTTTTTTTCTTTTTCTTTGTTTAAACCGAGGCTGAGATACGGCTCACCCTCTGGGGACATTTCCGCCCCCCTCTCTCCCCACAAAATGGGCGCTGTGAACTACTCTCTTGGAAATCTTGTGAAAAGGGCAGGGTATTGGAATTTGAGACAAAGGGAAGAAAAATGAGCTGGCTTGTAAAGTCTGCCGGCATCGTAATGAGCGAGATTATTCTGGGAAATGCAGGAGTCTGCTGTACAGGCCCCAGTAAGAGGCAGTTTATAACCAGCCTTGGGTCAGACCACAGCCCACTCATGTACACACGGACATGGCCCCGCAGCCAGCCTCCCCGTGCCAGCCATGCCCATGTGCCTTACCCTGAACTGGGAGGCAAGTCCCAGCATGACTGGGGGGGCTTCTCTGACAGCTGAAGGGGCAGGAGGGTCACTTCTTGAGCTGAGTGAGGTTGCTTGGCATCACCGGGTACCACCAAATTCAAGAATCGGGCCCTCGTTTTCCTGATGCTTAAATGCTTCCAGTCTCTGGGCCACCTGTGAATAATGTGGGGAGGAGCCCTGTGGGGCCTAAGTCCACTGGACCCAGCTCAGACACCTGGGTTCAGTTTGAGCTCAGCAGCCTGCATGCTGTGTATTCTCCTTGCTATGGCTTCATTGCTTTTAATAATATTTGTGATTTCCATGTCTGTACTTACTGAATATTTGCACACTAAGCACAGTTGACCCTTGAACAAAGCAAGAGTTAGGGACGCCAACCCCTCATGCAATCGAAGATTTACATATATTTTTTTGACTCCCCCAAAACTTTAACTACTGATAGCCTCCTATTAGCCAGAAGCCTTACTGGTAACATGAGTAGTTGATTCACAATATTCTGTGTATGTATGTATTATGTATACTGTATTCTTATAATAAATTAACCTAGAGAAAAGGGAATGTTATTTTTTTTTAAAGATTTTATTTATTTATTTGACAGAGAGAGATCACAAGTTGGCAGAGAGGCAGGCAGAGAGAGAGAGAGGAAGGGAAATAGGCTCCCTGCTGAGCAGAGAGCCCAATGTGGGGCTCTATCTCAGGACCCTGGGACCATGATCTGAGCAGAAGGCAGAGGCTTTAACCCACTGAGCCAGCCACCCAGGTGCCCTATGTTATTGTTTTTAAAGATTTTATTTATTTATTTCAAAGACAGAGAGAGAGCATGAGTAAGGGGAGAAGCAGGGGGAGAAGCAGAGGGAGAGGGAGAAGCAGACTCTTCACTGAGCTGGGAGCCCAACACAGGGCTGGATCCCAGGACACCTTGTTCATGACTTGAGCTAAAGGCAGACACTTAACTGACTGAGCCAGCCAGGTGCCCCAAGAAAAGGAAATGTTATAAAGAAAATCACAAGGAAGGGAAGATTCCTTTATAGTCCTGTACTATATTTATGGAAAAAATCTGCATGTGAGTGGAAATCTGTGCTGTTCAAGGACCAACGGTGTATGTCAGTGTCATGGACTGAATGTTTGCATCCCCCCAAAATTCAGATTTGAAGCCCTGATCCCTGGTGTTGGTTGTTTTTGGAGGTGGGGTCCCTGAGGAAGTAGTTACAGTTAAATAAGATCCAAAGAGTGGGGTCCTGATCCAATAGGATTGGTGTCCTTATAGGAAGAGACACCAGTGAGTTCATTCTCTCGGTGCCAAGGGAAGGCACAGGGAGAAGGTGGCCATCTGGAAGCCAGAAAGAGAGCTCTCACCAGAGCCTGACCACGCTGGCACCTTTATCTCAGACTCCCAGCTTCCAGAACCGTAAGTGCAAAATTCCCATTGTTTCCAGCATCCGATCTGTGGCACCTTGTTACAGCAGCCTGGGCAGACTAATAGAGCCAGGCACATGTGATTTGGACGTGGGTCATCCTCACAGCAATTCTAATGGTAGGCATTATTAGTTTCATTTATAAACACAAACACAAAGGTCAGAATCCTTGTCCAAGGTTATGTAGCAAGTAAATGGGAATGTCAAGATTCAAACTCAGGGATGCCTGTCTCCAAAGCCAGAGCACATGATCCAATGGGGAGCCTTTGGGTCCCATGGGGAAAAGTCCCAACCCATCCTCAGGCTCTGCTTCTTATCCCAATTCATGGAGAACAATGGGAACATTCAGATACATGCCTGGTCCCTGTTAGACTCTGGATTACTGCATAATTTATGTCCATGGTCTGGAAATCATGCCATCTGACTGGCACAACTGTGGACATCAGCACTATCTCTGTCTTTCAATTAAGAAGACAGAAGATTGGAGAAGTGATGTGACTTCCCTCAAGGCTTCATAAGAGAGCCAGGATTCAGACCTGTATGTCTTATCTTCTGCTTAAAAAAAAAAAAAAAAAAAGATTTTGTTTATTTATTTGTCTGAGAAAGAGAGAGAGAGAGAGCTCACAAGCAGGGGGAATGGAAGGCAGAGGAAGAAGCAGTCTTTCCAATGGGAGCCCAATGGGACTCAATCCCAGGACCCTGGAATCATGACCTGAGCCAAAGGCAGAGGCTTAACTGACTGAGACACTCGGTCATCCCTTACCCTCTCTTCTTTTATTCACACACTGTGCTTTAAAATTATGAGGGCTGAACTGGGGGTTCTCTAAGGTTCTCTATGTGACATACACGAGCCTATGAGCATAGTTAGCATTATTGTCTGGACCAAGGCTGGACTTCTCAGAAGAATGCAGCAACCCCTGGACTGTAGACTGGCACAAGGCAAAGGAGCCACTCAGCCCATGAGCAAAATTTAAGGTGCACCAAAAAAACTCAGTAATTACAATATATAATATTTAATTCAATATGGGTTAAATTGAAATGATTTAAACGATGTCCAGATTGTTAAGGATAAAATCAGACCCTGCACACAAAGATCTCACCTCCCTTGGTTCCCCTGGCCTTACCCCATACAGGAAGAGGTCTGGTTGCTGACCATGACTGCTTGGTGGTGATAGGTTAGGGGCAGAGCAGAAACAGCCTGGCTTCAGGGGCTGGGGTACGGGGGAAGGAGGGATAGGGGACATCTCACAGGCCGTCACTGTGGGACAATGGCAGGGAACGGGAAGACGTGGAACTTGAAGACCAAATCTCATTCAATTCACACCTTCTTCCTTGGGAAAATGGGTGGATAGGCAGAGATACCCAACCTGCAGACCTCCTTGGCCCATCAGGTAAGCAGCCCGTGCCTGGGGGAGTGGATCTAGAACCCCTGGTGTTTCTTGAACGTCTTGGGGCTTTCAACCCACCTGAAAGGGTTGTAAAAATGTTAATTTGTTGCCCACTCCACGCGCCCCCACCCCCCAAATCCAAAACACCCAGATATGAACACGTACAAAATCTGTGTGCAAGTTCAAGAGGGGCAAGGAGACACTGACTCCATTGGTGGAATTCTAATAACCCCTATTTAAAGGGCTTGGGTGAAGTGGATGGAGAAAACCAGAATTCCCCAATTACAGCTGGAGCATCCACTTTGCTCCCGAGTCTGTCTCCTCAGCTGGTAAATGGAGGCGTTAGCAGTACACCCACCTGGTAAAATATTGTAAGGCTCCAACAAGTTAATGGAAATGGAAGTGTCTTCTAAACTGGAGGGCTTTACTCCCAGTAGGCCAGCAGGTTGAATGTCATTGTTATCCCTGTTGGTCTTTAAAAGTTGGCCGGCCAGAGAATCGAGGGCCCTGAGGGGCGGGAAGCGGCTTGTCCGATGAGTAGGGTGAGTTGGAGCTGGCCCCCCTCTGTCTGTCCCCGTCCCCTTCACCCAGCTGCCGGAGCTCCTTGGAGAACTCCTTCATGTGCACCTGTGCCTCTCTCCCTGCAGATTAGTCACAGTAGCAGATAAAGAGGGTTGAGTGACTGAGCGAGGCCACAAATGAGCTCCCATTAGTGAATTCTGTGTGTCTCTGGTGGAAGGGGTTGGTAAACAGTTCTCACTTATCTCGCTCCTCAGCATTTAGCTGATTTCCATAATGAGCTCCACTGAACTGCGCGGCCCCCAGAGGTGTCCCCAGGCTTCTGAAATGCACTGTGTTTTGTCAGTCTGATTTGTGGAGAGGTGAAGACCATTGTGTTAACAAAGCGGGGAGTGCACTGGTGCCCCCTGGGCCCAGGTCGACTCTGGTAGGAGAGGTGCGGCTGCTGGGATTCTGTCATGGCCCCTCCTAGGCACCAGGTAGGAAGAACGGAGTTGAAGAATCTGCAGGCATCCGCGGGCCGGATGTAGGTCACAGGGTCTGACCACAGCCAGGTCTTTGTTGTCTTCTCTGCGTTTTTTTTTTCCCCAAGGGCAAATGACATAAAGAAGACAGGGTCCTGATTACTTTTTTTTTTTTTTTTAATATTACAATGTCTCTATTTTGTTTTTTTTTTTAAAGATTCGATTTATTTATTTGGCAGGGAAAGAGATCACAAGTAGGCAGAGAGGCAGGCAGAGAGAGAGGGGGAAGCAGGCTCCCTGCTGAGCAGAGACCCTGATGTGGGGCTCGATCCCAGGACCCTGAGATCATGATCTGAGCCGAAGGCAGAGGCTTAACCCACTGAGCCACCCAGGCTCCCCCCTGATTACTCTTTTATTGGCAACTCATGTTATAGCCAACAACAGTAGGAGGGTGGGGCCAGCTTAGACCTATGTGCAGAGAGCATTTGTCTCAGGCAGTTACCCTGCCTCCCTCCCCTGCTCCTTCTTACCTCCTTTCCCTCCCTCTTTCCACATCTTTGTCGCTCCCTTCCTCCCTTCCTTTTTTCTTCCTTCCTTCCTTTCTTTCTTCCATCATTCCACAAGTATCTATTTAGGGCCTATGATGTGCCAGGCCCTGTGATATGCACTAAGGATAAGACGATGAGCTGTAACAGATCTGGACCCTGCTCTCATAGAATTTACAGTCTGGTGGAAAAGATGGAAATTAATAAAATCCTCAAATAAATAAAGGTAAAATTGCCACTTTGAGAAGAGTGATAAAAGAGTGATACTTGATAAAATGAGAGCCTCTGACGGAGGAGAATGACATAATTAGAGAACACTTCCCCAAAGAAATGCTTGAGTTTTGAGACCGCCAGGAGTTATTTCAATGAGAGAGGGAAGAGACTCCCAGCCCGTGGGGCCAGCTTGAGCAAAGGCACTGTGCCTAGAGGGAGGAAGAGTAGGGCATTGGTCAGATTAGGCTAGCTTTAGCTGCAGTAACAAGAAGCCCCAAATATTAGAAGCTGAATGTAATGGAGATTTATTTCTTACTTGTATTTTGTGCCCGTCGTCAGTTAGCCTGAAGGCTCTGCTTCAAATCATCCCCATTTGGGAACACAGGTAACAGAGCTTACATCCTTGGGAGCTTTTCAAGTTGCCATGAGAAGGAAAACCAGAAATGCTCGGCAAGCAACACCGAAGACTTGACGGTCGTGTGATGGGATGAAAGCAGGTGGATGTGCCGTTGTAAGGATTTGGATTAGCATACTAAAAGCAACGGGCAGCTGCTGAAGTTTTGTGGGCATGAAGATCTTAACAGGAGGACCCTAAGGGTATTCTAATTTTACAGATTATGATGTTGATAGTGATAGTAGTAATTATTAGGTACCTATCCTAGAGCAGGCGCTCAAGTCTTTCCCTACCCTGGAACTGATATATGTTTACTGTTTTTATTCCCTGTTTAATGAGGAGGAGACAGGGATGTAGGAAAATTTGCTCAGAGCCGCACCTGCTGAGTGGTCTCCATTCTTGCCCATCTACCACTGTAGTCGGGGACAAAGTTAGTCATTATTAGGGCTGCAGAGCTGGTGATCATTGGAGGAAAAACACAGTTACCAGCCGGCGAGAGGGAGTGAGGGAATCATCGCCATGGGCGGCCCTGTGCTCTGCCTCTGTGGGCACCTGTTGCATCACTGTCCTGGCACAATGGCTGGTCCTCGGAAGACACTTTGTCGCAATGCATGGGAAGGAGGAAAAGCTGGAAGAAAGGATGGAAGAAGAGAAGGAAAGGATGGATGTTTGGATGAATCCATATAGGAAGGCAACATCGGAGAAATTGATTAGGAGATGGCACAGTGCCAGTCTCCGGATTAGGTTTCATGGACAACAGCTCAGATCTGCAGATGGAAGGTGGGAACTCAGGAGTTAGGAGGGGTTGGTTTGCACGTTACGGGCAAGGGAAACCAGTCTGACAGGCCTAGCATTGGGAGTCTCTCCTGTGTGCCGTGTATTTCAAAACGTTATCTCCTCAGTCTGTGAGTTAGAGGCTCATCCAGTAGAACAGACCTATATTCACTAGGAAAACCAGTATCAGATTCTACGTCCCTGGTAGTTGCTGAGTTATCAAATTTTTGTACCATTTAAAAGCCAAATGCAGGAGAGAGGACGCTGCCATTCTGGTCTCTAAGGTCATGTTCCACGTGATTCTCGATGCAAATGAGTCAACAAACAGAGCGTTCATCACAGGGCGGCTGCTCACATGGTTAGGAGCCTTGCATCTCTCACATCTTATTTTAGTCTCTATTGATGGGGTTATTGTTCCAGAACACCCTTCTGGAAAACACACCTAGATATCCTGTGTGATTTCCACCTCTGGCAGGAAAGTTAACAACAGCACATGTCACTGGCCCGCCGCCTCTTTGTTAATCAACCCGTTGCTTTAGAAGAGACGTCCTTCATGCCTCTTGCCCTGGTTTTCACTGGCTGCTAGGGAAGCCTGGAGCTCATTCAGATTCTCTGGGTGGCAGGAAAAAGCAAAGAGGGTGAAGAGAAAGGAAGAAGGCCTTGGCGTTGTCTTTCCTCGTTCCCTACCTCGTCTGGTGCACCTGTTAGTCTTGCCAAATCTTTTCCAGGGACACCCAGACCAGGTATCACAGTTCATACCAGCCAGCAGTACCCTAGCTTCTATCTTACGTTTTAATCACTTGTTGATCTGCCTATTTATTCATCAAGTTGCTCAGGCACACACTTACCTAAGTGCCTGGTATGTATCAAGCCCAGGGCAAGTGCTGGGCTTCCCTTTTCCAAAGTCCTACTCTGTTCTATGTACAGAGTCATCTGTTGAAATGTGCTTTCCATCATGACTTTGTTTAGCTCAGGGACCTCTGGTATTTCCCTTTCCTCCACTAGGGTTCAGGGTCCCCTGCAGTGCTCTCCCCAATGCCTGCGATCTCCTCTCCCAGTTAGGCCGCTCCCCAGCATGTTGGTGTGTGACGCGTGGCTCCTGCTTCCACATCTTTTCCTCAGGCAGCACCCCTCTTGCCCGGTTTGCCGATGAAACCCCACCAGGCCTTTGAGGCCTGAGTCAATACTCCATTTTCTTCATAAAACTTTGCCTACCCATCAGGCATGCATTCCTTTCTGTGACCCCTGGTGAGCAGTGATTTTTGCTTATCGCTATAGACTCAATTACTCTCTCCTGGAGTGTTAGTCTGATTTATTAACTAGAGGTAAACACTCCGAGGTTGCACACTAGAATCAACACCTTTTCTTTTTTTTCTTTTGTGTTTCACTCATTCACAGTTAGTGGGAAGAACTCAGTTTTTAGAGCCTGAAAATGTGGGTAGTGTTTGGCTTTTTTACTTACTAGCTGGGGAAACCTGGCTAAGTCATTATATGTCTCAGAGCCTGGTTTCCTTTTCTGGGAAACCACAATCACAATACTCTTTTCAAGGTCTGTGGGGCTGCCAGTGGGTTGGTTAGAAGAACCTGGAGCACGGTAGGTAATTAGCGAATGTCAGCTGCTCTGGAAAGCATCCTTTCTGTGCGTGCTTATTATGAGCTGGGTTCTGTGCAGGACCAGCCTCCAACACTGCCATCGGGCAATCTACAGTCACCTGGAGATGATGACACAGACACGAAGAAGATTAAATGAGATATTGAACACCAAGTGCTCAGCACAAGGCAGGCATCTATTAAGTGCTCAGTACACCGTGTTACCATCTACGGATGTGCATTTATTCCTCTGTGTTGTCTAACATCATGTGTGAGAAAGTATGGCTCGGATGTGAATTATACACGGTTGCTTTTTCATTGTGTAATGGTACTGAGTCGGAGCTGATTGCAGAATATAAAGCCTGCGTGTGTATATTTGCAGCTTTGTACGGCTCACGGGCAGAAACGGTGTGAGTGAAAGAACAGATTGCTAAATAAAAATACAATGCCTGCAAGGAGCAGGGTTCAGGTGACAAAGGAGTTGAGGGTGATGGACAGTTGGAAAGCTGCCTGTGGGAATGAGCGAGCTCACACTCCATACCCTAAGCCTGAGTCTGCAAAGGGTTTTCTCTCTAGAACTCCCTCCAATCAGAATGGACTTCCAGGGGCAAGGCATTTGGGTGTTCCCTGGGGTGGGCACCAGAGTCCTGGGTGAGGCCACGGAGTTTCCAGGGACCCAGAACGCTCCATGGCTCACAGGAGAAAACTGATGCCATTGCTTGAGGAGCATGGGAGTTCCCATGGCTCTGCCCAGCAGAGTGACCTTGACTGAGTCACTTGCCTCTGTGAATCTTGATTTCTTTTCTCTTAAGCAAGTGTAATTAACATAGATTGTTAATGTTATTGTCAAGTGAATCACAATTTCTCATCTGTAGTATTGGGGCAGCCAACCTTACTCACCCAAATTGTTACACAGCCTCAATGAAGGAGAATTAACTAAGTGGTTTTGTAGACTATATATAAGATTTGGGGTAAGCTAGCTGTCATTTTTTTTTTTTTTTAAGGGATGGGAGAAAATATTTGCAAATCATACATCTGGTAAGGGTTCAGAATATAAAAAGAACTCCTGTTCAGAATGTTCCGAATATAAAAAGAACTCCTAAACTCAACAACAACAAAATAACAAAACCCCGAAAATATTTTTTAAATGACCAAAGGACTTAAACAGACATTTCTCTAAAGAAGAGAAACTAGTGGTCAATAAGCACATGAAAAGATGCTCAACATCATTAGTCATCAGGGAAATGCAACTCAGAACTGCAACATGATATCACCTCACATCTATTAGGATGGCTACAACAGACAGACAGACAGACAGACAGACTATAGAACATAGCAAGGGTAGGGAGGATGTAAAGAACCTTGCACACTGCTGGTATGAATGTAAAATGGTGCAGCCCCTCTGGAAACCAGGTTGACCATTCCTCCAAAAACCGCGCACAGAATTACCATATGAACCGGCAATTACCCTCTTAGCTAGATACTCAGGAAAAATGAAAACACATGTCCATAGAAAAATCTGAACCCTGATGTCCACGGCAGGGTTATTAATAGCGCAAAGGGGGAAACCACTCAAATGTCCATCAAAGGATGAACAACTAAGCAAACTGGGGTACACACGCATTACTACTCAGCCATGAATAGGAATAAAGTTCTGATACATGCTACAACATCTGTGAACCTTGGAAACATTATGCTACGTGAAAGAAGCTAGATAGATATGGTATGATTTCACTTATATCAAATGTCTAATATTTGCATGCAGTAAACACTGAATAAATGGCTGTTACTGTTACTGTGACCCTGACCAGAATTATATAACATAGTTAAAAATAATCATCCTCAGGGAATAGCCATCAGAGTAGGCAGAACTGACATGAATGATTGAGGAAATGGGCAATTGTAGGGGGTGGTACCTGGAGAGCCCCATCGGTGAAGGATCGGATTCTTGGTTTCCACTTGGGTTGTGATCTCAGAGTCATGGGTTCCAGCCCAGGGTAGGACTCCATGCTTAGCATGGAGTCTACTTAGGATTCTCTCTCTCTCTCTCTCTCTCTCATCTCTACCCCATCCTCTGTGGGTCATCCATCTCTGTCCCCATGCCTCTGCCTTATCCCTGTGTGGGCACGCGCGCTCTCTCTCTCTCTCAAATAAATAAGTAAATCTTTAAAAATGGGCAGATGGATTTTAAACATTGATCAGGGCTTACTGTGTGCAAGACAGGCATTGGCCCTGTAACAGGTGAAAAACAGTGGGTCTGCCAGGGGCTGGCAGGCAGCAGAACAGAATGACTGTTTAATGGACATAGGTTTCCTTTTGGGCTAATGAAAAGTTCTGGAACAAGAGAATGGGGATGAATGCACACCTCTGTGAATGCACTTCATACCCTGAACGCTGCATTCTGAAAGGATTAAAATATTACCACTTGTTTACATAGTAAACATATTGTATGTTATATGTGCTTTACCACAATGGAAAACCAGCACAAACAAGGGGTCAGATGGGTTCCGTGTTCTCAAGGGGCTTGTTGAGGGAGGGAAGGCCCTTCGTGTCACCGAAACCATCCCCATCAAAGTGGTGACATTTCAGAAGCAGGCTGCAATGTTGTGTCTGCGTCATGGTCATGGCTGAAGGGAGGTGGCTCAAGGCATCTTAGCCACCTGCTGGGGGTAGAGTAGGGGAGGGAAGGGACGGGGCTAGGACCAGCACCTTAGACTTGGTTCTTCTTCCTGATGCAAAAGCAAGGCAATGTTCTAAGGGATGAGCAGCTCTACAGGGAAAACACGAGGGCGCATGCTCCCCCCGCTACCGCAGTCCCCTGTTTGCAGGGTAATGGAACTGATGGTGTATGTGTGCCTAGAGGACAGGGAGGTGGCGGTGGGCTGCTTGGGTGTAATTGTATATTTTGGAGTTTGTGGAAAGTATAGCATGAGCTTTTCTTCCCACCCCCATTTAATATTCCACAAACACTCACCACATAAACAACATGTCTTTTCTCAACCCTTATTATCATTCCCAGAACCACTTGCAGGCTTTCAGAAACCCATTATTATAATTATAATCAAGAATCTTAGGACAGAGCCATTTGTGCCAAAAATACATTTACACTTGGAATTGTTTGCAAAGGAACAAGAGCGAGAGATGTCGTTTTACAGCTCTGGAATCTATTGGTAGAAGCTCCTACATCATTTAATTTCTTTTCCTCTGTTTAATTTCTTAATTTAAATTTTTGTTGTAAAATTCCTAACTAATATTTGCTTTGGTCTCTTTGTTTTTTTACTACCCCCTTCCCCCCACACCTTAGGTGTTAATTTTCAAAGTCCTAAAAGTATGCATTTGCTATCTTCGCCCTCTCTCGGCTTCTCTATTGGGAACAGCCACAGGCAAAGGCAGAATGGGGCTGATTTCAAAAGTATCAGTGGGATCTCCCCCACCAAAATAACTGCCTATACCCTTGATTCTTTTATATTAGAACAAAGGCTTCCATTCCATAATTAGAGATAAATCAATGTAAAATCACTTTAATTCAGTTCACATTTATTTAGTTTTTGTTGTTGTTGTTGTTGTTTTTTTGCTTTTTGTTTTTTGTCTGTAGGCATATATAGATGAATCAAACATAGCTCTTGTCCTCAAAAAGAACATAGTTCATTACGGGACACAGATTGTGAATAAATATTCGTGATGAGAGGCAGGATATAATGAGAGCCATAGAAAAGAAAAAAAAAAAAAGAGCAAAACAAAACAAAACAAAATCCTGTGCTTCAGGAAGGAGAGGAGGGGTGGGTTCAGCTAGGTTCCATGGAAGAGAGAGCAGAGGAGGGGTCTGTGGAATTCTGTGTTAGTAACATGCTTACTATTTGGTTAGATTGAACACTGAGCTGTAGTCTCATCTTTAGCACATGGTCACTCCGTTTCCCTATGTGCGAGATGGAAATACTGTTGTCAACCTCACAGTTGTAAACACCTAGAAGAGTAGGGGCACCTGGGTGGCTCAGTGGTTAAGTGTCTGCCTTCAGCTCAGGTCATGATCCCAGGGTCCTGGAATTGAGTCCTGCATCAGGCTCACTGCTCAGCAGAGAGCCTGCTTCTCCCTCTGCCTCTGCCTGCCGCTCTGCCTACTTGTGCTCTTTCTTTCTCTGTCAAATAAATAAATAAATAAAATCTTTTAAAAAAAGAAAGAAATGTTAAAAAAAATTGAGAAGTGTAGATATAATTAGCCTAAGATCTCCCCAATTCTGCAGCCTCGGGAAGTCTGAAGTTTTGCTGGGTCTGCTAGGGCCAGCTGTCCAGGAAGCTGACTTGGAGATGGAGTGGGGTGTGCAGATGTTGATTAGGAAATGCCGCTGGGGGTCAGCAACATCCACCCCCACACGAGGCTGGGGAAGGGAGCAGGACAGGACACTCTGAGCTGCAGAATACCCACAGTGGCAGCCTCAGCTGACCCCATGGTGGGCTGGACAGCTGAAAGAGCTCCCAGCCCTGTCACATTTTGGGTCCAGCTGTCTTGGTCTTCCTACTCCTGACTTCGGCACTCACCGGCTAGAGGCTGCTGGGCCGGGCAGGGCCCTAGACCAGGGGCTGTGCAGCTGGGCATCCCCAAAGAGGTGGATGGCTGCAGGCTGTCCTGGTGGTCAGGGCAACACACCCTTCCTTGAAGAGAGGCCCCCCATCCCACCCCACGGGGCCATGCATCTCCAAGGCCACCACACTGGTAGACTAGTGTGCGTACATTCACAAAGTGAGACTTACTTTTTAGTCTTCCTTCCAAAGGTAGACTTCCTTTCCCCTGACCTCTCTGATTCCCCAGCTCTTGCTTCCATGATGAGCGTGGCTTTTCACAGGATTGCATGAGAAAGACCCGTGCATTAATCATAGGGTGAAGTCAGTAGACACCACTGGTGGCTTGGAAGTCCAGGAGAGGGGTCACCCCACAGAGTACGGGCCTCCGCCACCTCTTGGTGCCTCATCCTCATCTCCCGCCTGCCATCGCTCCTTCCTTCTCTCTCTGTCCACCGCACCGCGGTGCAGCAGGAGACTTTCCTTTCTGTGCGGGATCTCCCTGCATCCCAAGATCTACCTCAGATGCAGCGTTCTCCTGTCTCCAGCATCTTGGAGACTAAAATTTTCACTTCTGTGCTACAGGTTAATCTTTCTGCACACCCTGTATGCCAGTTGTTATTGTGATCTCTTGTATTCTGTTTGATGGGGTCAGACTCAGCCATATGTGGGAAGTCTTGGTTCTGATTTCTGTACCTCGTTGTCCTCTTGCTTCTTTCCTTCTCTAGGCTACCTGGCCAGCTGCGAATCTGCAGTCCCTAGAATCTGTAAGTTCAAGTCAGTGTGGGTGGATTTAGTAAGATGTGCACTGGGTAGAGTTAGAGCCAGGAACAACTGGGGTCAACTCCCCTCTGCTCCCAGTGATGCGCTTGTTAGTTCTCACAGCTTCTGTTCATTTGTTTTGAAAAGGGAATGACAATGTCTACCTCACAGTGTTCCAAAGATTAAGTCAGCAGAGCAATTCAGTCATTCATAGATTCACTCATTTATTCCTTCCTTCTTCCAACAATTACTCGACATCGGCTGGTGTCAGTCCAGAGGATTCCATAGTGACTTAGGACAGATGCATTCCTGTTCCGTGGAGCTTTCACACTATTGCAGCAGAAAGGCAATTGGAAAGTAAATTAATTAGTGACTCTAAGTTGCAAACAGTCTGTTGAAAACAAAAAAAAAAAAGCGAACAAGGCACAACAATAGAGAAAAATACAGAAGCAACGCAGGGAGGTCCGAAGAGGGCTGTTTGAGTGAACGTTTGTGCTCCCAGGGAAGAACACATGCAAAGACCCTATGGCAAACGTCTGCAGCAGACCTTTTTTTCTCCATCCGAGGGGCCACAACACTTTATAGATAAACTTTTTACTGTGCTTGTCACCTTTCATTGTGATGATCACATGGTAAGCTTAATTATTGACCTTGGACGTTCCTCCTCACTTCTCCAAGACCAGGAATCCTGTTAAAAGCAGCCTGGAATAGTGGGGAAAACATCAGCTTCTAATCAGATAGATGGGGAGCAAATACGTATCTGCCGTGTCTGAGCCACACGCCTGACTGTAGGGAAGGTGTGTATGTGTCCACTGAAGATTTGTAACATCTACGGAGTAAATGTGAGAGCGAAGTCGCTGCGTCTATGGAAAAGCACATAGCAGGCATCTAAGACGTATTAACTGAATCTCTTCCTTTTAACCCTTAGCTTGTACTCCAGATTTTCCTAGTCTAAACGTGCCTCATGGTTTTAGGTGAGAATTAAGCCAAATGATGTTTGTAAGGAGGCCGGGGGCTGGCTCCCAGGAAGTGCTCAGGAATGCTCCTGGAAAGATCAGATTGGGCAAGGTGGTGGCGAGAGAGGGCCCTGGGGGCCATTGCAAGGGTTGTTGTGGACTTTGGGGTGGAAGAGGCTTTGTGGGAAAACACCAGTGTAAGCCCTTCTTGGGTTTTATTAGTCTGTCACCCACGTCTTTCCTCTTGAAGCACTTCGCAATCAAAAGATTTTGGAGTGGACTATTTTCAGCCCTCTGCCTTCACCCTGAGCTGCACTAAGAGGAAAAGCTGATTAGGGAAGTTCTGTAGTGTGCACATAAGTCAGAATCACCAATATCCATCCTTTGCAGGATTAGACCATTAATTTTCCCCCCAGAAACATTACAATCATGTTTTCAATACCCTGGTGTCACTCGTTTTAGGATTCATTATGGCAAAGACCCTGAAATCTATGACTCCTTTTAGCCAACTTAAAACTTCTTTCAAGGCATGGCTCAAAAATTCTCCTTAGCTAAAATCCCCTTCTCTGAGTAACCCCTCTCTCCTGGAAACTCCGTCACCCTCCTGCCACCCAGAGCTTCTGGCTGATGCTGACATTTACCAGTGGATGTAGCTGCTCTTCCTAACTTATATATTCTTTGATTCATGAGGCCACAGGCCAGATATCCTGTCACTGACTTTCTGTACGAACTTGTGAAAATTCCTTCCTTTCTGTGGGCCTCAGTTTCCCCATAGTACAATTCTAATTTTAAATATGATAGGCAGTTTTCAATTTTATTTTTTAATTTTTTTTTTTTTTTTTTTTTTTTAGAGAGAGAACATTTGAGTGAGGAGAGTGACAGGAGAGGGAAAGAGAGAGAATCCTAAGCAGGTTCCATGCTCAGCAAGGAGCCCATGCAAGGTTCATTCTCGCAACACTGAGATCATGAGCTGAGCTGAAGTCAAGAGTCGGGTACTTTACCAACAGAGCCGCCCACGTGCCCCACCTCCCGGTTTTCAAATTTCAGCACACCTGGGAATGCACTGGTGCCAGGGAGTGGTGATTAAAAATGTTCCCAGCCATTCTGACTTAGGCCGGGGTGCAGCCTGGAATGCGCATTTCTTTGCAAGCCCTTTGGGAGATTCTGACATCTGAGGTCTCCAGACATACCCAAAGTAACGTCATAGTGAATGAAGCTCCCCGAGCACTAGCCTTCCCTTTCTTTGAGAGGCAAATGTGAACTTGTCTGAGACTGGTCCCTTGTAAACTGGCCTTGCAGAAAGGAGTTGGCAAAGTTCCTTGGTACCCAGGTAAAACTCCATCCTCACCAATCAAGTCAGGTGAGAGACTCTCAATCACAGCACAAGAGGGGCTGGTCCTCCCTCTAGCCACAAAGGCAGACCCAGCTGGGGTGCCTCAACCCCTGATTCCATCAGCAGACGGGCTCTGCTTCCTTAATCATAGAGCTTCAAGACCCATCAGAGAAATGCAAATCAAAATTGTAATAGGTATAACATCACACCTAATAGGATGGCTAATATAAAAACAACAAAACAGAAGACAATAAAGTGCTGGTGACATTGTAGAAAAGCTGGAACCTGTGCATACTGTTGGTGAGAATGCAAAATTGTGCAGTTTCCAGTATGGAAAAACAATGTGAAGTTTCCTCAATAAAGTAAAAATATAATTATCTTATAATCCAACAATCCTGCTTCTAGGTATATATCCACAAGAATGGAAGTAAGGATCTTCAAGTGATCTTAGCACTCTCATGTTCATTGTGGCATTAATTATAATAACGAAGATGTAGCAAGAGTGTAAAGGTTCACTGATGGACAAACAGATAAAAATGCGGTATATACATGCATTGCAATATTTTTCACCCTTAAAAAAATAAGAAGTTCCTCCTCTCTTCAACATCACAGATGACCCTTGACAAGGGCCACGCTAAGTGAAGTAAGCCCATCGCAGAAGGACAAATACAGCATGACTCCCAATCTATAAAGTATCTAAACTAGTCCAACTCACAGAAGTAGAGAGCAGAATGGTGGTGGCCAGGGGCTGGGGAGGGGGGAAGGAGACTCACCCTAAGTGACCATGCCTTTTCTGTCTAAATACTTTTGTGCAGTCTCTTTTCTCCTCTTGGAACCTGCACCATCTCCACCCTGAAGCCCTCCAGCTCTCTCATTCTAATCCACCCAACAGACTCCTACGCATCTTTCAAACCCCAAACCAGACATCACTACCTTCAAGAAGTCTTCCTTGAGCCCCCCAGAGACAGTCACTGGAACCCCCATCTTCCCTGAATGAGCTTTGTTTTATTTCTACCACAGGACTGGTAATTTATGGGCTTACAAGTCTTACTCTCCTACTTGACTTTGAGCTTCTGGAGAGAAGCTGTATCTTAAGCCTTTCTGCATTGGCAGTGCTATCCCTGGTACTGTCTCCATGTCTGGTGGCTCAGTCCTCAGGTGGTACACAGGCATTCCATACATCACGATGTGAATATGCCCCTGGTGTTCAACACTGCTGTTCTGGCCCCATGGCAGATTCTCAGTACCTATTTGTTGAATGAACGAGCGCACCAACAAATGGATGGGTAGAAGCATCGCATGCAGCCCAGAAACGAGTCTGTCTGTGTGAAGATGATAGCGGCATAAGCTCTCAGCACCAATGTCATGTCCATAATCAAGAAAAAGTCGATACCTGGGAAGTGTGCTTGTGAAGGCTGCGTGCCTCGCCTGTGTCGTTCTGCACCAGTTCTCAGGCCAACGCTCTTTGGAGAGGCGTGCCTGTCTCTACGGACATCATTAGTGCAGACAAATAAGCACATAAAACAGTCATGTTGGCTTCTGCTTCATTAGGAACTCAAGGGGAAGGGGAAAGAAAACCATCAGTGTTTGCCACTCAGGGATCACATCAAGAGAGGAAGGAATTTTAATTTTTTGAGTTAGTGAGAGGTTATTGAAGAAGTGCAAGGTAAATACGAGGTTGGGTGTCACTGAGACAGTGTCTCTTCTGACTCAGAGTGAAATCCATGGAATACTTGACTCGAGTCCTCCTGAACTGGGACAAGCCACTGGCAGCAGAGAACACTGGAAAATAACTCTCTCTTCTGGCTTAGAAGGCTTCAAACAGATTTATTCATTCATTTAGTCTTTCATTAAATATTCATGAGCACCTATGTAACCAACATGGCATTAGGGGGCAGGGAATTCAAAGAGACTGAAATCAAATCCCAGAGCTCAAGAAACTTGCAACTTATTGTACCAGATAGACAGACACATTGTTATTAAGTCACAAAGTTTCAAGATGATAACCAACACTTGCTGAGCACTCAGTCTGGGCCATGGGCTACATTCCATACTTTGAGCACATGAACTATTTTTTTTCTTTTTCTTTTTTTTTTTTTTTTTTTGTCTTCACAACAATCCTGAGAGATGGGTGCTGTATTTATCTCAACTTCATAGGTGGGAAAATGCTGTATTTATCTCAACTTCAGAGCACAGAGAGGCTGAGTGGCTTGGTCAAGATCACACAGCAGCTGAATGGCGGAGGAAGGATTGCTCCCCGGGAGACTATCTCCAGATTACCACTCTGCTATACTGGTCCATGCACTTTGCTGTCTGTCATTCAGTCTGGAGTTGTGGAGAGTTTCTCGAAAGTGGTGACTTAGGTTTTAAAGATTAAATTGGAGTCACCAGATATATACGGTGCATAGGGAGCCATGAGTATAACCAAAGCCACCAAAGCGGTGTATGCAGGATGGTTCACCAAGTAGCTGATAATACTGTGACCAGAGCAGGAATCGTAATCAAAGCAGTCTTGCTCCTATGCAGGACACTATCACATCTAGGACAGGTGTTGTCAGTCACACACCACACCCCTTCTGAAGTAATGTCTGGGCAAAGAAGGAATGATATCCATTACCAATGATCCATTAGTCACATGTAGGGATAGGTTGGGAGTCAGTGCCACAGTGCCATTGAGCCGTTCCAGTGTAACCTATTTGTTGGGTGGTTGGGAGGGACTGGGCAAGGATAGGGCTGGACAGGCTGGCTGAGCAAATTCTGGCAGGTGCAGAGGGCCGTGTTAAGACTGGGAGCAGGGGTACTGTTTGTCACGTGGGTGATGGGGATTCAGGGAAGGTTTGGAGTGGTTGAAAGGAAGATGGATGAGTGCATAAAGGTCTCAATGATTTCCACTGTGGCCTCTCTGTTCTGTCTCACTCCACCTTGAACCCTGGCAGGGGGGCAAAGTCAGTGATCAAGGATTCCCAAAGCATGACAGTCAGAAGAAAGGACATGGACCCTCACTGAGGAAGACTCAAAGTCATGAGAGACCACAGAGTTCACTAGTTGTAGATAATTATGTTTGGGGAAGTTTGAGGATTGGTAGCATAATACTCCAGTCTGGTGTAGGAGAGGATACAAAAATGGGGAAAGGGGAGTGAAAGAATAAGAGCTTCCTTAAGCCAACCAGGGGTTTTGATCAAGATCTTTGGGGGCTTGGGCGAATTTGCTTCTTCATCATGGAGGTGAGAGTTGCATTCTGCCTTCTTCAAACAGTTGCCTCCTTGATCCTTCCATTGTGCCTTACCCTTTCTTCTCAGAGTTCCACCATCATGAAAGGAGCACTAGGGTAGGAGTTAGGAGGAATACATTCTGGTCTTGACTCTGTTGTTGCTGGGGCATTGTGTGACTCTGGAAAAGTCTCTGTGAAACTCAGTTCCTACATTTGTAAAACAAAGGGGTTGGGGTTTGTTTAAAACCTGGAGGCAGAGTTGAGTTATGTGTGCTCCCACCCCATCAACCATACCCAGGCAGAAATTGTTAATCAAACATGGCAGTCATTACCCAGTGAGCCTGGAACTGGCCCCAGAATCCTTCTCAACCCAGTGCTCCAAGATGCCAATCAGAATTGGCATATGACTCCAATGCTACTTGCCAGGTCTCAAAACTCTCTTCCACCTCTGATATTATTAGATTCTATGAAAAAAATCATTCACGGGAGTAGAGGAAGAAAGTTCTAGAAAGACACATGGGTGCCATATATTTCTGAAAAGCCTTGAACGCCAGCATGAGTGTAAATGGCTTTGATGTTTCAAGCAGAGCCACCATTCAACATGCTTAAAGCAACACAACAAAGGACAGCCCAGTGACTTCATTTTAATCAGCCAGGGCATAAGAGGCCATGTTTCTATTACAAGGAGATCTATAAGGAATCACACCCATTAATGGCTCCCATTAAATTCAGGGCATGTGGGGAAAATTGTAGTTTGATTTAGTTTAGCAACATGAAGATATTGGCAAGATAATCACATAAAAGCGACACCTTTTATAGCTGGGCTATTTGATTTTATGTTAGCAGGTTTCAATTTCTCACTTTTTTATGATGGCATATAGGTTTCCCCACCTAATGTATGCATTAGCCAGAGTAAAGGTTAACTAGATTGTTTCAACATTCAGAATTCAAACCTGATAGTAATGTTAAAATAATAATATCCCTTGTATACAACCCCCCCAAATGAATCAATCACTCCGCCCCTGTCACCCTCATCCTGAGGGACGGTGGGGATAGCGGCAAGCCAGTGGGGCAGAGAAGGAAGGATGTGGGTTGTGGAGGCAGAGGCCCTAGTTCAAATCAGGTGGGGTAAACCGGGTGGTTGAGGTGGCTCCTCTTGAGGGGACCTCCATCGTGGGGCTCATGCGAGGGTCAAGCGGGACACGGTGTGCGGAGTACAGCGCTGGCCCCAATGCATCCTGACAGATTCACCCTCATTCACACCTGTGAGATGGAGAGGGGAGCAAAAAATGAAAAACTGTCCTCTCACATTAAATTTCTTACTTAGAAAAAAAAATGTGAAAGGGCCATTATTTCTTCCTTGGAATATAGTTCTAAAGACCCTGGTGAGTTCCTGCCGTGTATCGGGAGATAACAGCTGGGCCAGATCATCTGACCTCTTGGGGACTGCTAGAAATTAGCTCCTCAGTGACAGAGACTAAGGCAGTGGAGTTATTTCATGGGCATTGTTTTGGGACCTAAAAGGAGGGAGGCCAGAGGGGAGGCCCATAGAGCTGTTCCCTTTTAATATCCCTCCAAGCCCTTGGGTACATTTAAGCCTTTAATTCATCTTCTTTATGCCTCTTCCTTTCCCTGATAAGTTTTTGAGGAGTCTTTGAAAGAAAGACTAATATTACCCAGGCCAAATGTAATTGGCAGCCCCCTCCCCCGCCTTTGTTGAAAATCTCCACCTTCAGAAACCTTGCTCTCCATCAGGAGCCGAAGCTTCTTGAAGAGAATTCGAGCTGTCCCTTTAAATCCGTTCCTCTGCCTTTCACTTTGGCCCTATTTAAATATTCCAGACAATTTCAAGACTTAATAATGATGAATACGATTAAGATTAGGGTTTAATAAGAGTGTTAAGAAAAGATTTTTCATGCCGATGGAGGTGGGCTGCTGTGAAAATTGAATTGGCACCAGGTCTCCCAGGCCACTCGGACCAGGATGGTTCCTCACCTTTACCAGTGTGTTAACTCTCTCAGTCCAGAATCCTAGGAGGGATCTGAGCATGCTTTCATATTCCTTGAAAGGAAGACCCTGTGCCCTGTTGGGTTGGCCACCCTCATACTGGGCAACAGAGAGGTCATCCTCCTACACAAACCTCAGCTGGCCATTCCTTTGCTTAAAGACCTTCATTGGGGTTTGTGGGGAAAGGCTTGGACGGAGGGACATGGGAACCTGGGTGCCAGGAATATCTGTCCCAAACCAGACCTACTTTTCCCTACAAGGTAATCCATGTGAGATGTAGCAGCGGTGAAATACAAAGTAAAATCATCTGAAACTTGGTACCTTGAGCTCCCTCTTAGTCCATGCCTAAATTAGGGATTTTTATGTACCTTGGCTTTACCATATGAGAGAAGCGAAAACAAACAGAGGCAAGCCCTGAGCTCAAGAGAGAAAGACCTAGACCGGAATGAGCAAACTTTTTTCTTCAAAGGGTCAGAGTGCATATTTTAGGTTCAGTGGACCTCATAGTCCCCAGGGCATCTCCTCAACCCTCCCTTGGCTGCAACTCTGCCCTTGACTGCCATGGACATCACCCAATCACAGGGGTGCAGCTGTGACCCAGTATGACTTTATTTATGGATTCATGAAATTTAAATTTTATTTTTAAAGAAATACTATTCTTTTGATTTTTCCTCAACCTTTCAAAAAATGTAAAAAACTATTCTCAGTGGGCGGGATTTGGCTTACGGGCTGCAGTTCGTGGACCCCCTAGTCTAGACTTTTTATTTTTTTTTATATAATTTTTTATTTTTTATAAACATATATTTTTATCCCCAGGGGTACAGGTCTGTAAATCACCAGGTTTACACACTTCACAGCACTCACCAAAGCACATACCCTCCCCAATGTCCATAATCCCACCCCCTTCTCCTAAACCCCCTCCCCCCAGCAACCCTCACTTTGTTTTGTGAGATTAAGAGTCACTTATGGTTTTTAAATAAGAGTTGCTTCCACCCACTGGTAAATGTGGCCTGTCTATTGTCCTGGAAAGTGAACAATCCGATTAGCAACTCTTCGTCCCTGTGGGTTGGGAGGGACAGTGGGAGAAATGACACAGCACGACTCTTGCTCTGTCTTTAGTGGTTTGGGGTTCCTGTCCCTCCCTGGAACCTAATATAAGCCCCATCCATTCTGACCTGGCTCTTGATTTCCTAGACATTCCACCTGGATGACAACAGCCACCACTTGCTGCCTCCCCTGTCTTTCTCTCTACATTCCCAGCATTCAGCCCACCACCTACCAAACTGTGTTCTGTGGGCTTCTTTCTTTCCCTGGAATCTACAAAGACTCCCACATGTTTTCTGGATCACCATGAGTCATCTTGCTTTATTTCAGGGATCCCCAGACTGAAGCCCCACATTGTCTACCTAACTATCTCTTCCACAACCCTTGAGGGCCAATCCTTCCTTCCTGCCTGGTCAGGATTCCTGACACATGTTGGTCCGTGACCTTTCTCCCTGCTCTATTGCACATACAACTCCCCTGCCTGCTGTGCTCTCCCCTTCCTTCTGCCCATCTTTAGGGAAGACTTCCTGACAACCCAATTTCTCTGCCTCGGTCTCCCCGCCTCTCCACCTTTCTTGGCCTGTGCTGCTGCCTTTGCAGTCTGGCCACACCTTTTGCTTTCATCCACCCACAGTTTATCAGGTGCTACTCTGTACTAAGCATTGTGCCAGAGGCCAGAGCAGCATAAAAAGTCAGCTATGTCCCCTGCTTTTCAGGGTCTTGAAATTGTCCCATATGTTGAAGCCTTGTTTAAAAAAAAAAAAAAACAAAAAACCAAAAACAAACAAAAAAACCCCTTGTCCTGCCTATGGAGAAATCAATGATCATGTTTTATGCTGCATTTGTATTCCCCCTCCTCCCTCACCCATGGTGCTTAGGGGAGGATTGTACACATGGAAAGCATTCAGTGATGATACATTAAGTTGGATGGTTGTTCTGTGCATACAAATATGTGGCTTCCCACTGAGCTTCGTCAAAAGCCCCCACTCTTTAAAATGATCCATTAAGAGATCTTCTGTGATCTGGTCCTTGCTTCATTCTCTGGCCTCATCTCTCTCACCCTTCCCACTCCATCAGAGATTGGAAGTCGTCTTGCTTTGGGATTCAGGAAAACTGGATCAGAAAGCTAGGAGAGATCATAGCACTTTCCTGGGCTTAGGTTACCCAGCTGTACGTGAACACTCAAGCCCCTTCTTTTTGGCCCTTGATCATCCATGATGGTGGAAGAGCAGCACTGGCACCAAATCCCTTCACAGTTCTCACCCACCTTGTTTTAGCCAATACATCTCCCTTGAGTCCTTGTACCAGTGGCCTTGAACGCCATGTCAAGGCTTTTCTCTGTAACTGATGGCTGTAGGGTTGGGTTTCTTGAGCCCAGTAGATAACTCTTTATTGGAGTGGGGGGGGGGCTGTCTTGTGCACCATGACATGTTTAGCAGTATCCCTGACCCACTGGATGTCAGTAGCATGCCCTCATTCTCACAGTTGTGACAACCAGAAAAGTCTTTAGACATTGCCAAACATCTCTTGGGGAAAGAGAATCACTCCACTTTGAGAATCACTGCTGTAGGGAGTCAATAAGCATTCTCTTTAAATCCAAAGATGCACTGATTCTCCAGATCCTTTATTCACACCCCCTCCCTTTGGTGACAAGAAGCTGGGAAGCCCAGTGAGGAAACCGGGCTTCCTCAGACACTCCACCATCTTAACACTGTCACTGCCCACCCTTTCCCCAGTGTGTCTCATGGCTGAGCTACAACTCAGATGTTCATGCCAGCCCCATTCCTTTAGGTTTTCATGGCTTTGCTCATGCTATTCCCTCCATTCTCTTCTTCTGCCCTGTAGCTAGAGAATTCTAACACAGCCTTCAAGACGCAGCTCATACTGTGCTCTTCTTCCATTAGTGCAGCCGTTATGATCCATCTGAATGACTCACTTTTCCTCTCTCCCCTCTCAGTTGTGAGCTCCCAGGAAAGAGCGTCTGTGTCTGGCTTTGATTAGCCACAGAGGCTGGTTTGTAGCAGACACTCAGTAACTATTTATTGATTAAATAAATTAAAGGTCATCTAGTTCAGTTGATTTCAAGCTTTTTAAAGTAGAGCATCTTTTGTTCAAATGCATTCTGCAAGGAAGCATACATGAACAAAATAGATAAAAGTAGGGTACTCTGATTAAAACTAGGAGGTGGGGTCTAGACACTCTGCTTTCCTTCCCATCACCACCCCCTTCCCACGCCTCCTGCTCATTGCCCCCACCACCATCATGCAGCAGCCCCAAGGGAGTTCCAGGGAAACGCTGGGTTTAAAAATCACTGATCTGGTCCAACCTCAATTTGAACCTTAAATTCTTGCCAATTAAGTTCATGATTCTCCACCTTGGCTGTCCATCAAAATCTCCTGGGACAGTGAAAGATTCAGATTCACAGATCCTCTGGATAAAGATTCTGATTCAAGAGAGGTCCGTGACTGGGCCTGAGAATATGTATTTTAAAAAATCTCACCAAATAATTTGACAACACAGCTAGGTTTGGGGAACCTCTATATACATATCGTATGGTGAATACTTCCTGAAGGCCATTCCTTTTGAAACTGCGCTGACGGAAGTTTCTTGTTATTCGTAGGGCTATAAACTTTTGAGCATTCTCTGAGGCCCTTTGAAGTTCACACATTCTAAAACATACTACCTGGTTGGTTGAACCTTGACTGTCAGCAACTATAAAAAGGGAAGGCCAGCAGGAAAGACAGGATTTCACTGGATGTGATTTTTGCTTTCCTTCCATATTGTCCTTGTTCCACCCAGGAACTGAAATGGCTTGCAGGCTTGGGACAGGTATGTGAGCCCTGGGGTGTGTCCATGAAAGGGAGAAGAGGCCATATAGAAGGTGGCAGCTTGTCATCAGCTCCAGCTGAGCTGGTAAGTGACAATGTTTGGTTGGATTCAGAGGCTGTCTCTAAAGTTTGGATTTTTATGCACTACATGGTACAAAGAGCCATGATTTTTACAAGGAACAGTCTAGTTGAAAGGAGGGTCACGGAGAAAAGGACAAAGGAGAGAAGGCGACAGATGTAGGTGGGGAACCAAGGTCACTGGGAAACTGGAACACAGGGGAAGAAGTGGAAGATGAAGTTAAAGAACATGATAAAGGAAGAATATGGACAGTCATGATTGTACCACTGAGAAGTATGGATCGACCAAACATGCAGTGGGGAGCTACAGAAGGCTCTGATCGTTGCCCGAATCATGGTGAACCCTCAGAGATTTAATGGACAGGTGGATGAATGGATGGATCTGGATTTTATCTGTCACTATAATGAATCACTTCCTGGCATTCCTGCTTTTGTGTGATTTCCTCCCCTTAAGCATGGGCTGCCCTGGTCATTTGCTTCAACTGAGGAGAACACAGCAAAAGTGATAGGATATTCCTCCTGAGATTAGGTTACCAAAAAATCTTTGATATCTCTCTCGCTCTACTCCTTCCCCCTTGTTCTCTCACATGCTTCTGATGATGTAAGTTACCATGCTGTAAGGCATTCTATGGAGAGGTCAGCATGACAAAAAAATCGAGATCAGTCTCTGGCCAACAGCCTGTGAAGGACAGAATCCTGCTAGCCTCACAAGTGAGTTTGTAAAGTATCCTTCCTCAGTCAAATGTATCGGTGAAATGGCATGCCTGGATAAGTCAGAGGAGCTAGCAAAAGATGGAAAGAAGGAAGGAAGGAAGAAAGAAAGGAAGAAAGAAGGTGAAGGATGGATGGAGGAGACAGAAGCCATCGATTTTTCTGTCCCAGATAGGGAAGGAAGAAAACAGTTCCATGCATGAAGATTCCAGAGAACAGGACAAGGCAACCTATAATTTAACATAAAACTATTTGCAAAGAACAATATATGCTACAGGAATCCATAGAAAGTCATTAGGTATCCAGAGCACTGACTAGAAATACAAGCTTCTAAGTCAGATGACGTGGCTTTGATTACATTTCAGTGTGTGTGCAAAGGGACAGAGACGGTTCGTTGTCTCCTGTCATCTGTTCTCTCTTTCCTCTGCAATAGAACTCCCATGTGTTAGCAAGTGAATTTTATCTATCACTGTGTAATGAATCACCCCACAACTTAGTGGCTTAAAACATCAACAATTACTAATTAGTTTTCATGGTTTCTGTGCTTCAGGAATTTGGGAACAGCCTGGCTGGTGTTTCTGGCTCAGGGTCTATCATAACCATTGGAGCTGCAGGCATCTGAAGGGTGACTCTCTCTGTAGACTTAACACTTCCAAGCTGGCTCACTCACACAGTTCCTCTACATGTGGACATCCCCGCAGGGCAACTGAAGTGTTTTCTTGGCATGATGGTGGGCTTTCCCTAAAGTCAGTCATCTAAGACACCAAAGCTGAAGCTGCTTCTTATGCTTTGGTCTTGGAAGACACATAGTATCATATCATATCATATCTTATCATATCTTATTTTATCTCATTTTATTTTATTAGTCAAACACAAACCTGATAGAGTGTAGGAGAGCACTGCACAAGGCTATAAATAGCAGGATGTGAAGATCATCAGAAGCCATCTTGGAGCCTGGCCCTCATGGCTGGACATATTCTTCCTCAGAATAAAGACTGCATTTCCCAACATCCTTTGAAGTCAGGTGTGGCCATGTGACCAAGTTCTAGCCAGTAGGAATTGAGCTGAAGCACTATGCCCACCCTCTGAGACTTGTTCTCAAAGGGAGGGGCATTCCATTCTCCTGCTTTCTTCTTCCTAGAGTCTAGATTGTGAACTCTTTGGCTAAAGCTGAAGTAACTACCTTGGGCCATGAGTTGGAAGCCATGTGTTGGAGATGTTGGAGGAACAAATAGAAAGAGCTGGACTGATGAACACGAAGCCACTGAGAATGCTCTGGATTGTCTAGACGCATGGAAAAGAAATGTACTTGCCTTGCATTTAAGACACTGTTGCATTACATTTTGTATCATATGCAAGCAAATCCCATCTGGGCTAACGCTGGCACTGAATTTCTTTCTCTGAACTTTGTTTTTCCTCTACAAAAGGGACACAGATACATAGAGATGTTGTGGGTGGTCAATCATGTCATGTATGTAAAGTGCATGGCACAAAACCTGGCTCATAGGAAGAAGTGTCTGATACATTTTTAAGTTATTATGATCCCCGTTTTACAGATTGCAAAACTGAGCCAGGTGACAAAGCCGAGACTAGAACACAGGTTCTTTCTCAAAACGTGTTCTCGTAACTATTATGATACAATGGGAGTTGTTCTTTAGGTAAAGTTGGGTTTGGAAGAGGGAGTGTGAGCCTGGGCAGTGAGGCAGGATGAGAGCCAAAGCAATGGTGGCTCTGTGCCTTCCCTTATGGAGGTCCCTTCCAAGCTTAGCCTCACAGTCCTGGGCTGCTCAGAAGACATAGTTTTCGTGTCACTGGGTTCTTTATTTTGCCTCCCAAATGCCCTCTGAGGCAAGATATGGGAGAGGCACTGAAGCAGGACCTTGAACGTGGCTTACTCTTGACTGGACTCAGTGCCAGTGCTCATAACCAACCCTGAAATCAGTGTTTTCACCCTCGTTTGGATGATCAGGTGTAAATATACATTTTAATTATTTACATAATTAAGTCAGTGATTTGCTGCTGATCCGATATGTTTGACAATATTTCAGTGCCATCTGTTTCCTAATTGGACTTAATCTCCAAAAGATGTTACCAAAATAGCCACCAAATAATTAAAAAAAGAAAAAAATCAAGCCGCAAAAAACCTCCACTCCCCTCACTGTATTCATAGGTATATATAAACACATGAAACACAATTTATAAGAGCATTCGTAGTGGTTTTAGGCATTGTGTGTGTGTGTGTGACTTGATGGCCTACGGCATATATTGAAGGCACTGAGGAATAGAGGAGAGCACATTAGCTCAAGGAGGCGAGTTCCAGAGCTGACTGTGTGACCTTGGGCAGGTCAATTTCCTTTTCTAGGCCTCAGCTCTGATGTTCACACATCCCTGGTCCCCAACTGGTGTTCACATGACACAACCCTTGTTCCTATTTGATGTTCCTGGCATGCTAACCCCCTCATTTGGTTGCTATTGCATTGTTGGGTACCTTTTATAACAAAAAGTTCTTCTTGAAATAGGTTCTGGAAACCAACATGAGAGCTGACTTTTGCACTGTGGTCTTGGGTGACCCTTTTTCCTTCTGGGAACCTGAGGTTTGATGTTCTAGAAAACAGAAGTAATGATGTCCAATTGGTTTGAGTAAGGTTTGCCGTGCTGTTAGAGTCATGAAAGGTAGCATTTGTTCTGAGAGTGGGCTGTGAAATCAGATTGTCTGGGTTGGAATCCCTGTTTCCCACTTCCGAGCCAGGACCCTCAGTCTCCACATTTGACAAGTGGGGTTCATGATGATACCTTCCTCCTAGGAATATTGGAGGCTTAAATGAGAGAGTGTTTAAAAAGCCCCCAGCTGGGGCACCTGGGTATCTCAGTGGGTTAAGCCTCTGCCTTCAGCTCAGGTCATGATCTGAGGGTCCTGGGATCAAGACCTGCATCAGGTTCTCTGCTCAGCGGGGAGCCTGCTTCCTCCTCTCTCTCTGCCTGCCTCTCTGCCTACTTGTGATCTCTCTCTCTCTCTCTCTTTCAGTGTCAAGTGGATAAATAAAATCTTTAAAAAAATTAAAAAATTTAAAAAAAGTCCCCGGCTGGCAGTAAGCTCTTAATTAAGATTAATTATCATTACTACAAGGTCGTTGTAAGGGTGTCATGTGAAAATCTGCTTTGAAGGACTATAAAAAATAAGGATTTTTTAAAATTTTTGCACAGTATGGGATACTCATCTCAATTTAGAATACTGTTCTGTGAACTTTGAAAAACTTTATCCACATTTTATAGTTGAAAAACAAGGCAAAAGAGGGTCAAATGATCTAGATGTGGGGGTGACTTCAGACATGACTTTTTCCACAAACCAATCAATAGCTCTGGTAATCCAGGGAGACTTCACTTCTGTTTGCCAGAAAATCATTGTCATGGGCTATTTTGTTTCGTCTTTTATTGAGAACCTTTTATTCTTCTCTGTTTTTTGTTTGTTTGCTTGTTTTTTGAGAGTGCTAAAATAATATTATATTTCCTGTGCGGCCCCCGTCTCTGGATTAGTTAATTAATTAATCAATTCAACAAACAGTTTGCATCTCCTAAGTACCAGGCCCTCTGGGCCCAGGGGAACACGCGTCCCCGTGCGTACGCGCATATGCGCACGTACCACGTGAGGTCTGACGGTAAGTCAGGGCTCCAGAGTATATCAGACCGGCAAGGGTTACGTTTGCAGCCGGGCAGCCGGAGAGGGACTTTATGAAAAGGTTCTTTTCAAGAAACTTGATTGGAGCAAAGGACTATGAATGTGGGGATCAGGAAGAAGAGTGCTCCAGGCCGAGGCCACAACAAATGAGGTCTCAGGGGTGCAAGCTTGTTCATTAGAGAGCCCCCAGGAGGCCAGTGTAGCTGGAACTGAGGGAGGGAGCGCTGGGAGTAAATGAGGTCAGAGAGACAGCCCAGGACTGGTCTTGGGGCCCTGGAAGGGACTTAGGACTTCATTTTACAGGAGTATGTGAAGCCTTTGGAGGGTCCTTAGCATGGGAAGGGGCAAGGTTAGATTTATGAGTTAATGTGATGACTCTGGCTCCTGCGTCTAGAAGAGGCAGTAAAGGCTGAAAACAGAAGTGGAGAGACCCAGATGGAGCTCACTGCAGCTCACCTCCTGTAACCAGGACGATTGCAACCAGCCACTCTGGGAGAGGCAGGTGAAGGAGGGGCCAGGGATGCAATTCTGGACGAGCTTTAAAGATGCATCTGCCAGGATTTGTAATTGGATTGTGGGATGTGTTGAGGAAATGAGAGAGCTCAGGGATGACTCCAGGACTTTTGACCTTAGCCTCTGGGGGGAACGGATTGCTCATTCCTGAGAAGGAGAGTGCTGGGCGAGGAACAGAATACTACTTCAAAATAGAATATTTGTTTTTAGAAAGGGATCAAAGATTCCGTTTGGGGTACACTGAGTCCACATTAAATATGCAATGTGAATCCATGAGCACCTAAAACATATTGAAGTGAACGTCTTGGCTCTGACCATTCTGTAGCAACTGGACTCCAGGAGAGCTAAGGAAGGGCCGAGGCTGTCCAACTGGGGTGCCTCAGCATTTAATGGTCAGGAAAGGAGACTGAGAAGGAGAAAACAGTAATGCAGAAGAACAAGTACCACCAACCGGGGGGCTTAAAACAATAGAAATGCATTCTCTCACAGTTCTGGAGAGCAGAAGTCCACCATCAAGTTAGTGGCAGTGCCCCTGCTCCCTCTGAAGCCTCTAGGGGAAGAGTCTTACCTCTGCCAGCTTCTGGTGGCAGCCAGAAATCCTGGGTACTCCTTAGCTTGTGACTATATCCCTCTTATTTCTGCTCTGTTTTCACATAGCTCTCTTTCCTGGGTCTACTCTGTGTGTCTCCAACTCTCAGGACACCAGTCATTGGGCTTAAAGTCCACCCTACTCCAGTATGACCTCATCTTAACTTGATTCTGTTTCCAAGTAAGGTCACATTCACAGATATCAGGGGTGAGGTGACTAGGACTTCAACCTATGTTTCCAGGAACACAAGGCACCCCACAAAAGAAGTTAATACGGTCTCTGGTTGCCTGCATGTTGTGTCTTCTGTCAGCACAGCCTGACAATCATAATGAATATTCAGATTTTAATTCTTCCTTCATTGGTTAATTTGGAGAATTCAACATAATAGCATTTTTCAAATAGTAATTATGTGGGATGTGAAGAAGGTGTTAACCTGCAAAAAGTTTTCTGTGATGAGATACAAGGGAGCAATCCTGTGTTAAACATGTACATTTTTTTTTAATTGTAGGACTTTTCAGTGCCTTTACTAGGTGAATGGGCATGAGGAATCTCTAAGAATAGGAATAGGACGTAGAGCATTCCCAGTAGTACCCAGAACCTTGAGGTCACCGAGCATATTATGTTGAGAAGGAGAGGAAAATGTGTGCAACGAGAGTGTGGGATTTTTGTGGGAGAGCTCAAGTACGGAGAAATCAGGGGTGACAGTCTTACAAATGACATATAAATAACCTTCAGTCCTTTATCCTCTGGAAAATGCTCTGTGCATATTGCACCATCTATTCAAAATCAGCAAATTCCATTATGCAGATGAAATCCTGTGGAAACAAATCTGACATGAGGAGAGAGAGAGAGAAAAAAGTTTAATCTACCTTAGACATTTGATTTCATTTTAACCTTCTCAGGAAAATGTTTCTTCTGTAATGTTTCCAATGGATTTGAGTTGATCCTATTATGCTCAATATTCATTCATTCTTTTCCAACGAATATTTGAAAGGAGCCCACCGAGGGCCAAATACATTATGTATATTATCCCATTTAATTCTTCCTATGTCCTAAAAGGTGTTCTTCCTTTTATCGGTGAGGAAACTGAGTCTAGGAGGGTGGGGACAACTTGCTGAATGCCATGCAATTAGCAGTAGCAGTAATGGTATTCAATCCTTGGGCTGTCTGTCTCCAAAACCCATGGTTCGTCTACACAAAGAGGAATATTTTTTGCTTATTCGTTCTCTTGTGTGGAAGGAGGAAGGAAGGGGAAGGAAAGGAGATAACCTTACAGTGAACATCAAATACAAATACAAGATAGAAATAGTACACGCTATTAATAATAATAGTAGCTAATAATGATTGCGTTTTTACTCTTCGGCAGGTGCCCTCTGATTGAAAATCACCTCTCTCTGACAAAGTGGACATTTATATTAATTACCAGGAAGTGTTGGGACTGATTCCAGAGTTCAGAATTTCACCCGATTTATCTTTGGTTTGGGTATCTTTGAATGGGGTTTTCTATTCGATGACAGTGGGAGGTAGTGAATACAATGGTGGTGATTTTCAGGGCACTGTGTTGAGAAGGATCCTGAAGCTCTCTCTGGGCTCAGTGAGAGAGTGATTGATGTCTTCCCTGGGGCCGAACATCACAGGCCCATGTCCGTCATTTTTACTCTGGATTTGCACCTTCCTTGTTCTGAGACACCTGATTTGTTTTTTCCTTTTCCCATTTTCTCTTTTCTTGAAAGTGCAAAGCACAGAATGGATAGTTCACCGAGGAAGGGTTAGGTTAGAATCCTTATGAGCATGGTTTTGATTTAAGGGTGTATTGCCATGGGGGAAAAGGTCAGAAGGGGGTTTGCGGAGGCCGTTGCAACCAAACAGTGCCTTAACTGGGCGCTATCATCAGGACACTTCCATACATGTTTGAGTTAGCTGACACCCCACCGTGGGCTGGCGAGGTGGGCAGGATGGAGGAAATCCATGGGCTCAAGGAGCATGGGGACTTTGCGGCACCTGCACAGTTTCTAAGTGGCAGTAACAGGTTTGGACGCAGGTGCTAAGCCCCCAAATCCAGCTGTCTTGCTGCTGTCCTGCACTTCTTGCAGGAGTCGTGGTCACGACTGCGGATGAGTTTGGAGCTAGGATTGCAGGTGAGCTCAGAGCTTTGGTAAGACCAAAAGACAGGTGACATTAGCCCTGGAGGTATCATTTGGATGGAAGGAATGATGGGCACGACCAGGAAGGAGTCGTGTTTGGAGATAAAATCATTTCGGTATCATACCTTCTCTTCACAGCCATCAATTCTTTCCTATACTGAATAATAACAAGATGCTATGAATAACCAAGAGTTGGGAGGGGCTGACTGTGAACTAGGAAGGGTGCTAAATGGCTTGACTGGCTGATATAATTTAATCTTGCAAGTGAAGCCTAAATTGACCTCCTACACCCATTTCATAGGTGACAAAACTGAGTCACAGTGAGGTTTACTATTTGCCCCATCTGGGAAATTTCTGAGCTGGGATCAGAACACGGTGTGTGTGGAGGGGGGCGGGGGTGGGACCCAGGGCATGCTCCTCTGTCCTTGTTAGCTCCACTGTCAGATTAGCTGGGAACCATGGAGACCCTTTGGTATCTATTTTAAGATTCTAAAGCTGTTGTTTGCTTATAAGCATCAGATCTGCTGCAGATGTAACTCATAGGCACAGACTCTCAGTAGAGCTGTGAGCTGAGTGCACCAGGCCAGCCGGGCCCCAGCCAGGCAGTCATGTACCTGCTATAAATACAGACATGTCAGCTGATCCAGACAGAGACTCAGTGTCTCCCCTGTCCAGTATTCTGACTTCAAATACATTTTTTTTCCTCCCCTCAGGCCTCTGTTTTTTTCTCAAATATCAATATAACTCCTCAAATTTGTTGTTCCACTTCTTCGGATCCAATTTTTTTTTTTCCTTCCTGTGTATTGTTTTAAATAGGAAGAAAACTGCTTTTTTTTTTTTTTTTTTTTAACCCGATGTAATACCTCATTTAGAGTTGTCTTGCCAATCACGAGATGAAATACAGCCCACACCAGGCCAGGTTTTAAATTCATCCCTGTCTTCCTATTTTGCCATTTGAGTCCTGAAATTTACACAGCCTCGTTCCCACTCTAATTGATTCTTCTAACCTGACCATGACTTTTACCATCCTGTGGTGAGAATACCCGGCTGGTCTTATTTCTCTGCTGTCAGGCCGTAGATCACCTTTAAAGGAACCTACACTGTCAGGAAGTTTATATCTCACATTTAAGATTTCTTAAATGAAACAAGATCTGCCAGGCAGTTTAAAGAACTTAATATGAATAATAAAACATTCAAACATGAGTTTTCATTTTATTTCCTGAAAACTTTATTTAAAAAGACGTTAACATTTCTCTGTATCACAGACACACCAAATGTAACCAATCTCCTTCAGCACATGAAATGACCCAAATAGGACTTTTACCTTATGAAAAGAACTTGCAAGTATAAAACCCAACCTCCCTTGAACACTGGTATCACTTGATGTGCATTTGCAACGCGTGGCACTTGCCTTACCTGTTAAACTAAGAAGAAATGAGCTGTGATGATTGGGGCTCTAAGAGAACATGGTTAGTGGGTTTAGTCTGCTTCAGAAATCACAGTGTTTAGACTTACGGAATGCCTTGCACGTTGCATTAGGTCATTAGATCGGCAGATAAGACCACAAATTGCAAGGAGACCTGTGTGTCTTGTGGGGACACACACCAGGCTGGGAGACGCGTGTCCTGGACTCAGATTCAGTCGTGTCCCTAAGAGCCACAATTTACTACATGAATTGAACTGTCACAAAAATCTACAGACAGTGTTATTATCCCCATCTGACAGAGGAGCGAGCTGTGCCCTTTAACAGAGTGGTTTCAGAATGGTTCACAGGGACATGCAGCAAGCACATGGCAATGTCAGGATTTGAGCACCAATCTATCTGGGGCCTGTGTGCCTCCTCATAGCCAAGGAATGTGCTTGGACCAGTCACTTCCTGTCTGGGCATCAGTTTCCTTATAGTGGACCAAGAAAATTGAGTCAGGTAATCATAACGTTGATTACAAAGCTGAAATGGAGTTGCTTTCAGAAGACCTGTTCTTGAGATTCAGAATCCGTTTACAGGTTGTGCAGCCTTGGGAAAGACATTCAAACCCCAGAGCCTCAGTTTCCTCATCTATGAAATGGGAGTAAAAATCCTTCCTTACACATGAAATTCAATACTGGGAAATAATATTCTTAGTTATTATTCATCATTTATTAATAATAGTGTTATTTTTAAGCCCATGCTTATTTTTATTCATTAAAAATGATTACAATAGAACCTAAGCCTGAAAAAAAAATCATATTCATCGTGTTTGGATCTAGCTTGAAATTACCTATCTGCCTATCATTTTGCACTCATAGCTAAGACACAGCTGCCTGGAAGAGGAGAATTGCAGAGTGATTAAAAGTGAAGGTTTCAAAATCAGACACTTCTCTGCTCTATTAACGCACTAGTGATATTATCTTGGGCAGATGGCTAAACCTCTCTAAAGCTTGGTGTCCTTTGTGAACAGCGGGCCAACCCCACATGGCCAATGTCAGAATGACATGAGATGCTCATACCTGTGAACTACTTAGCACAGTGCCTGGCACAGAGCAGGTGCTCAGTTAACACTGGTGAGTGAGAGAGCATTCAGCTTGGTGGCCCATGGAACACGCAGGATCACTTTCTTTATTAAATTAAATAATCCACTTAACCTCCCAGGGCTCTTTGATTTCATGGCCCTCCCGGCTGCCCTCCCACCAGTAGCAATATTAAACCTGCATGAATTGAATCTTCCTGCAGGGAGGAGCCAGGACAGGGTAGCTGGGTGAAGCAGAAGACAGGCATGATTTAAATTTCAAATTCAGAGCTAAGTCACCACTAATTAATTCTTTGCTTCATCTAGTCCTTTGCTTTGTAGGAGGTTGTGTGGACACCATTAGAGCAGCTGGAAGGCTGCGGCTCAGCGGAGGATGAGTGAGTTGTCCAGGAGCATTCAGGTAATCAGTGTCGGAACCGGAATGCAAATCCAAGCATTCAACCACACACACACATACACACACACACGCACACGCACACACGCACACACACAATTATGTATGTATATACATAAGTATATGTACATACATATGGTTATGCATGTGGATACATATTTATTTCTATATTATAATTCAAGCATTCAATTGCACTTGTGTGCACATAGGTACATGTGTTCATATGGCATTTGCATACATATATACACATGTGTGTGTGCATGTGCATATGTATAAATGTATATATGCCCACAATTTCACTTTTCCCCTGTTTGCTTGCTTGAGTGATTTACTCCTCTCATTTAAAAGAGGGTTATTTGCAATTGGGGTTATTTGTAAAAAATACTTGAAATTGTTGGAAGAGACACTCTGGAAGAGTGCCTGGAATCTAGAGCATACAGAAGATGTACCTCTAAAATGTATATGAAATCAATCCTTTCCATCCTCACTGTCCCTGCCTATAGTGGGCAGAATAATCATCCCCCAAAGCTGTCAACAATGGGGAGTATATGAATGTTACCCCTGTGGCAAAAGGATCTCTGCAGGTATGAGTAAATTTAAAATGTTGAGGCAGGAGATTGTCCTGGATTTTCTAAGCCAACTCCATGGGAGCTCAAGGGTTCCTACAAGAGAGATGCAGGAGGGTCGGAATCTGGGAGATACAGAGACGCCCCAGAGCTCACTCTGACGAGGGAGGAAGGGGTCACAAGCCAAGGGATGGAGGCAGACTCTAGAAACTGGAAAGGGGAAGGAAATGGATTCTCTTCTAGAGCCTCCAGAAGGAACGCAGCCTGGTCTACTCCTTGATTTTAGCCAGTAAGACCTCATCTTGGACTTCTGATCTCCATCAGGAGCTAACTACCACCATCTCTTGTAGGGTGACTTTGGCTACATCCAAACCAGTCTCTCTTTTCCATTCTTCACAACCACCACCCACAAAATCTCTTCTCCATGCAGCCTCTGGAGGGATCATTTCAAACCTATCTTGCTGATGTCTATCATGTGCTTAAAACCCCCAATAGCTAAAGGGCACTTTCATGCCCTTTATGATAGCCTCATTTTCCAGCTGAGGCCTGAAGGTTAATGGACTTGGCCAACCAGTCCTGGAAGGACAGAGGGAGACCTGAGCTCAGAACCCCAAGATCTGGCCCAGCTTCCCCCACTTTGTAGTACCTACCTACCTACCTACGTACCTATTTATCTGTCTGTCTATCTGGAACCGTCTCCCTAAGAGAAAAGAAGGGAAGCAGTTTCCCAGAGAAATGTCAGGGCCATTGCTACAGTGTTTGAGGTTTTTAGAAGAAAAGCTAGAAGAAATTGGAACACTCTTTCTGGAAACTTCTCTATCCTGCTCTCAGAATCTCCTGTCCTCAGAAATACACAAAGTGCTATAAAATCAATGACTCGGAGGAATTCTCCAGGAAAAACAAGTATGTCCATTTGAACAAACTACTCACTCTCTAGATGCATGAATAGGAAATAATGGCAATAAAATATATACTTATTTATATTGGGTTATAAACTCAAATGCCTGCAGGACCAGACTGGAAACATATGGGTGGGGATTGAGGCCAAGTGTTGCTAGATCTTCTGATTTTTCCAGAGAAAATAGAAATCTGGAGTTATATGTGAAAACTCCCAGTTTTCAAGTACAGGCAATGGATTTTAACGATTATTTTCACCGTGTGAGGACCAAACAACATTTCTGTGAGCTCCATAGGACCCACAGCCATCTGCCTGAGACACTGGTCCTACACACCCAGAGCCACATCACCTCTGCCATGTTGGAGTTTTGTGCTCAGGTATGGCCCCATTCCACTTAAATGTCTTTCTGCCCTCTGCACTTTGGTTGGAAGATCGGGAGTGGTGGTGCAGAATCCAGCAGAGCAGGCCAGAGCTCAGTGCCAGGGATCTCCTAGTTAGCTTACATCTGAGGAGTACATCACACCCATGCTGGGTGCCAAGAGGGCAATGATGGTAAGAGCCACCCTCTTTCTTCAGTTTAGGCCAATTTCTAAACTATCTGATGGACTTGCTAATGTTTCACAGTCTATATATTCCCTGAGCTAAAAAAGACAGTCTCCCTGCATGCCATGAATTCATGGTGGACCTGCCAGTGACTGTGACACATACAGATAAACAGGGAACCCTCAGAATTTGGTCCGTTTTGAAGGTGGATTTATAAAAATTAAATAAATCTAAGAGTACGCAGTCCTGCCTTGGAGGGCTGGGAAACCAAATAGATTTCCTAGACTAGGTGAGTCTTCAAAAAAATTTTTTTAATTGAGGTACATTTGGCATATAACATGATAGTAGTTTCAGGTGTACAGCATAATGATACAATATTTGTCTGCATTGCAAAATGATCACCACGTTAAGTCTAGTTAACACCCAGGAGTCTTCAAAGATGTTAGGATGATTATTCTGCAAGGTAAAAGTGGTTAAGTGTGTTCGTGGAAGAGAGATCCTCTTGAGCAAGTCTTTGCTCAAGGACTATAGATAAAGATATAGATAGTTTGGAAGAATGAATGCTCATTTGGGGAAATGAGATGATAAGGTAATCAGATAAGTTGAAATAGACAAGATAAGATACCTGGCAGAGTGTGGCTGAGAAAATATACAGAAGAAAGATAAGGTGGTGTGCCAGAAAGAGGGTCACAGGTCTCCATGTTAGTCTTCTTGGCTTTGTACTGATCTTGCTGAAAGTCATGGTCTTCTCCTCAGGACAAGACCTGGGCTCATCATCAGTGAGGTTCCAATAATGCCAGGGAAGGGACTTCTATGCTCTTTTTGTTCCCTATCAAGTGCCCACCCATCCTCTCCCAGAGCTCAGAACGTTGCCCTGTGGCTGGCCTGGGATCAGACACTGGAGACTAGGTTAGGGATGGCATCTACATTCAGACCAGCGTATACAAGAAACATGGGTCACATCTACCACGCCCAATAAGAAGGGGGCAACCTTTTCTCTATAATCCATCTCACCCAAATACTCAGAGATCCAAGGTTGGCTAGCTTGAAATTCTAGATGATCTAGATGATCTTTAGCTGTCTTCCTGGCAGAGAACAACACTTCTGGCTTCACACACATCCACTACATTTTCTGTCTCCTGACCGCCAAAGGTCATATTTACTGGTTTACCATTGTCCACTAAGAAGCCCTACTCTTTTTGAACCTTCTTTCGAGTACTACTCTTTATTCTTTCTTCAAATGGCACCTCCTTGAGGTTCCTTTTGATGATCTTATTTACTACTGTTAACTCCTACCCCGCCCCATCACTCCCTATCTTCCTAATCTACTGTATTCTCACTAGGATGTGTCTTCCAAGAGGCGAGTATATTTATTGGTTTACTTACTGCTCCAACCTGGCTCTGGTCACAGGTGTCTGGCACATAGTAGGCTGTTAATAATTATTTACTGCAAGAATTAACTATGATATTTATTGATCCCCTATAATGTGTCTGAGGTCTGTACCCTCATAGAATTTAACTTCTACCTGCTGTTTGAATGTCAGACACAATCCAAGGATATTGCTGCATCTTATCCATCTCTGTAGGTCCTGATACAGAATCATGTATGTGGAAGGTGCCTCAATGGCTCTTGTCAAGTGAATGGGTTTACTTGATGGGATCCCCTACAGTCCTGCCACCCTGAACTTTGTAATAATCCCTGAGAGTTTCCATGACTCCTCAGACCTTTTGACAATTCCCTGCACAGTGGCCAAGTTCTAATTTGAATATTATGCAATCACCCACAGCAATACAATGAGATATTTAAAAAGTATGCTCTGGAGTCCATCAGATGTGGTAGCTACGAACTCTGGTACCTTCACTTATAGCCTCAGCCAGCATATTCACTTGCTTAACCATATTCACTTGCTTAACCTCTCTGGACTTTGGCGCCCTCGCCTGTAAGCGGAATTGAACAGTGGTGCCTTTGTCAATGGTTTGCTGGGAGGATTATGGTTAATGCATTCCAAGAGTTGGTACACCAAGAAATTAATAAATATTAGCCATTGAAATTACTTTTTGAAAAACCCTCGATGTCAACTTTTACCATGTGACTACTATAGTAGTGTCCTGTGCAGTGTGTCCTGTGGTATAAATACTTGCATATCAATCTTTCTGAGTACTATTCCTCATGTAGGATGGGTTTATGACAGAGGGGTGGGGTTAAGAGAGAAAAGTGGAGGCCAGATGGGTAAGTGGTCAGATCTGAACTCCACTATGGACCAGCTGTGCAAACAGGAGCAGGACCTTTCATTTCTCTCATCTGGGATCCCTCTGATAAACGGGCATGGCAATTTCCCAGCACAGAGTCAGAGGAATATGCAACAAGATCCCATTTAGACAGAGTCTGAAACACATTGGGGGTATAATACCTATGAACGCACATCTCATGGCTTTTAAAATTTCCTTGCTGGAGGATGATGTGTGCATTGAAACCAGTGACCCTCCCCCTGATTCCCTTTGGGAATCTCAGCCTTTCACTCGGTGCCCTTTTTGCATTTCATGCAGTCCTGCTGCAAAGGGAAATCTCAATGGAAATCTCTCCTTGCCTCGTGTGGGTGATTGGTTTACACCCAAATCACAAAATCTGATTATAAGTTTGTAAATGTCTTTGCTTGCAGAGAGAGACCCGTATTATTAATGGTCATAAAATTAAATTACCCGGTGCATTTCTATTCCAAAAGAAAAACTGATCCATGTTCACTAGTCAGCCTGCATAACGTCGATGTATAAACAAAAATGGGGGGGGGGAGGAGAACACCCACCATGTTATTTATTCAGTTCCAAAACATTTTCCACACACCATATGGCGGGATTTTTTTTTTTCTTTCCCAAGCCTTTTTCACAGATGTAATTATAATTCTTTTCACCTTCCCCAGAGAGATCATCTTGAGTATTGTAAAGATTGTGTGAAACTTGAGACCTTAGAGGGAACTGTATTATTGTGCAATCAGTCTCCCCCTCCTTCACAAAGTTCAGCCTCTGAGCTGTAAGACAGTAGCTCTGCAGAGCCTGACCTTTGCCCCGGGGACTGTTAATGATAGGTGAAGGTCAAACATTCTCATGATCATTGTCTCCTGTCGTCAGCATCTCTCTGGCAGGGATATGGTTCAGTTGGATGAGGGGGCTATAAACCATCAGCCTGAAACAAGCCTCAGGCCTCTCTTTATTGGCTTTTTTTGTTGTTGTTAGGGTGTTCTCCAATCCTGCTAACATGCAGAATTAGCAATGTTTCCGCACAGCATTCTGAGCCTAAGGGATCGTAGCATTTGCCCCTTGTTTATGTCCTGTGGAACTAAACAAAGGACTGGGCGCTGGAGAGGCATTGGGTAAATACTTGTTAAAGTTAATTTTCCTGGTACATAAGAGTATCGGTAAGGGTTGATTCACATCAACTCAGAAAGTGTAGGCAGATCTAGCCCGGCATCCCAGAAGCTGCAGAGACCCTGTGTATCAAGCACACATGGTGTGTCAAGCTTTGTTCTAAGGGCTTGGTGTATGGGATCTCCTTTATGTGTGAGGCAGCCCAGTGAGGTAAAGAGTCTCGTAGTGTTACAGGGATGGAAACTGAGGCTCTGAGTGCTTATGGGCTCTAGGCAAGGTCACATGCGTTTTCTCTAGCCACGATGGTAGAACAATAGCAGCTTCAAGAACCCCAGCACATCTAGGGAAAAAATGGTCATTTTTAGTTGACCCCCTTTTGAAAGGAGGAACGGGGACTCAGAAAAGCATAAGGAACTTACACGTATGATCCCACAGCTAGCAAATATGCTCTCACCCAGCCCCTACCCAGTTCACTGTGCAAAACACAGTGTGTCATACACCCGCTGAGTTTTAAAACATGAAAACCTAACCTCCATTTATATCCTTGTTTCTATGGGGTGATGTGTTCCAAACGCCAAACATCTGAGTTACAAAGGAACTTTTGGCAACATAACCTGTTTATGTGTTGAAGACTGTCTGTATCTTCCATATTGATAGGGTGCGTCTGGCAAGAACAAAAATCGTCTTGTGATTTACCAGATGGCGATTCTGTGCTCCAGCTGGATCGGGAATCCCACAGGACCCATATTCTCCTGCAGGATTCCAGCCCCACCACCTCTGTGCTGTCGCTTCACCACCACACAGGGGGCCGCTTAGCCCTCCGCACTGGGGCCGTGTGGCTCCGGCAGAGTGAGGAGGGTTTCTCCTGGGTCTAGAAGGTCCCACAGTTGGCATGCTGCTCGGGAGTTGCCCAAATGGACACCCTCTGCATGGGAACCCTCCCAGCCACGTGCACCCCCGAAGGTTTGGATTCACAGACCGTTGTGGCTACAGGTAGGGAAAACCAGTTCTGTAGAAATTGTCCAGAGACAAGTACGCTCAGTGGCTTAGAGCAATGTCTTCCAGTTGTTTTTGACCCCAGTTCCCAGAAAGAGAAATATCTTATGTTGTGACCCAGTGCATATATGCAAGTGGAATATGCATATTTGCTTGTAATTGAAATATAGATTATACATAAAATGTGTGTGGCGGTGGGTGATGTGTGAAATAAAAGTTTGACAAAATAATACTTATATGAAATAAAAGTTTGACAAACTCAATACCCTTTTCCTATGAGATTCATCTCCTTTTCCTTTTCTCTCTCTATCTCTCTTTTTTAGTGAGAGATCAAGTTGGGGGAGGGGCAGAAGGAGAGGGAGAGAAAGACTCGCATGCAGACATCTCACCAGATGCTAAACCTGATGAAGGGTTCATCCCACGACCCTGAGATCATGACCTGAGCCTAAACCAAGAACAGGTGTTTAACTCACTATACCACCCTTATTTTTTAATTCAATCCATTCCATTTCTTTCCTCTCTATTAAAGAATTGTGCTGGCCACAATCCTCTAGATGGTTTCTATAGCCCATGGTTCGAGAACATGTTTGAGGTCCATTTACAGTTCTGGGGTACTAGACTTAGCCTCTCTGGGTTCAGTCTCCTCATCTGTAAAATGGGTATCAAATCACTACTTTTCTCCTATGGTAGTTGTGAGAATTAAATGAGGTAATGCTTCTCTGTAAATCCCTAAAAGGTGATAGTGTTTCTAATAAAAAATGATGAATTATTGTCTAATCCATATCATTCACCTTAAAGATGGGAAAATGAGAGCAGCTGAAAGGGAGGTTCTCCAGAAATCACCCTGGGAATGAGCAGAGTCTGGGAACAGAAGGCAAACTTCTGAGAGACGTTATACTCCAGGCCAACGGGAAGTGTCTTACTTGTAGAAACTGCATGAGCGCCTCGGAGCGACCAGCGCAACTTGAAACACATGGCTCCTTCCAAGCCTTTCCCAGCCTTTCCGGCACCCATTCTTGCTAGGTTTCCCAGTGAGAGATTTCAAAATGCCAGTGCCCCAGGGAGCCCACATGTGTTTGCACCTGCTGAGTGTAACAATGAGGAAATGGCTCCTTTGGTCAGGGAATGAGGCCACAGGGATGTTCAAATGGGAGAAAAAGGACTCCCAGAGGGCCTCACTAACTCCTTCTAAGTCCCTCAGAGAGACTGGTCCTGGAAAGATAAGATGGGAGAGTGTGCTTCAGTTCTGAGTCTGGTTTATTAGAACCACAGAGGCATAAGCTCCAGGTTTTGTGGTGAAGCTGGTAGCAGTGAGGAAAGAATGTTCTCAGCATCTTTGCATATGTAGAGGCTAGCCTATGAGGTCAGCCCTCCAGCCCCATCATCCCGGGGATTACCAAGTGCTCTCCCTTCCTTGCCTCTGCTCAGGCATTTCCTTCCAGCTAGAACCCCATCGCCTCTTTTGCTACATTTTTAGATGCTTCCCATCCTAAAGTGTTCCTGCCTACCCTGATCCCAACATAGAAGATACTTCCTGCTACCTGGAAACATTTGGGGTGTGGGGGGACGCATTTGCCATGCCCTAGCTGTGTCATAGATAAGTATATAAAATTGTTCCCTTCTGCTAATATATTCTGCTCCTTAAGAGGCAGACTTTCTATCTGACTTCATTTGTGTCTTTTTGGACACCTGACAAAGCATTGTGTTTGTATACATAAGGCACTGAAACGTGTGTGTTAGGTGAATGAATGAGGCAAAATGTAGATGGGCATGCAGCAGGTGAATGCTGTCAGACTGCTTAAGATCATCAGAATACATTATTGACACATTTATAAGTGTGTGTGTGTACGCGTGCGCGTGTATGTGTGTGCACGTGTGTGTGTTTTCCAAACTAAATTTAAGTCCAGGATTCTCATCCTTGGGTTCTCGTGAGCATGCCCTGGGGACTTTATATAAAATACTGAGGCCCCACCACCAGGGATTCTGTTTAAATTGGTTTGGGCTAGGACCTGGGGAATGTATATATTTAACATTGTCTCTTGATGATTCTAATGTGCAGCCGTGGTTCAGAGGCACCGCTGTTAGCTTTTTGATTCATAGGAAGATGGTATAGGAAAGTGCCGAGTAACGTAGCTGGTCTGTGGCAGTGCCCGATAAATACATATAAACACTTCCTCTCCTCTTTCCTCTTGAGAGTGGGGACTTTATATTATGCCTCTTTCCATTGTGCAGGGAACTGAGCTCAAGGGACAAGTTAAAGAGAGGACAACAGATGTTTCAGTGGGGAATGCAATCAAGGGTCCAATGAGCCACGGAACTTGGGTAAAATCACTGTGGACTTAACAGCATTTACGGGAAAGTTTGTGAATAAGATTAGGTTTGAGTGGGGCTTCAGTGAATGGGCAGAGTTTGGCAAACTGGTGAAAAGCTACGAGAAGGACATTCTAGAAAAGGACGATAACATCCTTCAAGATGGGAACATAGGGGAAGACAATCATATGCCAGGCATGTCGCTGAACACATTACATGCATGACTCGATTTAAGACTTGTAGAAACTACTATTGTCCCCACTTTACAAAGGATGGGGCAAGGTTTGGAGAGAGCAGACAATTAGCTCAGGGATGCAGAGAGAGAGAGAAAGAGAGTCAGCAGTGGCACCGAGATTTAAATGGCATTTGTCTGAGATGTCGTTTGCTGCAAGGAGAGAGGAGGTCATGGTGTGTAGATAAGTCTCTTTGAGTAAGTGAGTTTGGAGAGGGAAAAAAAGGTAAAAGGTATGTTTGGGCTAGACTGTGAGTGCCAGTGCATCTCTAGGTCTTGAACTTTACCTTGGGGGCCTCAGGGAGTTGTAGAGACATGATGAATGTTGCTGAAGCCACAGAGAGCCAAGAGTTAGCAGGGTTGACAGGAGCCTTAGGAAGTTATTTAATCCATACTGGCCAAGTGAGGAAATTGATTTTACCTTATCTAAAGTATTCTTGCTGGAGATCAAACCCAGCATTTCAAACCTTTCTTGGAAGAGACATTTGTAAGCATTAGCCCCAAAAGGTTTGCAACTTCATTGCAGTGTGTTTCTCTGTGGGGATCCAACGAGAGCATGTTTACTGAGCACCTACTATACGGCAGAGCCAGTGCTACAAGGGGCAGAGAAAGAGCTATGGAGGATTTGCTCCCTTCTCCTTTTCCTCTTGTTGGTGATCCCTCGGAGACCAAGCAGGAATGGACTCATCCGATGCCTTCCATTATCTGCCAGCCCTCTTTTTGCTGAGCTGAAAATGCACAGAATTACCTTAACATTCCCAACTGGGTCTTATTTTCCAAGCTGCTTTCATCCCTTGTCTTGCTTTCCTTTGAACTACATCCAATTTATCACTTTTTTCTTTTCTTTCTGGAAACATGATGCTCAAAATTGAACACAGCCATCCAATTAAGTCTTAACCATAGCCAACTAGGTGGCTGGCTTGTTTAACATGGTGAAATCTTATTAATAGGTAGATGGGGAGGGGACGTGAGTATACTCAGGCCATTTAGATTTTTTTTTTTAAGCAGTACATACAGAGGTGGGCAGCAGAAACTAATATGCCATCAGCTGCCTTAGAAATATTCTTTCTTAATTTTTGTGGCATGTTTTATTTGGGAGGGTTTTTGCGCTCACTTATTTTATTACCTTGACATTTTTATACCCCCGGTAACAATTTTTTTTTTTTATAAGTTAAGCTTTTACTTAGGTACAGTGTAAAGCTGTTCTTGAGATGAAAGCTGTTATCTGATTCAGGGCTTAATGTTGAAAAGTTCTCAAGCTGGTGAATCTAAAGACATTTCCTGCATAATTGTGTACTTAGAATTCACTGGCAGCGTAAAAGAGAGAGAGCTTCATGTTCTGTCTGGAATTACGAAAAAAGACAATTTATTTTTAAGTGAACTGGGGGAGAAGAGGGGAAAAAGCCTGCAACGGAAGACGTTTAGCTGAGTTACTGAAATACCATCTGGAGGCTTGGCTGAAAAGAAGAGAAATCCTAGAAGGAGCACGATGTGGGGCAGTTAAGCCGAGGCAGGACCAGCATATCCGGGAGATGCTGCCTCCATCATCGATGTGATTTGTACAGCATGGAGAGGGGAGCTAATTTGCCCTTGGAAAGGGAAGACAAAACTTATTTAAATTTCTTAAAATTTGCTAAAATAGTGCATGTAAAAAAATGCACCCTTTGCCTGTGTCCACAGTTCAGTGGTACCCCATACATTCACGCTGTTATGCAACTGCCACGTCATCCGTCCACAGGCAGACCAGTTTTCCTTTTCCCAAAGCAAAACTCCAGAGCCATTAAATACTCCTCCCTCTTCTTCCTTGTCTCTGGTAACCACCATCCCTCAGTTGTTTTTAAAGAGTTTTTTTTTTTTTTTAAAGATTTTATTTGTTTATTTTAGACAGAGAGGAAGAACGCTTCTGCAAGTGGGGGTGGGGGGGGGGGAGAAGGAGAGGGAGAGAGAGAAAATCTTAAGCAGGCTCCATGCCCAACATGGAGCCTGATGTGGGGCTTGATCTCAGGACCCCAAGATTGTGACCTGAGCTGAAACCAAGAGTCAGGTGCTTAACTGACAGAGCCACCCAGGTACCCCAGAAAGATAGTGTTTTGTTTTGTTTTTAAGTTTGAGGAGAAGAGTCTGTCAGGTCTCAACTAATGACACTAATTTTTTGAGACTTTGTCAATCCACTCCTGCTTTACCATTTCCTCCAGCGTATGCCTGGTCCTGTCTCCTATGGTGGCTACTGTCCTGAAGCCCTGTCCGTCTGTCAGTCTGTCAACCAGACTGTGATCTCTGTGAGTGCAGGACGCTCAAGGGCACCCCTTCAGTGCTCAGGGCTGAATGCTGGCCGCTAACTGCTCCTCATGACTACTGTCTGTAGGGCACCATGATCAATACTTTACATCTCTTATCTTGAGGATCCTCATAGCAACCCTGCAAAGGAGGGAGTGCTAAACCTATCTTAGGAAATGAAGAGAAGGAACATCTGACAATTCAAGTACTTTGCTCAATGACGAGTGGCAGAACCAGGATTTCATAAAAGTCCATCTCTTGGAGAGCTGGCATGGCACAGTCAGTAAAACACCTGACTTTTGTTTTTGGCTCAGGTCATGATCTCAGAGTCCTAAGATCCAGCCTCACAGGGCTCGGCACTTAGTGTGGAGTCTGCTTAAGATTTTCTCCCCCTCTCCCTCTGCCCCTCCCACCTGCAAATGCGCACTTTCTTTCTCTCCCTCTCTCTGTCTCATATAAATAAATAAATCTTTTTAAAAGGTCCATTTCTCGGTTAGGTAGGTACCTTCAGCTCATGTCATGATCCATGGTCCTGGGACCAGGTCCTGCATTAGGCTCCCTGCTCAGCAGGGACTGCTTCTCCCTCTGCCTGCCACTCACTCTCTCTCTGACAAATAAATACAATCTTTTTTTTTTTTTAATTCCATCTCTTTACCAGTTTCCAAAACTTTCTTCCCAAAGGTAGTCCTCATCAGCATCTTTGATAGGAAGATGGGGCCTTCATGCACAGATGTCACTGGGCTATAGAAATCCATTTCCTTATCAAGGCTGTGTTCCTGGAACACTACTTACATGGGTTGATAGTAGGCACTTCTTAAAACTGCAAAAAATTGAAAGAAGGGGCCTTACTCCCCCTGTGGTGTCTAATAAGTTTGGAAATATGGAGTTCAACACAGTTAAACAGAATCATTCTTGCAAAATGTCTCAGAGGCTGGATTCTTCATTCAGTCTGCAAGCTTATTTTTCCTCTTTTTATAACAATTTGTTTATCCAGTACTCTGTAGGAAAACTTTCATAAATGCCAGGGGCGACATTCAAAATATTTAATGACTGTTACAGCCTGGACAGTGGCCAGTCCAACTGGAGAGCAGCCCAAACAGAAACAACAGGAGCCAACAACTGGTGTGGACACACGGACGCGAACTGACGGGAAGAACCGTCATCAGAATTCACCTTAAGCAATTAGGGTTCTTGGATGACGGACAACTCTGGGAGGGGGGAGCAAGGGACCAAGCCAACTGTCCCTGGGGAAGAAAGAAGCCCATTTCCTGGAAGTGTTTCTTGGGGCTGTCCAGAATGCTGCAGTTGGGAATGAATGAGCTTTTGTCTGTATGATATAACCCCCCACCTCACCTATAAGCAAATAGAGGTTGGCACACTTCAAGTCTGTCAGTGGTGCTGTCCTCTAAGCTTTATTGTACTTTGAGCAGAGACGACATCACTCATTAGAAGGAACAGTGGACAGGAGTCAGAGGCTCTGGGCTCTGCCTAGGATGTAAGGTGACGAGAAGCCACTGGGCTCGTCTCGATGGGCCTTAGTACCAGCTTCTAGCACAGGGCTGGGCTAAGTTATCAAAATTCTCCTCTCCCTGTAACATCTTACAGCTCCCATCTTCTGGGCCGTCCTCAGGTTTGTGGTTCCCATTCTTGGTTAAGTAACCAGGCTTCCCCCTCACCACCCCCGTGCAAGTCAAGACCACCTATGTTTCTTCCTTACCTGTCAGGTGATGTTGCTACAAAGATAAAGGCCCCTGCCTTTTGAATTCCACGTCTGTCTGAGTCTCTTCCACACTTGAAGCACAGCCAGGAGTTGAGTGGGGGAATGTATCTTTAATATTTATTAAAGGGCTCCAAATCTCTGTAATCTTCCATCTTTGATCCTGTTACATATTCTAAACTCCTTTTTTATTTAAACATGTTTGGTCTAATCATGGGCGGATGTGCTTCTCTGGTTCTCGGTGAATCTTTGGTGGCAAGCAGGGAGAAGGGAGACAGGTCTTATGGGCGACGTTTAATGCTCACAGTCAATTCCATTTCCACTTGGTCCAAGTTGAAGCAATTTCAACTGGAAAACCCAGCACTGGGATGGCTTCTCAGGAAATTATCACGAAGGAGTCAAAGCCATTCATTTGAAGGTATTTGTCACCATGTTATTTATGAGTGTGATTATTAGAGATATACTTCTTGTATCACATAGAGAACGTGTTTCAGTAAGTTCTAGTAGAATGATAATTTCATCCAGTGAATGAAATTTTTGTCCTGAATATAAAATTGAATTTTTGGGAAACTCTATGGCTAAAAGGCTTCAAATACCCAAACTTCACAAACACAGGTTTGAAGGGGAACGTGGACAAATGAACATGGTTGATTCGTTATGGGTAATGGGATATTGAGATTATGGATGACAGTGTTGTTTTTTTCCATCAGTTTTTGTTATTTTAGTTGCAACATTGTTTATATGGCATACAAGACATAGAAACCATATATTATACGTAGTGTAATAAGTATTGACTTTAGAATTGGACAAATCTATATTCAGACTCAGATTTTGTTACTTCTTTATGTAGGATTTGGGGGGAAATCTCTTATCCATACAGAGCTTCATGTGTGGAATGAGTTCTTTTCTCCCGAAATCAAATCAGATTAAATCAATGAAGCTGCTATTTCTTGTAAAAACAGCTAGTATTATAATAAGCCATAGACTTTCACCTTTGCTCATTCCTGACAATCTCTATTTTATAAAGCCACCCTACTCTCGAATTAGTAGGAAACATGACAGCATCAGAGTTCAGATTTGAGTCTCAGCTCCACCATGACCTAGCTCTGTGACCTTGGGCAAGGGGCACCTGTTAGGGTTTGACCTGGTTAGTAAGCAACATTCCTCTTTTTCTTGTCTGAGTTCAGAACCTACAAAGAATGAGACAACTGAGTCAGAAAGATTGAGATCAGGATAGTACCTTTCCTCCTTTAAAGCTGTTTGGAGGATGTGACAGGGATATGTTAGCAGCCATCGGCTTCCTAATCCAGATTTCCCCCCTCAGCCAGGAGACTCCTGCTTCAGGGGAAAGCAGTCTCCTCCAAGATCACAGGAAGGGACAGCAGAATGCAGCCTCCCTGTAGGTGGAACATACCAAGAGAAACAAGACTTACAGATCTATTCCCATCTTCCAAATATATTCTTGAAAATTCAGTGCAGTGGTGCAAGTTGATTTTTACACCATAGCTGGCATATAATTAGTACTCAATAAATAGTTTCTGCTCTGTCCCTTCACTAGCTTCCCCAGGTAAAAGACCCCCCACTGCGAAATCTGTGGATGAACGGCCAGACCAGTGCAGCCATGTGAAGAGAGGTAATGCAGCATGGGGTCAAGAACGTGGCTCGTGAAACCAGATGGCATAGATACGAATCCTGGCCAGCACTTGATTGCATGACCCTGGACAGTTTACTTAACCTCTGTGTGTCTCAGTATTTCCGTCTGTAAAGTGGGCCTAGGGCAGTAACTTCTTTCTGAGCCCTTATGAGGATTAAACAATCTAATAGTTATAAAGCACTTAGAGCAATCCCTGGCACATAGTAAAAATGTTTGCTAAATATAAATAAGTAATGAGGACCTAAACATTTACTACAGGGCTACCCCATTCTACAGGATCGGTGGGTTTAGGATATGATGATGATATGCCAAACCATCCACACTCATAGTGCATTAGAGGGATTTCTCATCCCTCTGAAGCCTTTTTTGTATTTCTCACCCCATCCCCATCCTTCTACTTTTTGGGTAGAAAAAAAAATAATAATGCTACAAGTAGCAATGGGGATGATTCTACATTAAACTGCCTTCTGTGGTGTGTGCAGAGTTGGAGACCTTGGGTCCACAGCCTTCTTTCTCCCTCATATCACCCTAAATTTCTTGGTTAAATTCCCAGCAAGATGAAGATTATTTATAATTTGGCCCTAACTGCAGCCCAGCAGGAGAACATGTTAATGAGTTCATTAATTAATTATCTTGCATTTGCATAGTGCTTTAGCATTTGCAAAGCTCTTTCGGATTCATTATTTCAGTTTATGATCACAATTCCCCAGTGAGGAACAAGGCAGGGGTTATCTAGACTTTCAGACAAGGAGGCTGAAGCTCAGTGAGGTTGACTGGTCAGCCCTAGATAACTAGTTCAATGGCGGAGCTGGGATCATTCATTTTTGAAAGGGACTTTGGAGAATTCTGGACCCTCATTTAAACCTGAGCTCCAATTTTTGTTACCTGTGTGGTCCTAATCAAGCTACTCAGCCTGCATGGTCGTTAGTTTCCTCATCTGTAACACAAAGTTATAAATAGTATCAACTTAATTAGGACTGATATGAATATTAACCAAGATAATATGCAGAAAGCACATACTATAACTGCATGGTCAGTGGTAAGGCCATTATTATAAAAAAAATGACAATCAGCTTCCACTAAGTATGGCGTGGTGTGGGCTATGCAAGCACTCAAGGTAAAGTGTGTTGGGAGAACAGAGCAGGGATAATTGGATCCACCTGATGCAGTGGGGAATTGGGGAAGTCTTCTCTGAGGCATGGGGTTTGAACCTTCACAGGTGAATATGAATTTTTCCAAGCAGAGAGAAATGAAGGAAAATTTCAGGAAACAACATGGATGGGTGCAAATCACTGTGGGGTGGACCTGTTTGCTCTCTTTAGGTTAGGTGTTGGCAGAAGATACCTAGTGGTGAAAGCGAGGTTGGGTGTGTAGAGATGGATATCTCTATCACAAAATAACTAGGGGCTGTGATGATCGTTGGGGTATAGGAATTATTATAGTGTAATGTGCTTCATGCTGAAGATAATAATTGGGAGTTGGGCACAGAGATGGCATGAAGTCCCAAGTGGCTGAGGTGTTTCTGGATGTGTGGGCATAGTGATGTCATAGGGCACCCCTAACGGTTGAGATGGTGGGGAGACTGTGGGTGTGGTGATGGTTAGATTCTAGTAATCAGCTGAGCCAGAACAGCAAGGATTAAATCATGAAGGTCTTAGAATCCATGAAGAGCACTTGTATTTTTATGGAAAATTGTATGAATGATGTTTGTCTCTTTTTCTTTAAGAAGATGAAATGATTTTATCCGATCCATGTTTCAGAAAGATTATACTGATTGTAAGTATATGGGATGGGTTGAAGATGAATCTTTCTCCCATAGGAGCCATAGTCAGGCTTATCCTGGAATTTCTTTTCAAGAAAAACATATTTGTTTGTTTTCTTTTCCATTTCTAAATTTTACTCTGTATTTTCCAAAGATCTGTTTGATTTCTAAGCCTTCAGGGTAAGGTTTGCAAGTGCAAACTTGAAAACACACAGTGTCCTCCCATCACCAGAAGGCTTAACTTCGTAATTCATAGAAATTAGGCTAGCCTGGGGCCTGTGGGACCTCTTATTTTACATGTTCCTGGAACAACTTGGGTAACAATCGTCTTCACAGTTTTCCTCCAGGCCACTGACTGCACACATGTGAATTAGAAGTTCTGCTATATTGTGGAGTCATCTGCTCAAGGTGCAAATCACCCTCACGGATCCCTGGCTCTTAAAGGCAACAGAGCCCGGACATCCCAACGTCTCCCATACTATAGAATAGGACCTGGCCAAATAAGTTGGGGGAATGCCCCCAATGAATCCTCGACTCCGTCCCACTCCCAACACACATGCATACATGCACTTGTGGACATGCATGGGCAATCACACAGACACACATTTATATTTTGGACAGTCATAATTCACAAAGGAACATTAAAGGCTCTGCAGAAAAACTAACAAAAACAGCAACAAAATCAGAACTTTAACACTGTGTTTCCCAAATTTAACTGACTGTAGAAACAACATCTTTTTTTTAATTTTTAATTTTTAATTTTTTATAAACATATAATATATTTTTATCCCCAGGGGTAAATGAATCGCCAGGTTCACACACTTCACAGCACTCACCAAAGCACATACCATCCCAGAAACAACATCTTTTTAAAAAAATTTTTTTTTAGCAGAATACCTTTTACATCCCATTTTGGGACATTCTAATCAATCTAGTCTTCTGGTAATCAGGGTAGGCTCGGCGAGTTTGCTAGGACTACAAAAGTTGTTATTACTGGAGCTCTGACTAGAATTCAGGTTGTCTGGATAGTCTCATTCTTTTTGTAAAAATATTCCAAGTTCTGAGTCTTCTGGCCCAAGTCTGTGCTATAAAGATATATTTGGGAGAGTATTGGGACATGCAGGAACACAGCTATCTGTCAGTTATGACTGTATGTGTCACTGGAGAGTTTTTCTCTGAGTAGCTGATCTGCACTGGGATTCTCTCATTATAAAATGTCTTGAGGAGTGAGGGTTTTATTTCTGTCTCATCTTTTTTTTTTTTGCATTTGTAGTTTCTGCTTTGTCCAAACAAATTACTCTTTCAGAGAATGAACTACTCTTTTTTTTTTGAATAATATGTCATTCAATTGTATTTTAATAAAATCCACAGGAGGAGCTCAAAAAAATTTTATCTTTTATGAAAACAGAGACATAATGGGAAAGTTACCATCTTCTCTAACTCTTAGCACATTGCAGTGGACTGAACCCAGACACTAGTATTTTAGAAGAGACAGGTTTGATGCTAACTAGTCCCACTTCTTCTTGGACATAAAGGAAGACTACATTTCCCAACCTTCCTTGAGATTGATTTAGGATCATGTGATTTGGTTCCAGCTGAATGGATGTGGTGTTTGTGATTGCATTCCATTTCCATTCTTGGTTCTAAAATCTCCTGTAATTTCCTTTTCTCTCTTCCTTTTCTTGGTGACTATGAGATTTCTTGATGATGGAGACGCTTCTGGATGGAATTTCATGAGTCACTACTGGAGGAGAACTATCAAGGAGAACTACCCAACCTGTATGTCTTAAGGTTGAAAAAGGAACAGATCCTTGCAGCATAAGACTGCAGAGATTCCAGTGTCTACCACTTAGTACAGTTTAGCCTCATCTATTTTGACTATTATAAAGAGAATGCCATTGACTTTAAATTTCCCTAATGTATCTTGAGTATCATCTACTAGAAGCAGGTATTTATTCCCTGAACTATAAGCACTTTTATTGCATCTCAGGAAGAGTCTCGCATCTCATCTTTCTTTTGAGTCTCCTCCCAACACCTCTTGAAGAAACTTGTCAAGGTGTTCATCATACCCAATTTATAAGTGTAGTGGACGTGGCTTAAATATAGTCTAAAATAATTCAGGAGGTCAGTGTCTCATCTGAATTCCAAGCTCAGGCTTCATGTCTCCGACTCTGGTGCTCCCCAACTATATTCCTGCAAACTGATATGAAGTCCAAAGGATGGCAAAGCCAGTCCAAGGCATCCAAACTGGCTAATTTCAAGTTATTCATATTCTTGAAACAAGGAGGAATTTAATTATCGAAACTTTAGAGCCAGTGGCATTTCCAAGTTAAGGAAAAAAAAATTCTTCTAGCTATTTTCTTGTACTATTGTACTTGCCCTGTTACTTTTACACTATTTTCCTTTATTTTTAGGGGTTACTCTAGAGATTATAATAAGCATTTTTCCCTTATTTATAGACAAATGTAAATTTGTTCTTTTCCATTTCCTGAAAAAGCAGGGACCTTAAAATACTTAATTTCTTTTACTTGCTTCATTCCTTTATGCTATTTCATTGTCCAATTCTCATTTTATAAATGTTAAACCTCAATGGGAATAATAATTATTATTGTTATTGCTTTATTCAATTAATATTTATGTAGACTTACTCCCCCTCTCCTTGCATCTGATTTACTCGATATACTTTTTTTTTTTTCCAGCCCGAAGTATATTCTGTAGTATATCCTGTAGGGAAGATCTACTGTTAATGATGTACTTAAATTTTGCTTGTTTTCAGTTGTCTTTATTTTGCTTTGATCTTTTTCACTGGATATAGAATTTTAGATAGTTATTTTCTTCCAGTCTTTGAAGATAATTGTTCCATTTTCCAGTGGCCTCAATTACTCTGTTCAGTGGTCAGCTGTAATACTTGTTGCTGCACCTCTGGAGATAATCTGTGTCCCCCACCCCCTGCCACAGTTGCTTTTAGGTTTTTCTACTTTTCTTTGAATTTCTTGTCTATATGTATTTTGTGTCTGTGTGTTTATACTGATGGAGTTTGTAGTGCTCCTGGTATCTGGGGCTTGATGTCATTCATCAGTTTGGGAAAGTGCTTGGTCATTATTTCTTCAAATATTGTTTCCATCTCTTCTCCATCTCTTTCACTTCTAGCAATGCAGTTGTGTACACTTGGTCAGACTTTCTCAGGAGAGCTCACTGTGTCTTGCTTTCTTTCTACATTTTTTATTGTTTTATCTCTTTGTGCCTTAGACTAGATATTTTTTTGTCTTATCTTCCAGTTTATTAATTCTCTCTTGTGTTCTATCTAATCTTCTGTTTATCCATGTATTGTGTTTGGATTGCAGTGATTGCATTTTTCCACTCTAGAATTTCCATTGGATTCCCTTTTATGGCTTTTTGCCCTCTGCTGAAATTATTCATCTTGGCATCATATTTCTTCAACATATTGCTCCTCTGGAGAGGATCTGCGTTTGCTTCTGATAGACAGATTAGGAACAGACTTTTTAAATCAAATCAAGGATTGAGTAATTTGAAGCTGGGTTTTAGCCTTTTAAAGAGCTTCTTGGTTCTTTAAATAGATACTATTTTTAGAGCAATTTTGGGTTCATAGCAAAATGGAGAGGAAGGTGCAGAGATTTCCCATATGCCTCTCACTCCTAGTCAGATACATAGCTTCCCCCATCATCAGTGCCCCCACCAGAGTGCTAAGTTTGTTACAATTGATGACCCTATATTGATGTAGGATCACTCCCCAAAGCCATAGTCTACATTAGGGTTCACTTCTGATGTACATTTTATAGGTTTGGGCCAATGTGTAATAATATGTATCTCCCATTATAGTTTCATAAATGTAGTTTCATTGTCTTTGAGGGCTTCTTTTAGTTCTTGCTTTTTCTTACTCTTGAGGTAGAGTATTTCAAAACTCTCAAGGGAAAGCTCCTCCCTGGCAGGCCCTGAATTCTAATTTTAGTTGTTTCAACCCAGTAAGATAACTCTGTTCAGCTTTTTGGCCTCTCAGCCTCAGAGCTGCTCAGACACCCACTTAAAATCATCAGATCTCTATAGGAGGGAAACAGCACCAAATGTTAGGCTCACTCTCTGGACTTTCTTTCATCTCTGAAATCTTAGCCTTTCAAGTCTTGGTAGTTATCAGATATCTTCAAAACGACTATTATTTTTATAATTGATCAAACTGGCATAATTTTTCAGTTGAGCTTCACAGGATTGTTGGTCTGAAACAAGCAGAACTCCCTCCCACAGCACTTTCTGGTCAATCTTTAGGTTTCTCTCATTCTTCCCCCCCCCCCCCCCCCACTTTTCAGAGTCTCAGGCTGAATTTAAATGTAAATATGTATCTTCACACAGAATTGGGCAGTTATGGCCCCAGAATAGAATTTCTGAGGATTGGTATAATCAAGGGAATGTATCTGCTTCTTAAAATTGTAAGAGTATAACATGGTTCTAAAAAATGGTTCAGATAAAAAAAATTAAATTAAAAATGGTTCATACCTAGAAAAGTAAAGTGAACTTGGGAATAGATGACAGAGAATCATAAGCTCAGTACTGAAGTCTTGTTCTGGCCCCCAACTGCCAGGTGTTCTTCTATTCTCCACTTACAAACCATCCCCCTCCTCTGACAAAGGGAGTCAGAGCTGCCTTTTCACTGGATAATGGAGAAGGGAAATGTTCATTAGGAAATATAGCATGCTAGAATTTAGAAGGATGAAGATGGAGTAAAGGGAAGGTTAACCTTGCCTTGATTGGTGCTTCCCAGACAGAAATTAAAGACTATCAAATGAGCCATTTTAGTGCAAATAAATGGTACCACTTTTATAACAGTAACAAATGCTAAGGCAATAAAGCTTAGTCTACAGGGTCTATGAGAACATCAGTTTTGGCTGCTTTTTTCACAACTTATATTCAGTGTTAGCATAGTGTCTGACACATGATAGGTGCTCATCAAGTATTTTTTTGCAAGGAACAATGCTTTAAACTTAGAACTCTATAGTATTTCTTTCCCTTTAAACTTAGAACCCTATAGTATTTCTTTACCCTTTTAAAAGCTGGAACTAGGAACTCCCTACATTTTCTTTCTTTCTTCCTTTCTTTCTTTGGAGATTTTATTTATTTATTTGACACAGAGAGAGAGAGAGAGAGAGAGAGAGAGAGGGATCACAAGTAGGCAGAGAGGCAAGCAAAGAGAAAGGGGGAAGCAGGCTCCCCACTGAGTAGGGAGCCTGATGTAGGACTCAATCCCAGGACCCTGAGATCATGACCTCAGCCAAAGGCAGAGGATTAATTCACTGAGCCACCCAGACGCCCCTGTCTCTCTACATTTTCAGTTCAACTGTCTTACTTTACAAATGAGAAAACTGTGGTTCATATTTTCTGGGTCATTGCTGAAAGCAGTTTATAATAGTGAGTAACAAAACCTTTTAAAAAAAGCTCCTAGTGACTTAGGCTTTGTTACAAAGTTATGAATGTAAAAACAGGTACACAATACTATGGGTACATAATATATAGAAATACAAGTACACACACATGCAAATAATTTTACCTAAGAAGCTGGACGAAAGACACTTGGGAGTCACCAAAGGAAATTTTGAGTAAATCACCTAGGAACAGAACATGCTGTATTCTATAATGTGTCTTCTGGTGTTCAGGAAGGATGGCAAGAGCAGACTCTTCCTTATTTATTTATTTATTTATTTGCAATGGTTATGAGATTGTTGGTCAAAGAGATTTAGTGCAGGCAAACCCTCCATTTTCCTATTGGATGGTTGCCTTCTACTGTTTTGATAAAATTGTCTCTATCTCTACCTTTTAAGGAAGAATCATCTGTTATCAATGTTTGGCTACTGTCATTTAAAAGCATGAATACGTGGGCTTAAAAGAGAACACTATATTTAAGTCAAACGTCAAATCTAATTTTTGAAATGGAAACCCCTACTTCTGTCTGAGGTAATTACCAAAATGTGGATCTGAACAAAGTGATTTTATTTCAGCCAGCGCCCTTTAAGTTTGGAACAGGAAGTGGGTTAAGCCTGACTGTTTCTTTCTCTATATTAGATTCTCTAAGGAGAAAAAATAAAAGCCCTCATTTTTAATTTGTATCAAATGATACTTTGCTGACATATTATCTGCTGAAATCAATGCAGCACCCTGGCTAATTTGGAGTGGAGTTGTTTTGCAACAATTTAGAACATAGCTTGGGAATTAGCTATTCAGCAAACCTACATTAAAATTAATTTGATAAAGTATACATTAACATCCTTGACACTTTTTGAGCATAGATTTTAATAGATCAGTGTATGGGGGGCTCGGCCAGTAAAATAAAAGCCTCCTCTATGAGATGGATAGAGAAATGCACCATCTCGCCCTCCCACACTGCGGGACTAAACCCTTCAGCTATCAGCATAGTACATCAAATTTAAGAGTCTTTAAATATTAAATATCAGTGTGCACCATGGAATGTAATAAACCCACTTTTCAAATAATGTTTCATTCCCCGACATCAAAATGTGTGAGGAGTTTTCTTTTAAATATACTGTGGAAGTTAATTAAGTTCACTCAAGTTTATTGCACGGATTTACTAAGACTACATTGGGATATTTACAACCCACCCAGAATGCAACTCAGTGAAACTTTTGATATGTTGATAAGTGATAAGGATGTCATTTGAGGTTTATTTTTTAATAATAATTTAATTGTCATTGTAAAATGCCTCATAGTTAGGACAGATTAAATTGCCACCAAAACCATTACTAAAATTCATAACCTCTATAAATGTAAAGTGTTTGCTGCCGTGTCATAAATAACAGCACTTGTTCCAGGAAAATGAGGTGCCTGAAATAAATTAAGAAAACCAAAACATATAAATGCATTAGATTGCAACAATTTCTGGTTGCTGATGGAAATGCAGCTGAATGGGGAGGTGGATTCTTTTACTGAGCAAGGGTTACTTATGATCTCAATAAATCTTGGGTGCTGGAGGATTTCTACAGTGTTTTTTTCCCCTCCCCCCTGTACCTTGGTGGTACTTTTGCAAGGTGCTGCCTCTTCTGAGGAGGAGCAAGATAATCTGGGAACTTTTGAAGAAATTATGTCATGAGCAAGGTGACCTTATCCAAATCCCATGGTCTTATTGAGTTTCATGTTTCTCATCTGCATAATGGGATCATGTTTTCCAACTGTTTTGAATGCAGAAAGCCAAACTGGGTTTTCTCATGGGGTCCTTTCCTGTTCTAATGTCCACTAGACTCAGGTGAATAGTCAGCTTTCCTGGAAAGCATTTTCTTATTTCTCAAGTCAGATTGGCCCTTCTCTATCTGCTATTTGTCTAATGCCATTGATCATGTGGCTGTTATCACATGTTCAATGACTGGTTTTGCTCATCAGGGTAGGAGCCATTCAAGGTCAAGAGTCTGTGCTGTTCCTCTTTGCATTTCCTGTTCCCAGAAAATGACCAGACATATAGTAGATGCATAATAGATTTTAATAAGATAAATATATCAATATATCATTGGGTATATTTGAAAAATAATGTTTTTATATGCTTAAGGAGAATGCACAGGTTATACGAAAGAAACTTTCAGGTTTTTTTTATTTCACCTTTTGGTACTTGGCAATTGGGCATCTGCGGCAAGTCTGGTTTGGTGTGGAATGGGTTGCTTTTAGGAATAGCTGGGTAGAAGTTTGAAGAAAAGACTGGCTGTTTTATCCCTAGAACTAGCATCTGTCTTAAACATACTGAACTGATAAACAATGCAGCTGCTATGGAACTCACACAGAGAAATAAACATGGAAGCCGTATGTAATTCACGGTTTGCATTAATGAGAAAATTTTTTAAAAATTATAAAAGAAAGAGAACGGGTTTCTAATCACTGTAGGCATGGGTCAGTAGATGCATTGATATGGCTAAGAGACATAGCCTGAGCTGATTTTTGTTCTTGAAAGAACTCCAGGATTTTACACAGTGGAAAGGAGAACCAACATTGTATTGAGAGCTAAAATATTTGGATTTTGATCCTGACTCAGCAGCTTCCTCTCTCTCAGGTCTTAAGTAAATCCTGTCCTCTGTCTTGGCCTCAGTTTCTTCACATGAAAGATGAAGGGGGTTGTGATGATCCCTATGTCTCCCTCCATCCCATATAGGTATGCGTCATGTCTGGATGGCCAGATGGCTCCTGGAGTGAGGGTGATCTCCTGTCAGAGGTGCGGCCTGCTGCAATCCCAGTTCTGGGGACATGAACTATGAAGCCATCAAAGTTGGGAGGTGGGTATGACCCAGCATTTCCACTTCCTCATGGCTCAGCTCTCATTGGTCTTTTGAAGTCAGAGCCAACCTAGAGAATGCTTATAAACTTGCAAGACACTCAGGATAAAAGGGGACAGAGCAAGAATGAAGAGGTTTAACTTTCTGGCCCTTCTAGCCAATTACAACACATACCCTCCAAGTCAGGGTCCCCACTGCGTTTAACAACCCAGCAGGAAACAGCCTTGAAGAGAGTTCACAATTCCTCTCTCTGACATGAAATAAAACCAAAGATTGCTTCTTAGTGGGTTGAAAACCTAGGTAACAGTAACCAAGAAAAAATAATAAAGTTGTAAAAGTTCTTTTCTGTTTAATAGAATCTTGTGATAGTATTGTAAATTAATGTAAATGTCACTTTAAGAGAGAATACAGAATAAAATCCTAATAAAGTTGGATAGCACCGCAGGGGTGGTGAGTAAATTGAGAGAATATCTGATTAGATTTCAAAATGCTGCTTTTTAATTCATGGGACTACTCTCTTCTCCTCGTTTATTAGATATTCAGGTTCAGATTGAGTTTCTTGGGCCAAAAGGGGCTGTATCTCACATCTAACTTCATGTTAACGAGTTGATCACAGAATACTATTTAGCATTTGTGTAGATTCTGTTTTTGTAAGGGTTTCCAGTTATTAATCAATCCCTTTGAGAAAGCCGAGTGGAAGGTTTGGTCAAAAATGAACAAGGGAAAAAAAAAATGAACAAGGAAGGCCATCTGGGTGGCTCAGTCAGTTAGAGGTCCGCCTTGGGCTCAGGTCATGATCAGGGGCCTGGGATCAAGCCCCGAATCAAGATCCTGCTCAGGGGGGAGTCTACCTCTCCCTCTCCCTCTGCCCCTCCCCCCTACTTTTGCTCTCCATCTCTCTCTCTTTCAAATAAATAAATTAAAAAAAAAAAAAAAGAAGAAGAACAGTGAAGCCCAGGGACATTAAGTAAATTGAGATCCCACCAAAAATTGAAAGCTGATCATTTTCTGATATGTGTCTAGCTGTGCTGTTTCAGCTTCTGGAAGGTAGAGATTGACCCTCGATCATATACCTGATCAGGCATATATCTCCATGATGACGATGTAACAAATGCTGATTGAATTAGAGTGTCTGCCAACATTAGGTTTAGAAACACCATTAGTGGGAACTTTATTTATTTATTTATTTATTGGCTCCATGCCCAGTGAGCCCCATGTGGGGCCCAAACTCACAACCCTGAACAAGACAACTTGAGCTGAGATCAAGAGTTGGATGTTAAATAACAGACTGAGCCATATGGGTACCCCTTATTGGGAATTTCTAATGGCAGAGCAATTCATACAGACATCTTTTGTTTGGGATGTGGCTTATCCCACCCTTACTTATATCTCACTGGAGTCTCCAACCACCAGAAGCCTTGGGAAGGAGGCTTCTTTGTAATACTGGAAATCATGCCTGGCAACAGAAGAACATTGGAAGTCTAGTTCTGACCTATCCACACACTTGGGCAAGACCCTCCTTTGCTCTGATCCTCATTTCCCTTATCTGGAGGAGTGGATTAGATATGATCCAAAGTGTTCCTTCCAACTCTAGTTCCATGAGATACTTCATGAGAAGAAGCCTCCATGGCTAAGTATGTTTGGATTAAGACATGAACCATTCCTACCTCTAAGAGACGCACAGTGCATCCCAGTATACTAAAGACTATGAAAAGGTCTGAAATAAGGAATTCTGTTGAACTTCAAGCCATCACTACCAAAACTATTATGATGTAATAGAAAAGCCCATGGACTTCCTTTAGGTGTTTTGTGAATATTGGGCAAAAATTGGATAAGACGATCTCAAAGTGCTCTTCCGACTCTATGATTTATTATTTGTTATTGACCACTTCTCCTTGACAGGTGAGAAAATCAGACACTCAGAAAGGATAACCAAATCAAAATGCCACACAAATGGGTAGTTAAGCTTCTATTTTAGAATTTATTGAGTTCTTTTCTTTGACAGGTTTTGTCTTACCAATAGTGGGGAATCCAATGGTATGTCTGGTCCATGTGGCCACATTTACACTTAAAACTCCATTACAATATGTAAGAGGCCCAAGGTTTCCACCAAGAGCCTTCTTTGAGAAAGGCCATCCTGGAAATAGGGTAGGATTAGGGCAATAATGGCAACTGGGTTTGGGATAGGAGGTAGTCCTTGTGTATCCAAAGCAGGTTTTTCTGACTCCCCTTGGTCAAATTAGGTGGACTTTTGTGCACATCCTTCCATCGTGATTCTTTTGCATTTTCTTAATAAATTATGTGTTTTAAATGTATATATTCTTCAAACATCTCTCAAAGGAACATACAAATGGCTAACAAACACATGAGAAAATGGTCAACATCACTAGGCATCAGGGAAATACAAATCAAAACCACAATGAGATACTACCTCACACCAGTCAGATGGCTAAAATCAAAAGCACAAGAAACAACAGTGTTGGCAAGGATGTGGAGAAAAAAGGATCCTCTTGTACTATTGGTGGGAATGTAAACTGGAACAGCCACTGTGGAAAACAGTCTAGAGATCCCTCAAAAAGTTAAAAATAGAGCTACCCTATGACTCACTATGCAATTGCACTATGAGGTTTTTATCCAAAGAATTCAAACATAGTGATTTGAAGGGGCACCTCCACCCCAATGTTTATAGCAACAGTGTCTGCAGTAGCCAAAATATAGAAGGACCCCAGATGTTCATCAAGAGATGAATGAATAAAGAAGAGGTTATATATATAGCCTCACACACACACACACACACACACACACACACACACACACAATGGAATATTACTCAGCCATCAGAAGAATGAAATCTTGACATTTGCAATGACGTGAATGGAGCTAGAAAGTACTATTTGAAGTAAGTCAGTCAAAGAAAGATAAATACCATATGATTTCACTCATATATGGAGTTGAAGAAATAAAACAGATGAACATAAGAGAAGGGAAAGAAAAATAAAATAAGATGAAAATAGAGAGGGAGGCAAACCATTAGAGACTCTTAACTCTAGGAAACAAACTGAGAGTTGCTGGAGGTGGGGTAGAGTGATGGGGTACCTGGGTGATGGTCATTAAGGAAGGCACTTGTTGTGATGAGTACTGGGTAGTATATGCAACTGATAAATCACTAAATTCTACCCCTGAAACTAATAATTAACTATATGGTAACTAAATTGAATTTAAATTTTAAAATGTCTATGTTCTTTAGAAATCCCTTTAGAATTCAGTGTTTCTAGCACAGTGTCTGGCACATAGTTGGTGCTCAGCATCATTTTGAAATTGGATGAGTGAGTGAGTAAATAGAGGAATGGACGAATGAATGTATGAATGAAATACTTTGATTGAAACTCTAAACATCTTAAAGCCATGTCTTCACAGTCCCTACTGCATGGGACAGGATTGAAACAACTTGGCTGATGAATCTGAGCCTAAGCTGGCTTCTTTCATCTCAGTTGTCCACTTCTGCATCCTCCAGTCTTCTGTTATTTTCTGTTTTGTTTTTCAATTTACCCCAGGGTCATATTTTACCTTGGAGATAATTTTCATTGGTACAGCACATCCATCCTAAGGACAGACAAGGTCTTTCTTGGCCCTGTCTTCTCTTCTCTAAGGAAGGATTTGTTTGTGTTTTTAAGTAATTGAAGACACCCCAAAATATTTCTGGCGGTGTGACATCGTGTCAGGAAATACTACTAGGTACGGGAGAAATGGCAATCAGTGAAGTAAACAGAGGAAAGCTGAAGGTGCTAGAATTCAAACTCAGTCTTGGAGGTCAGGGAAGAATTTATGGAAGAGAGCTTCAATGGGATCCAAAGGATAAATAGGAGTTAGCAAGAAAAAAAAAAAAAAGGTAAGTGCAAGTGTTGCAGACAGCAGGAGGAACAGGTGAGAAAGTCTGCATGGGAGAACAAACAAGCTACCTTTGGGGAATGGGAAGGTGTTCTGTTTGGCCGGAGTAGAGGTAGTAAGAGAGCTGGGGATGAGGTGGCTGGAACGATAAGCCTGAGCAGATACCAGAGTGAAATGCATGCCATGCCTGGGTATGTCTGTGGGCAATAAGGACCCTGGAGAATTCCAAGCAGGTAGGTGATGAGAACAGATTGACGCTTTAGAGGCTTGGCTGAATCAGCTGTCTGGCTGCAGATGTGAGAATAGGTGGAGGCAAGACAATACTCAGCGAGCCTAATTAGGAGCTTGCTACAGTCATTGAAGAAATGATTGTGTCATTTCTGGGGAGGGGCGGTGACATTGGGAATAAAAAACCGTTTGGCTTTGCAATTTTTTTTAGGAAGTTGAATCAATTTGATGATTAATTAAATGTGAGAGATGAACGAGAGAGATGAATTAAATATGAGTCCCAGTTCTGTGGCCTGACAACCGGGTGGGAATTGATAGATACCACTCATTGATAATGGGAAAACAAGACATGGAGGAGGTGTTGACTGTTGGGGGTTTCATGAGCCAGGATCTAAGCCATTTATTTTCTTCCTCTTCAAATCCATTGTCAGGGACTATGACTAGTTTTTTGTTTACTGAATTTACCAGTTGGTATACATAGCACAATATATAAAAAGGAATTTAGATTCTATAGTTTCAAAAGAGTCCATTTAAACAACTGTGTATTTATCTACAAATAGGTTGTCGGGCCTGCCCAATTCAAGCAAAGAATTAGCAATATTTTGAAACAAATAATGGTTCATCATGTTTTATAAGTGAGGCCACTTGCACCTTTGGGCAGTAGAATAAATAAAATAAAATAATAACAATACTTTGGAAAGTACTTATGAGCCCTTTGGATTTTGTGAAGAGTTGGAAAAACAGTGGAATCACTTCTGCTTCAGTATGTTACCTCATAACTAAAGAATTGGTTTCAGAGAGGGACTAGGTTATTTGAAATGTATTTATATAACAGTGACCAGAAGATTAAAGATCTTTAGAGTAGGTGATACAAGACTCTATTTCAGGAATCAGGAATATTTTCTTCTGGAAAAGAGAGGGTAGCAATAAGTGTTCATAAATATACCCTTGGCTCTTGTAGGCATATGAGATAGGAATAGATGGGCTCTTGCCTCATCACACATTCAATAATTGTGTGACCTTGACAGGTCCTTCAGTGACCTTGAGGCCAGTTTCTTCATCTATAAAATGGAGATATTATTTATTTCCCCTGAAAAGCCCAACTGGATAATAAAGAGAATGTGACCACTTGTCAACTCCTATAATTTTCTACTTCTACCTCCCTAATGTAATTCATATCACCCATCTTCTTTCTGACCTCATTGCAAGCATCCTTATGACATGTCATATCTATGGTTCAATCCTACATTAACTGAACTCTTGGACTCTTGTCTTAGTTCTCTCCAACCACCAACTATGCTGTTCACAGAATGATCTTTCTAAATTCCAAATATAATCATGTTTTCCACCCTCCAAAAGCTTTCCATTAGCTGTATAATAAAGTTCAAGCTCCTTAGTATGTGCTTCAAGTCCCTAAATTATCTGGCCCCTCGACTCAACACTCAAACCACCAAATTGAGTTTCTGCCATATTAAATCATTTGTGATTTAATTGACTAGTGTGTTTCAGACCACTAAACTTTTGCCCAAGTTTCTCCCTTTCCTTGGCATCTCCTTAACCCCTCTTCATTCCACACCCATACTAACATCAAAATATACTGTGATAGAGGAAGTATCAGAATTCACCATAGCCCCTTCATTTAGAGATCCAGCGCAGGACTCCATGATGGTGGAAGATGGTGGAATCATTTGATGCAAGAAGCTTGGGTATGTGATGATTACATGGAGCCCCGACTAGCTAGGGCTTACTTGAAGAGGAGTGAGCAGTAAACCTTTATTATCTTAAGCCAAAGATATTGGAAGGAAATTTGTATAGCTTTTAGCTTGCCTTAAGTAATAATACCTAGTTGTCTTTCAAGTCCCCTTTCAAGGTCACTGTTTGGGTATAAATCCCTGATCTAACACTTTCCTCTTCTTTATTTTTTTTTTAAGATTTTATTTATTTATTTGACAGACAGAGATCACAAGTAGGCAGAGAGGCAGACAGAGAGAGAGAGGAAGGGAAGCAGGCTCCCCGCCAAGCAGAGAGCCTGATGTGGGGCTCGATACCAGGACCCTAAGACTATGACCTGAGCCGAAGGCAGAGGCTTAACCCACTGAGCCACCCAGGTGCCCCATACTTTCCTCTTCTGAAGCAAGTCACTGAGCCCCTCTACATCTGGCTTTGCCATTTGCCCATCAGGAAATACAATATCTTCTAGTTTATGATGCTGACTGGTGATTAAGATAGCCCATGCAAAATATCTGGACCAGAGTGAATACAGAATAAATGTTGGCTTTTGTTATTATCTCCAGAATCATTCCAACCCTGAGATTCTGTAATTCTGAATCTCAGGGTTGGAATGATTCTGGATTTTCAAAAACTCAGAGCCAACAATACTGAGATGTGGTCTCAAACATTTTCCCCTATGGTTCTGATAGAGCAGTTTTTAAAATACAGGTTATAAGAAATTCATGGAATGCTAGTGAATTCAGAAATCACCTGGAATACCTTTTATAAAATTAGTCTAATGAAAAGACAATTTCGGTTGGATGACCATCTTGGAGGAGAGAAGCTGTTCTGGCAGTTATGAAGAGGAGTCAGACACTGAAGATGACAAACATCATGAGACCAAGTTTTATTGTTATCCTTAGTCTGCTCAAAACTTTGTCACTAAAATAACACAGACCACTAACCATCTGTTCCCAAAAATCCATGACTCATGTGTTTCATGCTTTGCAAATCCAGTGTTTAAAAAATCATCAAGTATGCACAGTTGTTTCTACCTACTAATTGTAACCAGCACTTCTCTTAATTGTGTAGTGTTTCAACAATTTTTGGGTGTTTTGCTACCTGCCCAACCAAAGTTGTAATTAACTTAGTTTCCATGGTGTCATGGAAAGGGCATAGTCATTTGTATAACACATTTGCTTGGAATCCTTGACCTATCCCTTAACATCTATTCGAAACTAAACCATTTACTTTGACTCATTGAGCCTCAGTGTCACTACATACAAGACGGGGGTAAGGATATCTATGTTGCTGTATTTTTGTAATAATTGGAAATGATTCATATGAAATAAGTGTCACATGATAGGTGCTCACTAAGCAATGATAGTATGATATATATTCATAGATATTGATAGATACATTTTTCTCTTCTCCCATTTAGAGTCTATAGGTAGCTAAATATTAAGCTCTAGACAATCATGTGAAGTTGTATTCACAGTATCTTCCAAAATATTTCAGAGCAACATTCTGTGTATTGAGTGCTTTAGTGTGAATACTGGTATATATTCTCCTTTACATATCTCTATTTATTTATTCCCCAAGAAAAACAGATTGAGTTGGGTTACATGTGAGCTAGGAATTAGAGTTATCTAGAAGTAGTAGAGACTCCAACTGTAGTGGTTTAGATCAGATTAGATTCAGTTTTTTTACTTTTACATGTAAAAGAAGTCTAGGATAGATGATTTTCATGCCTGGGATAATGGCTCCAAGATGTTATCAAGAATATGGGCTTCCATCCATCCACTTTACCATCCTAAGGTGTTAATTTCTTCTTCAGTCAATTACGTGGTTATATATGGTGTCTAGGTCTTCCACCTTTACATTCATAATATGATCTGTAAAAACTCAAAAGATGAAAAGCCTGAAAGAGCAGCCTCCAAGGTGAGCCAGCTCACTTCAAGCAACCTTTCTGGAACCTCCACATAAACACTCACTTATATTCATTGGCCAGAACTTGCTCATATGACTACAACTAGCTGCAGAGGAGTCTAAAAATTGTAGACTTTTATTTCTGGGTGTTTTGTTCCAAACTAAAAAGTTGGGCTTCTATTACTAAAAGGAAATAGGAGGGGCACTGGTGTGGCTCAGTTGGTTGAGCGTCCGGCTCTTGATCTCGGCTTGGGTCTTGATCTTGGGATTGTAAGTTCAGGTCCATGGTGAAGAACCTACTTTAAAAATTAAAAAGAAAAATAAGTGAAACCATATGATAATTGACTCTCTCTGCTTGACTTATTTCACTCAGCATAATCTTCCTCCAGTCCCGTTCATGTTGCTACAAAAGTTGGGTATTCATCCTTTCTGATGGAGGCATAATGCTCCATAGTGTATATGGACCACATCTTCCTTATCCATTCGTCCATTGAAAGGCATCTTGGTTCTTTCCACAGTTTGGCAACCATAGCCATTGCTGCTATAAACATTGGGGTACAGATGGCCCTTCTTTTCACGACATCTGTATCTTTGGGGTAAATACCCAGCAGGGTCATAGGGAAGCTCTATTTTTAATTTCTTGAGGAATCTCCACACTGTTCTCCAAAGAGGCTGAACCAATTTGCATTCCCACCAACAGTGTAAGAGGGTTCCCCTTTCTCCACATCCTCTCCAACACATGTTGTTTCCTGTCTTTCTAATTTTGGCCATTCTAACTGGTATAAGGTGATATCTCAATGTGGTTTTAATTTGAATCTCCCTGATGGCTAGTGATGATGAATATTTTTTCATGTGTCTGATAGCCATTTGTATGTCTTTATTGGAGAAGTGTCTGTTCATATCTTCTGCCCATTTTTTGATATGATCATCTGTTTTGTGTGTGTTGAGTTTGAGGAGTTCTTTATAGATCCTGGATATCAACCTTTTGTCTGTACTGTCATTTGCAAATATCTTCTCCCATTCCGTGGGTTGCCTCTTTGTTTTCTTAACTGTTTTCTTTGATGTGCAGAAGCTTTTGATTTTGATGAAGTCCTAGGAAGTTTATTTTGGCTTTTGTTTCCTTTGCCTTTGGAGACATATCTTGAAGGGAGTTGGAGGAAATTGAAAGGGGAGGTGAACCATGAGAGACTATGGACTCTGAAAAACAATCTGAGGGGTTTTAAGTGGTGGGGGGGTGGGAGGTTGGGGGAACCAGGTGGTGGGTATAAGAGAGGGCACAGATTGCATGGAGCACTGGGTGTGGCACACCCAGTTGCCTCCCAATGAATACTGTTCAATGAATACTGTTATGCTGAAAATAAATAAAAAATAAATTTAAAAAATTTTAAAAAAAGAAAGAAGAGAAGGTATGTTGGGGAAAGATAGCAAGACTGTCAGATACTAGAAGTGTAAGCCAGTGGTGGTAAGACGTTTTAACCCAGGGACCAACTCTCCTTGACTTATACAGGCTCCTCAGAGCAAACAATTGAGTGTGATGCTAAAGCCATAAAGCAGGGTTCTGGGAAGAGAAGACCATGATTGTTTGGGTGCCCCTGGGAGTGCAGACTGGGGAAAGGAGGCAGCAGTCACACTGTGGGTTTGCTCTCCTGGGCTTACCCCAGAGGAGCAACTGGGATTCCAGCCTGAATACTGAAGAGTAGGTATTTTCACACTACAGTGATGGCAGATACTTAGATTCACTTCCCAGATCACTTCCTTATTTGACCTGCTTCCACCCCACCAAAGAAGATGGGATGGGCAGAGATTAATCTCATCTGCATTTGGCAGTTGAGAAAATCAGCTCAGCTGGGTGAAGCAAAATGCATAAGGTCACATAACCTTCCAATGACAGAGTTAGAATTTCAGTTTTAGCCTCCTGACTGTACGTACTTATATTGGACTTGACAAGCACTTAGAAGCAGTTTGACTTTAGGGGTCAACAAATGTGGGCTTGAATCCATGTTCCACCCTGCAGAATCTTTTGGTTTTGATATGCAGTGATAATCATATTTTTGAGGGGGGAGGGTCTACAGTTCTGTGAATGTTCCATGCATAGATCCTTGTGAACACTACCACCAATGGGCTATACTACATTTCAAACACCCAAAAAAAACCCCTTGTGTGGGCCCATGGAAGTCTTCATGGTGAGGCTAGTGGGCCCGTGTCATTATCAATAGGGTTCAAGGTCAGTGAGGGACAAAATCATTAGCAGTGTGTGATAGCCATACAAGTTAGAAAGATCGGGGCTACAAGTGACAGAGTGCAAATCAGGATGGTTTGAGGCCAAAGAACACACCTTCTCTCACATAATAAGAAGTCCAAAAAGTTTTAAGTAGTTTTAAGTAGTTTAAGCACCTGGGTGGCTCAGTGGGTTAAGCCTCTGCTTTCAGTTCAGGGCATGATCTCAGGGTCCTGGGATCGAACCCCACATTGGACTCTCTGCTCAGCAGGGAGCCTGTTTCCCCCTCTCTCTCTGGCTGCCTCTCTGCATACTTGTGATCTCTCTCTCTGTCAAATGAATGAATAAAATCTTAAAGAAAATAAAAAAGAAGTCCAAAAAGGTAGGGTGGCTTGCAGGCACCCACTTTTATATGATGCTCTTGGCTCCATATCTTGGTTGCATTCTCTGAATGTTCCAGGCATTACTTTCAGACATAATATATTCAGAGGCATAAAAGTACTGTCCTCTTGTTTTTCCTTCTCTGGAATAAGATTTTCTTGTCTGGAAGCTCCAGGGTTTCCTACTTCCTACTCACATGCCTGTTGGTTAACTAATCATGGGCAAGGGGAATGGGTTTCTCCTGATTGGCCTATGCTACTCGGGATACAACAGCTAGTGTGGGATGTGGTCAGATTCCCATAGAGCATAGTATGGTAGGTTCTGTTAAGAAGTGGGAATGGTGTGGGACGCCTGGGTGGCTCAGTTGGTTAAGCAGCTGCCTTCGGCTCAGGTCATGATCCCAGCGTCCTGGGATCGAGTCCCACATCGGGCTCCTTGCTCCACGGGGAGTCTGCTTCTCTCTCTGACTCTGCCTTCCACTCTGTCTGCCTGTGCTCGCTCTCCCTCTGAAAAATAAATAAATAAAATCTTAAAAATAAAAAAAAAAAGAAGTGGGAATGGTGTTACAGATAAACAGTAGGCAATGAACAGGAAATCTACAAGTGGATTTCTGCTGATGGCTCACTTCCCCTACCCTACATGGCTACCCTGTCTGAATCAGCACAGGTGTCAATTTCCAGCCTCTTGGAGCCTTTCAGTCTTGTTACTGTGTGTGTGTGCATGTGTGTGTGCGTGCAGGGGTGGGGGAAGTGTAAGGAGGGGAGCGAGAAAGAGGTAAGAAAAAAACTGCTGTGGATACTATTATATGCAACCAACGTTAGCCCTATAGTGACAACTTGTTTCCTTGTTAGAAGTAAAATAAAAATCCCACCTGAAAGTCATTAGTCACGAATCTCCGTATCTCTCCATTCTGTAAGACAATTATGCCAGTAAAGACAATTATTCCAAATCCCAGCAAGGTCAAAAAGAAGGAATTAGTTGATTTGGGATAAAATAATATAATGTATTCAAGTATTTTTTCCCCACTATGTAAGTTGCAGAATAAAGTTGCTGTATAATTAGAGCATAAATGACTCATCGGAGAGGTTGGATGTTGTTTTTCTTTTTTATTAGGACTTTCCAGGGGCTGGTTGGTGGGAGGCAAATGTTTCCAACAAGTTTTAAAGCAATATTTTATGGGTTTTCACTTAGTGCTGACAACGGATGGACACAAAGCAGTATGACGTCTTAACAGATCAACTAGCGACTCAGCATCCGCTCTTGGACTGGGGAAGTTATCTTGATTCACTATCCACTTAATCTAGTCTATTCGCTTGGTCATTTTCAAAAAGTATGCATCAGTATGTGGGCTCCTTGAGAGCAGAAGCTATGTCCTATTAATCTCTGTGTCTCCATGGAATGCCTACCATAGTATCTGGTCCATACTAAGTGTTCGGCGAACATATGCTGAACCAAACCTACAAATGTCACATAGGTATCCTTGGTACTTTAAGTTTCCATGTCTCTCTTATCCTTAGTGTATTTTGCATATATTGAAATACATTTATTTGCCACTTCTGTCCTTTTCACTGGGTCTGCCTCAGGTAATATAGAAAGTCAAAGCAATAGAGAATCTTGTTATTTGATCTGAATGCATAGGGACTATTCATTTTTATGTGGCTGGGTAAAAATAGATTTTCAAAAACCAACAATTATTCCCGTTTATGCTGATAGGAAGAAATTGAGTGATCTTGCCAAAGCCACCAAGGACACATTGGCCCTAGACCAAAATTTCAGTTAATAAAAAAGAATGTTCTCTTACTGGTGTTATATGGTATGGTCTGAGATTCCCAGGAAAGTTCTCAACTAAAAGATGTATCTCGCCTAGTGATGCCTGAAATTTCACCATCAGTGTTGGGTCCCTTGGCACTAGGTTTCTGATTTGACATTATATTTGCATAACATTTTTTTTAGTTGGACAAACTACTTTATAAATCATCTCATTTGATGCTTTCAGCAGCAGAGAGAAATGGTCAGGGTGGGCCTGATTAACCCTGTCTTGGAGGTTAGGAGACTGAAATTCACAGAGGCTAAATAAGTGGGAAAGCCAAGGGGCCTTGAAAGCTATGAATATGTTGGCTTCAAGTTAACCAAGGCTTTGTTCATCCCTCTCCACACCCACAAATCTTCCCCTTCCTTCCTTATTTCCACTAGTTGGAATGAATTCTTCCATGATCTGCGCTCTATCCAATGCAGCCAACAGATCCTGTCATGGCATTTAACTGGCTCTGCTTTATTTTTTTAGAACCTTAATACTTTCAGGGAACTTAAAGTTAGTCAGGCCCAGACATCTGCTGCTGGAATTCCATCTATACCATCCTGTACAAGATGTCATCCAGACTCCTAGGATACTTCCATTGACAGGGATCTCACGACCTCTCAAGGCGGGTTGTTTCCTTAAGAAGCTCTCTTACAAAGTGCTCCATTTGGAGATGCTTCTGCCTTCTTTGGGAGAATGTGAACTCTTTACAGATAAGGCTGGGTGTCCTTATCATCCCTACATCTTACCCACCTCTTCCTTTTGTAGCAGAAGCTCAATAGAAGTTTGTTGAATGAATAAATCAGTGGATGAATGGTTGGATGAGTTTCTAATAAAAGCTTCAAACAGCTCCATCTAGTATCTTTCAGAAGCTATTGACCTGCCACCCAAGTGTTTTTAGTTGCTAATTTACTTTCCTCCAGTTGGGGTTTTGGAATTCCCAATGCAAATATTTTTAAAATACAAAGCACAAGCCATTGGTCTGGCCTCTCATAAACTGGATGCATATCATAACTGAGAACAAGGAGATGCGAGATATGGAAGTGTAGTAATATATGGGCAGCCAGCAGCGGGGAGATATGAACTGATAATTGGCTGCAGGAAGATAACTGTTAAGTCAAGAGGAAGACAGGGATGTTGTTGCATAATGGAGAGGAGCAAATAACACAATGATTTGTTGGAGGCAGCAGAACATGATGGGAAGGCAGGGATGGGACACTCTAGGGGTTAAACTTGAGCCCGCTGTCACCGACTGCATGCACTTTAATCCTGGGTCTTTGCTTATCAGCTGCATGACCTTGGGGAAACCACGTCGTCCCTCTATCATCTAGTTTCCTATCTAGAAAGTAGAGATGAAATGAGGTAGTGCATGAAAAGCCCCTAGAATAGCACATGGCATACATATTATGTATACATGATTTATCTTCACGATGGGATTGGTGGTCAGGCAGCCAGGGTTTGAACCCCAGGTCTGTCTCTAACTAGCTGTGTGAGTTGGTCCCTTGAGTGCTTTTCTCAAGTCATCAATAATATGGGGATGATAATACACTTCATAGAGTGGTTATGGCCATTAAATGAGATGAATACATTATCCTGTTCTAATTGTCAACTGCTCTGAGATGGAGATAAAGCCAGTTGGAATGTGCTCATCCTGCATCCTCTGGAGAGCCAAAGCTCTTCCCAGGGTATCTGGGAATTCCCAGAGGTGTTTGTTCCTGGCACCACCTGAGCTCAGGGTTCCTGTATCCTTGAGAACAGACATTTTGTGGCATCATGCCTACCCTGATCGTTTTCTTCTGTTTTGACAAAAATCACAACTAGTTCTTTTTCCAGGCACTTGCGAATTAGAGAGACATTCCTCCTGACTTGAAAGGAGTGTGTGTGTGTGTGTGTGTGTGTGTGTGTGTGTGTGTGTGTTCGGGGAAGGGGAAATCTGCATCCATAGCTCCTAGCCTCTCGCCATGCGTACAGCCTTCCTCTGCTATCTTCTCTTCACCTTATAACCCCCAGATTGTCAAGGAAACCCCAAACTCTTCCCTCTTCTATAAAGAGCCATTTATCTCTCCTCAGATATTCTGGCACCAGCTGATACTCGAGACTAAGGTCTCGTCTTCATCCAAAGCATTTATTAAGGGATTTTTTTTTCCAACGAAAGACAGCCTCTCTTCCACTGTTCTTCAAGTTAACTGGTAAGTCTATAAAATTTGACTGGGTCTTCAATAAATGCTACTTCACCCAGATTCACTTTCAATTTAATAACTCTCCCTCACTCCTGTTCCCTTTTTTCTCATGCGGTGACATGCCGCCATGTCTATGAATTCTGCTTCGTGAAGAATGGAGATACATCACCCTCCACACTGGCAGCAGAGCACAGTTCAGCCATTTCCCACAGGAAGCCAGGATAAAAGTCATCCAAACTTGCACTAAACCCTGACTCAGGCCCAGCTGACATTGATAACAAGGGGACTTGCTCTGAGCTGAGGATCTAAAAATGTTCAAGGAACAAAGGAACCAATCAGGCAATAAATACATGAAGAGGAGCTCTCCAAGCGCTGAGGGAAAAAGGAAGAAAAAACTAGTCTGAACATTTCTCTCCAGACTTCAACGCCCCTCTTATCATGCTCTGGTAACTTCCCAAAGTCCATACTGCCCATCTATGCAGGGAAAGAAACAACTAGCCACTTTTTTTTTTTTTCTCAAGGATTTTTTTCCTAAGATTTTCCCCGGACTGTTTTTACAAAATTTTATAAAAATTTTAGAAATTGATAAGCAGGTTACAAAATAAATTTTTAAAAATGTTTTTAGAGCGACAGAACCCCATGTGTCTGCTGAGTTGCTACCATCATTCCTAGAGAACCATTTTCTAGAAAAGTGAACATTCAAGCCTCCAAATAGATGTAAATGATGAGCATGGAGAGCCAGACCCTGCATTGGGCCCCATGAGTCCTGAAGAAATAGTCTCGCCATAATGGTGCAAAGACTTATGTAATTTGTTATGATTATAATTATGATTTTTTTTTAACGTAGGCTCCATGCCCAGTGTGGAGCTCAGCTTGGGGGCATGAACTCATAACCCTTAGATCAAGACCTGAGCTGAGATCAAGGTCGGGCACTTAACATACTGAGCCATCCAGGCACCCCTACTATGATTATTTTAATGCATATCTTGAAGGAGAAATACAGAATGCCATCAAAGTACAACAGGAGGCCTTGAGTTTGGTTTGAATTCCCAGGGAAGGTGTGCTCAGGGAAGGAAAGGCTGAATTGACATCTATGATGGTTGATTAAATGTGTTAACTTCACTAGGCTCTAGTACAGAGCTATTTAGCTAAACACTAACCTAAGTGTAGCTATGAGGGTCTTTCTCACTTATGGTTCACATCTATCATCAATTGACTCTAAATAAAAAAATTAGCCCTGAACAAAGGAGATAGGCCATGCCCAATCAGTTGAAGACCACAAAAGCAAAAACTCAGATTTCCCAGAAAGGAAGAAATGCTGCCTCAAGACTACAGCATTAACTCCTCCCTGAGTTTCTAGTCTGTCAGCCTGGCCTACTGATTTTGGACTTGATGGTTCCACAATTGCATGAGCCAAATTCAGTGAAATCTAGATAGCTATATAGCTAGCTAGAAAGAACACACACACACATACACACATGTGCACATGCACACAACCTCCCTTTGGTTCTTTGGGGACCTGGATGGATATATCTAAAGGACTTGTATGTAGGCAGATAAATGGAAGAGTTGAGGATGGTGTTCCAGGCAGAGGGAACAGTGTGTGGGAAAGTCCTGCTCACCAGTTTTCATTTCACACCTTTAATGACTCCAACGGTTCCTGGTTCCTTGGAGGATTTTCTCTATTTAACTTCCTTGCAGCGCTAGGGCGGGTAGGTGTTGAGTGTCCTCTCCACAACTTTGGACCATGGGTCATTCTAGGGAGACCCTTGCAGGCAGGAAGATGTTTGAACTGGGAGTCTGGTGTCCTGGGTTTGGTCTTCACTTCTCCCCTAGGGATCCTTGAGCAAGTGCCTAAGTCTCTTTGGGCCTCAGGATTGTTTTGCTGTTCTGTAAAATAAGGAAGATAATAATAAGATAATGAGAAGAAACTCCATGTGCTATTCTAAAGGTGAAGCATAAATTCAGCTAATCCCCTTGACAATCATACGAGATGGGAACTATTTTTGCCTACACATCATGGATGAGGAGCCAACGCCATGAACCATGCTCAAGGCCCCACAGCCAGCAGGTCACAAGAGCAGGTTTTGAGGTCAGGGGGAGTCCAGCTCTGCACCCTTTGTCGTAATCACTGCATTAGCACGGATCCTTGTGTGCCTCACCCTACAAGGCTGTTGCAAACACTGGCTATCACAGGGTTTTTTGAAAAATTTGTTTTGATTCCAATATAGGTAGCACAGAGTATTATGTTAATTTCAGGTGTACAATCTAGTGATTCAGTAATTCCATATATTATTCAGTGCTCATCAAGATAGTGTGTTTTTTATCCCCTTTGCCTATTTCCCCCATCCCTCCACCTACCACCCCTGGGGTAACCACCTGTTAGTTCTCTTTAGTTAAGAGTCTGATTTTTGGTTTGTTTCTCTCTCTTTTCCCCCTTCGTTAATTTGTTTGTTTCTTAAATTCCACATATAAGTGAAATCATATGGTACTTGTCTTTCTCTGACTGGCTTATTTCGCTTAGCATTATACTCTCTAGATCCATCCATGCTGTTGCAAATGGCAAGATTTTTCCTTTTTTGTGGCTGAATGATATTCCTCTATCTATCTATCTATCTATCTATCTATCTATCTACCTATCTACCTATTCTTTTCATGTCTGAATTATCTTCCACTAAGTTAAAAAAAATATATATATATATATATATTTTTCTTTATCCATTCATCTTTTGACGGATACATGGGCTGCTTCCATAATTTGACTATTATAAATAATACTGTAATAAACACAGGGGTGCATGTATCCCTTCTAATTAGTGTTTCCATATTCTTTGGGCAAATATCCAATAGTGCAATTACTGAATTGTATGGTAACTGTAGTTTTAATTTTTTGAAGAACCTTGGTACTCTCTCCACAGTGGCTGTACCAGTTTGCATTCCCACCAAAAGTACATGAGGGTTCCTTTTCCTCCACATCTTTGCCAAACAACAAACTTGTTGTTGCTTGTGTTTTTGATTTAAATATTCTGACCAGTGTGAGGTGGTATCTCATTGCAGTTTTTATTTTTATTTCCCTGATGATGAGTGATGTCAAGCATCTTTTCATGTGTCTGCTGGCCATCTGGATATCTTCTTTTTTTTTAAAGATTTATTTATTTATTTGAGATAACAAGAGAGAGAGAGCACAAGGGGTAGAAGGAGAGGGAGAGAGAATCTTAAGCAGACTTCAGGCTGAGCTCAGAGCCCTATGCAAGGCCCGATCCTATGACCCTGACATCACGACCTGAGCCAAAACCGAGTCAGAGATTTAAATGACTCTACCACACAGGCACCCCTCGAATGTCTTCTTTGGAGAAATGTTTATTCGTGTCTTCTACCCATTTTTTAACTGGATTATTTGTTTTATTTTGGTGTTGAGTTGTATAAGTTCTTTATTCAAAGGGCTTTTTAAAACCCATAAAGCTTCATGAATAGAGATGATTATTATACTATTTTCCAGCCCTCTCTGCAGAAGGCTCTGGGATATCTTCCCAAATTGTCTTAAAACTTGTCTTATTTTTATTGAGTGTTTATTTTCTGAGTGTCAGTCTCTGCAAGATCTCATTTAATTCCAGCATCAATCTTAGGAAGAAGATATTTTATCTTCATTTTGGGGGCAAGGCCGCTCAGGCAGGCTGTCAGGTACAGAGAGAGGCCAGGGATGTGCCTGAGGGCACACAGGCGCTATGTGGACCAGGGTCTGCCTGAAGGGCAGGTCCCAGCTGGCTCCATCGCCATTCTGACACCCTGCCAGCCTCTCCCCACTCACTCTGGCTATGCCAGGCTGGGCTAACACTACTGCTGGACTTTCCATGTCCAGGGAAGAAATGGTTTCATCGGCTTTTTAACAAATTTGCATGAATCCTTTCTGAACACAAGATCTCTAAGTTACGATTTTGATTTATGAATTTGAGCTCCTTCCTTCCTCAGGCAGCTCTGCAGCTCTCCCAGGCTCAGATATAGAAGCTCAGGGCTCCTCGGGTCTGTGTCCTTTTTCTCCCACTCTCCTGCCCCAGCCCCTAGGACTCCCTTCTTGGCCCTTGTGTTTCCGCTTCTCTGGATCTGTATTTTCCTCTCCCCACTTGTCTCCCTGTGTGCCTGTCCTTACTTTTTTGCCTGAAGCTCCTGCCCCTATGGGCCCTGAGGCCGTGTGATGTTCTACCTGGTGTGGAACTGCACCCTCCCTCATGCACTCACAGCTTGTGTCCCCCTTGCGGCACAGGTGGCCTGCATTTGTATGCGCCTCTGAGGCACCGAGGGCCCAGGAGGGACCCAAGAAGGAGCCAGGCAGCTGCTCTCATAGCAGAGGTGATTTTGTGAAGAGAACATCTTGCAACTCCTTCCAATTTTGTTTTAACCCAGTACTGGTTGACTGCCTCCTGTGTGCTTAGATTCCACAGATTATTTTTGGTAACTTCATTATTGTGTCTCTCTCTTCATATCAGAGCTAATAAGGGTCCTTGGGAAAGGGTGGGATCAAGGGTGAGGAGAACAGAGGTAAAGGAGACAGGTTTTGTACCGCACTCTGGAAAATGCACAAATGGGTCATGCCTACAAGTTCCAGAGAGTATGGGCTGGTTCTGGAGAGGTACAGGGCTCCGAAGGGGCTCGTGGAGACGTAAAGTCTATTGAGGGTTATAAAATCCCACCTACTGGAGGAGAGGGCTGAGAAATGGAAACAGGACACTTTGAGGCAATTATTTTGATGTTAGGAGTTTGCAAACATTGGGAGGTAGCCTGAAACAGAAACATTCAAACCTTCAGCTTTTTTTTCTGTTGTCAAGTCATGTGAGCAAAAATCATCCTCAGCTCTTCCCCAAGGCTGTTCTTAAGCCTCAACGCATGCACGAGATTTGCTCCCCTTCTCAGGGCGCTTATATGTGTCCCCGCATCCCTGTGTCGTGCTTCAACCCATCAGCCGGCGGCTGCCAAACCTCCAATTGGTTGTGCCAAAAAACCCTGCTCGGGGAATAAGGCTCGCATGAGCAGAGAGTGCTTTTATAGCATGCCGAGATGAATAAGGTAAATAAAAATTTCCCAATGCTTTGCACTACTTGAAGCAACTGAATGACTCCAGGTCTCTTAGCATACCGAGAGACGTCAACAAGGCAGCTGTGACGGTTTCTTGACTTAAAGTCTATTTTGTCTGATCCAAGTGCAGATGCCTCTGCTCCCTTTCCTGACTATTTGCATGGAATGTCTTTTTCCATCTTTTTACTTTCAGCCCATAACGGTCTTTAAATAAGTAAGTCTCTTGTAAACAGCATTTGGTTAAATTGTTTTCAATCCATCAGACACTCTGCATTTTTGATTGGGGAGTTCCTTTCAGTTACATTTAAAGTAATTATGGACAGGGAAGGACCTTTTATTTCCATTTCGTTAATTGTTTTCTGTCCCTTCTTTCTCTCTTGCTGTTTTCCTTTGTGTTTCATTGATTTCTTTTTTTATTGATATGCTTTGATTCTTTTCTCTTTTGAAGCTTTTGTGTATATTTTATAGGTATCTTCTTTGTGGTGACCATGGGGCTTACATAAAACATCTGATAGTTATAATAGCCTATTTTAAGTTGATAACAACTTAACGTTATAAGAGTAAAAAAAAAAAAAAAAGACATTGTATAATGATAAAAAGGGTCAATTCACCAGGAAGATATAACAATTATAACTACATGTGCACCCAACATCAGAGCTCCTAAATGTCTAAAGCAAACACTGGCAAAACAGATAACAGAGACTGCCAGCAATAGAAATAATGGTAGGGGACCTCAACCCCCCACTTTCAATAGTGGACAGAACATCCAGACAGAAACTTAATAAGAAAACAGAGGACCGAACAACACTATAGACCAGATGGATCTAACGGACATATATGGAATGTTCCACCCAACGACAGATTACACATGCACATGGAACAAACTAAGCCCAAAGTTAGCACAAAGAGGGGAATAATAAACACTAGAACAGAAACAAATGAATTTGAAAAGAGAAAAACAGTAGAAAAAATCAAGGAAACAAAGAGTTGATTAAACATTAGGAAATAAATTCTACCATATGTGACAACATAGATGGACCTTGAGGACGTTATGCTATGTGAAATTAGGCAGTCACAGAAGGAGAAATGCTGCATGATTCCACTCCCAACAGATATCTAAAATAGTCAAAGTCAGAGAAGCAGAGAGTGGAATGGTGACTGCCAGGGACCCCAGGGAAGGGGGGAGGAGGTCCTTATTTGATGGGTACAAAGTTTCAGTTATGTAAGATGAATACATTCTGGACATCTGCTCTGCAACATTTCCCACAGTTAACAGTACCATTTACACACTTAAAATTTTGTTGAGAGTAGAGCTCACAGTAAATGTTCTTATTACCTTAAAAACAAAACAAAACGATTACCAAACAAAAACAAGAAAGTCACATTGCAGTTAAATTTGTTTCTTTGCAGGGGTAAGGCAGCCCTCTACAATGCAAAGATCTTTAAAAGGGTGTGTGGTTAAAAGTCTCAGTTCTGCTTCTTGCTAGTTCTGAATCATTAGAAAAATAATTTTATCTTTCTGACTTTCGATTTCTTCAATCTATAAGGTGTGAATAAGATGATCTGCCTGGTCTGTGTCACAAGGTTATTATTAATGTAGTTTACTTTGTAAATTCCAAAGTCTTTTTAAAGATCCACCATCTAATTTGGTTCAGAAATTATCTTCACTTCTGCCTTGTGAAAATTCCAAGGTTTAGGGAGGCTTAGTGATAAGCTCAAGGTAACACAACTAGCAACTCATGGAGCTGAAATTAGATTCCAGGTTTTCTAGTCTCTCTGAGGGTGCTTTTCTCAGTACTGGGCTTCCTTACTGTAAAATTTAAGGAAGAACACTGTCCTCTTCTAAGACGTTTTCTTAATCATCCTGTCTTTATTTCTGAAATAGTAGTGTTCAATCTCGATCAGATTCCTGGAGATATATGTTTTCTTACAGGGTTAAGGCATTTAAGAAAGAGTGGAAATTGGGTGCTGGCTTGGTGAGATCCCCTAGAAAGCAGTGTGTATGTGTGTGTGTGTGTGTGTGTGTGTGTGTGTGTGTATGCACACGTGTGCTTGTGTGCATGGATGCCTATGTGTAAGGATGTTGTTCTTCTTAAAGGGGAGGACACAAGAGAGAGGGTGGATTTGGGATTTCCCCTTCCCCTCAGTTTTCTTCAAGGTAATTACTCACCAAGGAAGGAACAAAAAGATTAAGAAATATTTCACATGTAATGGGGGCACTTCTGCTTGGACATAGACTTCTGACCAGTTCTTACATCTGATTTGTGAAACACAAACTAGCCTATACAGAGAGCCCACTTATACAATAAGAGTGCAAATCACATGCTCAATGGGAACAAAGAAGCTTTCCTCTCAGAGATTCTCAAAACTGTCCTTTTGGCCAGAGAACCCCCTGGTTTCACCTTTTGGAATTGCTTGGTCTGTTGAGCTCAGAAGTAGAATCTTTTGTGTAGGAGTCAAAGCCTTGTCAGTATTTTTGGGTTTTTGCTTGTTTGTTTGCTTTTTAATTTAATTTAATTTTTTCAGTGTTCCAAGATTCATTGTTTATATACCACACCCAGTGCTCCATGTGATATGTGCCTTCCTTAATACCCACAGTATGTCAAAAATCACAACCTATATAAAGGTACTAATCTTATCAGGAAAACTTCTCATTTCTTTCATCCCCTCATGCTAGAAAATCACACAGAATTCACATCTTTTCCATTTATGATGATTTCAACAATACTGTTGACAAAACTCTTAATTTTTCCCTGAGCTGGCCCTGTCATGAAGATCTGTTTTATTCCTAAGTCTGGATGTCAGCTCCAAGGGTCACCCACAGTGTCTGGAGCTAGAGGACGGGTGAGGATGGATGAAGAAATTCAGAGCTTTTCATGGAGGGCTTGGGGTAGCTGGTAGGACATCAAAAAGCTCTTAAAGAAGAGCTGATGGATGATTTCAGAATAAATGAATCCCTTAAAATATTCTGGGTATAGATCATTAATGGAAGGAGTGCGTGGCCCTGAAAGCATTTAAGATTTTTTTATTGATGCCACAACATTTGAAAAATAGTTAAGCAATGTTTAACGACCTGGAAAAGGTGCACAGTGCACCCAATCTTGTGTTATTTGTGAAGTGTTTCCAAGAACCCCTCCGAGAACAGCACATCTGCAGGGACTCCATTAAGGAAGGCCCCTTAGAGGATCTTGTAAAGGGGGGGTGGGAATGAAAAGCTCAGTGAGAGTCTCATCAGGGAAATGAAAAAATGGCAGAAGTGTTTCCATATTGAACTGAGTTGCATTAGTCAGCCTCCTGGAAAAGGCTTCAGGGTTATAAGCTGAACAAAGGAAAAAAGTGTCTAAAATATGAAGATCACAGTTTGTATTAGAATGACTGCAGCACGGAGAGAATTGCCCATCTGCTTTGATAAAGGAAACACATGGTATAGTCTGGAGTCTCAGAAACAGCTATTAAAGTTGGGATATAGAGAATCCATCTAGAAGTACCAATGGGATGCAGTAGAAAGTATGGGGCCAGGCAAGAGAGATGAGCTTTGAGAGCCTACTGTTTGGGGCTCTGGGCTGAATATTTTCAGACTCTGTTTAATTTTAATATTAATTTCTGTTAAACACAGTATCTATTTTCCAGATTAGCAAATTGAAGATGACAGTGTTGAAGAATTCGCATAAGGCTATACTGCTGATAAATGGCAATACTTTTGACTTGAATCCTGGTTTATTTGTTTCCAAAGCACATGATAAAGAAAAAAAAAAGATTGTACAATGGACTCTTCTTTTGTGAAAACCTACACATTCTTGTAAGTTCAGGTCTTCTCATGTGGAGCTGCATTTAGATCTGATTCCAGAAGTGTTGTAGACCAGTCTCAGACCTTTGACATACACCACAACATATGAAGGAAGACTGAGAAATCTGCAGAACTGTTTTCTAGAGTTACAGATTTCTTAGCTTTTTCCTTAATTGATGTCTTTTCTTTTTTTCCCCAAGATAAAGGAGAAATAATCTCTGAGCTGGGACCCATATATTTTTCATTCTAATACTGGCTCAGCCACATCTACTTTCATGAATTGAAATGTTGGTTGTTAACCAACATTTCCGTGGGAGAATTTTATACATTTTAAAATAAAATAGCATTTACTGTGACTGACTTATACAATTGTCATGGAGATCAAATAAGACAGCACAAAGTGATCTAAAGTGATCAACTGAAATAACAAATTACATGTTGTGGAATTTGGGTTGTGACTCATTTGTAAAGACCTTCATATGGCTTTTTAAATGGGAAAAATTTGGTATATGCCTAAAAAATGTTACACTGAATAGTAAGAATGATTGTTTTAAAATGTTTATGAACTTCTAGTACTCTTCACCTCCTTATATTGGGTGCAGTCTGAAAAATTAAATGGGGGGCACTTTAGGGGACTCATGAATTCCCGGATATTGCATTCAAAATTTTGTGCTATGAGGTTTCTGGGGGAGAAGATGCATAACACTCATCAGGTTTCAAAAAGGAGCCCATGACTATGAAGATGGGGTTAGTGGTACAATCCTCTAGTCTTGGATTTTGGGATTCCGATTTGAAGGCACTGATAATGTCATAGACTTTATCAGTCAAGATCCAGCCAGGGAAGCAGAAACCACACTGTGTATTTCAATAAAGGAAATTTAACACAGGAAAGTCATTATACTGGTTTGGGGGAGACATACAGAGAACAGAAAAAAGAATCCGAGAATATTTCAGAGACAAAAAATGCTGAGGGGACCAAGTACTCTTAAGAATGGGTGAACGCAAGAGAGAGGTTAGGGTGACAGACTCTCAGAGCTCATAGAAGGTGCCCAAGTGAGCCCACCAACCGCTGAAGAGTCATGGTCAGAATGCCCTAAGAAGTCAAGAAAGAAGCGGGATGCTGGAGCAGATTACCACTGCGGCGACTGACCACCGCACAACCAGGAAAAGGACTCCTTCCTCGGCATTTCCTCTAACCTCCCTCTGGTGCCTCCTGTTGGCAGATTCTAGCTGGAAGCTAGGAAGCTGACAAATTGAGGGAATGTCCTTGGTAGAGTTCCTAGATCTGAAGTCATGGAACAGAGTACATAAAGGTAGATTTTGGTAAATAATTTCCATGCTATATTTATTAGAGCTTCTATAAAGAGCACATTTGGAATTCCTTTATATGTTTGGAAGGATGTACTCAGCATACTTGTACTAGTTTATCAATGATCCTGCTATTTCAAAGAAAGTGGAAATCACATACATTTAAACCTAATTGCACTGAAATCCTGGAATATCCAGACATCTTCTGGACGTTGTGACAGGATCCAGACAAGGATCTGTATCAAGACAAGTTTACTGCTTAGATGAATTAATGGGACTTAGGGGTGGGTGTGGGAAGGGCATTGTCATCATTCTGGAATCTAGGAAGTGGTTCAAGTATCCATGTGGTCAGGATGAAGGTGGAAGAGTAAAATCTTCTGAGTAAGAAAGCTGGAAGGAGTAAAGAGTCTGGATATTCAAGACAAAGCCTAAGAATAAGTAATTTTTCTTGCAATCCTCTTACCAAAAACTTTAAAGAAAGCAGATATGCTGGTGATACATACAGTGACAGGTCCAAATACCTGGTCTAGAAAACCAAATCACCAGACGCAATCTCATCCTTAAAGGCTCCTGATAGACATCAAACTTCAAACTTCGGTGTGCTGTTTCATACAGACTTGACCTTCCAAGTAAGCCATGGTAGTTCCTTATTGGATAAATCTCAGTTCCTGTTAAGGCCAAATGACTTTGCCACATAGGTAGGCATGGGCTACCTTAGGATAGAACTTAGATGGATTCAAATGGCCGGGAAACAACAGCACCATATGGAAAGCTCCATGTTCCTGACACATATGGCACGCGAGTCTATGATGGGCTGATGGTCCTATCACTGCCTTGTTGAGTTCCTAGATTCTACCTGAAATCTCCATCTCTGGTAAGCTTGCTATCACCCTTTTCTGGAACTTCACATTGAACTTTATTAAATTTTTAAACATTTTTTTAGTTTCAGGAATAGAATTTAGAGATTCATCAGTTGCCTACAACACCCAGTGCTCATCACAAATGCCCTTCTTAATGCCCATCACCCAGCTACATCATCCCCCACCAACTTCCCCTCTAGCAACCCTCAATTTGTTCACTATAGTTAAGAGTCTCCTATAGTTTGCATCCCTCTCTATTTTTATCTTATTTTTCCTTCCCTTCCCCTATGTTCATTTTTTCCCTTTGTCTCTCTCTGATTTATTTCACTTAGCATAATATACTCTAGTTCTATCCACATGATTGTGAATGGCAAGACTTCGTTCTTTTGATGGCTCAATAACATTCCATTTTGTGTATATATATATATATATATATATATGTGTGTGTGTGTGTGTGTGTGTGTGTATGTATCTCACAACTTGTTTATCCATTCATCAGTCAATGGACATCTGGGCTCTTTCCATAGTTTGGCTATTGTTGATAAGGCTGCTATAAATATGGGGGTGCCTATGCCCTTTCAAATCAGTATTTTTGTATCCTTTGTATAAATACCTAGTAGTGCAATTGCTGGGTTTTAGTGCAGTTCTTCTGTTAGCTTTTTAAGGAAACTCCATACCGTTTTCCAGAGTGGCTGCACCAGTTTGCATTTCTAGCCAACAGTGTAAGAGGATTCCCCTTTCTCCGCATCCTTGCCAATATCGGTTGTTTCCAGAGTTGCTAGTTTTAGTCATTCTGACAGGTGTGAGGTGGTATCTCACTGTGGTTTTGATTTGTGTTTCCCTGGTGCCGAGTGATGTTGAGCATTTTTTTCATGTGTCTGTTGGCCATTTGGATATCTTCTTTGGAGAAATGTCTTCTCATGTCTTCTGCCCATTTCTTGACTAGCTTATTTTTGAGATGTTAAGATTAGTAAGTTCTTTATAGATTTTAGATACAAGCCCTTTATCCAATATGTCATCTGCAAATATCTTCTTCCATTCTGTAGGTAGCCTTTTATTTTTGTTGTTTGTTTCTTTTTCTGTGAAGAAGCTTTTTATCTTGAAGTCTCAATAGTTCATTCTTGCCGTTGTTTCCTTGCCTTTGGAAATGTGTTTAGCAAGCAGTTGCTGTGGCTGAGGCCACAGAGGTTGCTGCCTGTGTTCTCCTCTAAGATGTTGATGGTTTCCTGCCTCACATTTAAGTCTTTCATTCATTTTGAATTTATTTTTTTGCATAATGTAAGAAAATGGTCCAGTTTCATTCTTCTGCATGTTTCTGTTCAATTTTCCAAAAACCATTTGTTGAAGAGACCTTTTTTCCCCACTGGTTGTTTTTTCCCACTTTGTTGAAGAATAATGGACCAAAAAAAATAAAAAAAAGAATAATGGGCCATATAGTTATGGATCCATTTCTGGGTTCTCCATTCTGTTCCATTGATCTATGTGTCTGTTTTTGTGCCAGTACCATACTGTCTTGATGATTACAGCTTTGTAGTGCAGCTTGAAGTCTGGAATTGTGATGCTATCAGCTTTGATTTTTCTTTTTCAACATTCCTCTGGCTATTTGAGGTCTTTTCTGGTTCCATAAAAACTTTAAGATTGTTTGTTTCAGGTCCGTGAAAAATGCTGGTGTTATTTTGATCAGGATTGCATTGAATGTATAGATTGCCTTGGGTAGTATAGACAGCATAATGTATATTCAACTTCACTAGTAATAAAAATAAAAATTACATGAGACATAGATTTCTTAAAAGCACTTTAATACCTATTAACATATTTAATTATCTCATTAAGTTAGTGAAATTGGAACTGATGACTTCACTTTCCTTTACAGGTTAGGTGATATGCTTAATACGGGCACATTTTTATATGACTCATCAGGGACTTGAACCCAGGCCTTCTAAATCTAAAACCTGGGATATTTCCATTTTATGTGGTTACCATAGGGATTAAAACATTCAGACCATGGGACTTCTCCAGTCATGGATATGAACCATGGTGATGGATATATATTAAAAAAAAAATAATCTGTGGTTCAATCATATTTGGGAAACCCTGCATACCATATTCCCATCACTGTAATTCATAATTCATCATATCAGAATATCAAAGACTCTTAAAAGACTTGAAGAGCTTAACTACGGTGGCTCAGTGGGTTAAAACCTCTGCCTTCAGCTCGGGTCATGATCCCAGGGTTCTGGGATGGAGCCCTGCATTGAGCTCTCTGCTCAGCAGGGAGCCTGCTCCCTCCCCCGTCACCCCACCCCCTGCCTGCCTGCCTCTTTCCCTACTTGTGATCTCTGTCTGTCAAATAAATATACAAAATCTTTAAAAAAAAAAAAAGACTTGAAGAAAAAAATATATAGTTTCTTTGTTTAAAATTTTTGGACCATACATTATTTGCTGGTATGAAGTACACATTTATATCAAATGGGATACCAGTGTTCCATAAAACACTGGGGAAATGGTGCCTCATCCCATATTCTGACCCTTGACCTTTCAGAATAAAAACTGAATTTCTGCTTAGACTGTCACAGAGCCAACAGGAATATTCAGGCAAGAGCAGTGGCCAGCTGGAGGGATTGTCCAATCTTGGTGCCACCTCGCCACGCCAACTATCTTGTCACCAGGCTCAGTGCCTGGGGAAAATGAATTCCATACTCACAAGAATTACTTTGTAGAAAGATATCCAAAGCTGGTCATCCAAGGTGATTCTACCTATGGCCAATATTTTGTTTTTAAATTACAAGCTTCTAAATGCCCTGTGGAGATTCATTATTTATCCAGCTTTGGTGCACTCAGTGGCTCCCTCCTATAAAATGGCCAGCTTTGAGTCAATTTATTGGTTGCATGGTGGTTACTGGTAGTGGCACAGTTTCATAAACATTAATAAGAATTAATTAGGCAACAGGGTTGGAAAGAAAACCAAAAAACAAAACAAAACAAAACTGTGATGACCAATAATAAGGAAACACGGGAGACATATCATCCCATAAGAGTGGCAAACATTGTGATCTGCATTATTTAAAAAATCTCTTCTCTGTGTTCTAAGTCACTTAGAATTTGATGCTGTATCTTAAAAAAAAAAAAAAAAAAAAAAAAAAAAAAAAAAAAGGCAGCAGACATGCGTTGAATAGTCATTTTGTCCTAGGCATTTGTAAGAAGGAAGGGAGGAGCAGAGATAAAGAAGATGAATTCCTTGCCTTAGTTAAGTTTCCTTGTGTTCCAGGAACAGGGAGATAAACATGCACAACATTGCCCATATACACTATAAAACAAATAACACAAATCTGAGCCCCGGAAGGACAGTAATTTCTCATGGGAGGGTAGCAGCCTGGAAGAACTCCCCAGAGCAAGCGACATTCAAATTGTGTTTTGAACTTTATTATATAGGACACCTTCCCCTGGAATCTCTCCCTCTCTAGGGTCCTTTTCTGCCACTATGCTCTCTGCCCACTGCTTTCTCAGATGGTTTTCTTTGGCGCCATCCTCAGGGCCTTTGCACATGCTATTTCCTCTGTTTGAAATCCTTGCCTCCTTCCTTCAACTATCTGACTCTACTTGCCTTTTGGGTCTCAGCTTAAATTTTACTCCCCAGAGAATCCTTCTGATACTCTCTTCTACCCATACACGTTGCACCTCCTCTATGGTTCTCCTTAGGACATTTGGGGAATTTCATTTCTAGCAGGTATCATACCTTTTACTTCTGTATTTTTCACAGGTTTGTTTCCTCTCTCTTCTACGTTGTTTTTGTGACCTCTCTGAGATCAGTAACTGCGTCTATTCTGTTCAGCATTGTATTACCTGATCTCATTTAGTTCCTTCCACCCAATAAAGGCTCACTAATTGTGAGTTAAATAAATGAATGAATGAAAGCTGGATGTCTTAACGTCAATGAGAATCTCCAGTAAAGGGTTACTGACATAATCCTGCCTAGTATGAACATTAGTGGCAGGTTCTAAAACTGCGTGGTTTATGGGGCAGCGGGGTTGGGGGGATCCAGCCTTCTCTCTTCACAGGAAGAGGAGGAGCTCAAACGTAAGTGGGGAAGGGTAAAGGCATTATGGTATCACATACAGACAAGGAAACCTCCTGCAGGTCAAACAGTGGTAGTAGGTTCCTGGCTTTTGTGTGCATCTTTGACTTTTGGATACATCCTCTTTTGGTTCATGCAGCTGCTGTAGGAAGTCAGACTTGGACTTTCCTCTTGCAGGGAGGCCAGGTTGTTCTGGAGTGGTGGCTCTACATCTTAGGAACAACCTCCTTCTCTTTACCCTGTAGATGAGATCTGTCTTCACTTTAGTTTTCTATGCTTCCCAGTGCCATGGAAATGGTGGGTTGTCAAGGGATGGCATTAGAGTGTGGACCAGGAGACGGGCTCCGGCATGGGCTTGAGTCGACTTTGAGTTAATACCATAGGCCTGAAGTAGACTAGAGCCCTTCAGATTTTACATCAAGTCTGGCACGTTCACCAGAGCTGGGAGTCCGCAGAGGATCTGGAAGCAAATTCTTATAAGAGAGGCATAATCATAGCTGACATATACTGAGCTCTAACCATATGTCAGGCACCGGGCTAAGCATTTCATATGCATTTTCTAATTTAATCTTCACAAAAACATCCTGTGAGTTAGGTCCTATTATTATTCCCATTTTATTGAGGAGAAAAATCTAGGTATGGTGTGCAAGGCAGTCTGAGGCTTACTCGGCCAGCATCGAGTAGTAAAACCATTGGGGTTTGCAGCCCGAGCCCTTGGCCTTTTGTTTTTCTGCTTCTGGAAATTGCACTCCTAGTAGGCAGCTGCTGGAAGATTCTGGGCTTGGGTTCCCAGCCATCGCTTCTCTCTCTAGACCCAAACAGGACTACCAGCTGGTCCACAGAGGAAGGGTGAGTTGAGAATGGTCTGCTTGGTGGGATTGGTTGTGAAGGATTATGAACACTCAGCTGAGAAACCGGGATGCCATTCTAGGAAACCAAAGGGATTGTTTGCATAAGGGAATGGCATGCGAGAGATCAAAGTGGCAGAGAGTGGTACTCAGGCATTGGGTGCTGAGGAGACCAGGGGCAGGAAGCTGCAGTGATAGTTCAGCAACTAGGAATCAAGGTTGTGGTACTGAAGATGGGCCAGAAGTCTTCTCAGGCTCTAAGAGATGGGAGTTGGCAACTGATTGGTATGGAAGAGCTGTCTGTTGTCACTTGGTAATGGAACATACATTCCCCCATTCCCAGACATGCACAGCATCTTAGCAAATACACTTCTCCTGAATTGGTCAGTATTTACTTAATATCCTCACTTGACTGAGAAATTCAACTTGGCTCCAGCTCTGAAAAAGCATAAGTTCCTGGGCTTCTCTGGCTTATAAGACTGCTCTTAAGAAATGGTCTTTGATGTCAAAAAATGAAATCACATGCATAAAATGCTATACATGTGCTTCTGTCTCACTGGAACTTGTGAGGTCAAACTACTCTTCTTTCTGTGTCATTATGATGTAATGAATGGTATGACTTTGTTTATTTAAGGTTGATACTCTACCAATTTCTCCGAAGTATTTTAGGGGCATATTTAAGAAAGAGAACAGGTCAAATAAATGTAAACACAAAGTCAGACAAATTAAAATTAAAAGTCAGGCTTCTAGTGGACCTACTTTGCTAACACAGTGCTTATATATAAACACTATGTAGATTTTTATCTTTGCTATATATTTATCTTTGTATCTATGCACATATGTATAGTTATTGCTTTTGTTTTTGTTGTTACTCATTACTGAATGAGTGGATGAATGAATGAACGAATACACTTTCTAGGATCAGATATTGAACTTTATTCTGAGTTCCCTGGTAGCTAAAGGGGAAAGGGAAAGAAGAATACAATATAGTCTATATTATGTGACCAAAGGAAAGATATGTTTATCTGAGTGAATGTTTATCTTGGCATGCAAATGGATTCCATGAAAACATTGTTTTCTTAGACCCTTACATAAGACATCTTGAAGTAAATAATGTTAATTCCTCCTCCTGCTGCTTCTTTCTGAAACATAGTTGTTTGATGGATGTAGTTTTGGTTTTGTGTGCTTAAAACATGAGATGTGTCCAGAGCAGGGATACAGAATTACCAAATTACAGTAGGAGAGCTCAGTTAGTAGAAGAAGCAAATGTAGGCTGCAGTAGCTAATCGAATGGGTTTTAGAAGTGAGGGACTCCCCTCTACCTGTACGATGGAGATGAAGAAGAGGAGGAGGGGGAGGATAAAAGAGGGAGAAGACAATACCTAAGTGCTTAGCATCACAACTGCCATAGGGCAAATAGCTCCAACTTAGAGGGACTCTGACCACATGCTTGTGATACAGGTGACACTGTTCTCAAGAGACCTTTTCCATTTGTACAGTTTCCCTTCCCTCCACCATTTATGTCCCATTAAATAATATGAGGTGAGTAGTGCCGCTGGTAATAAATATATATATTTTTTCTCTTGGGTCCTCTTGTCCAAATGGAAAAAGACAGCGTGACTGCACAAGCGCCACACACCAGTGGAGCTTGGACGATTGACTTCGCCAGTTCCCCATCACGTGGTATCGTGCCTCATTTAATCTGATTGAAACTTAGAACCTTATCTAGATGGCAACTTTCTCCAGTGAAAGTATACTTCCTTCTCCTCTGTCCCTCTACTGCCCAACTCAGACCCCTCAACACCCATACTTGGAGCAACCCAGGATGTCCCAGGCACTGGATAGAGCACTGAAGAAGCATGCAAAGTTCCTGCCCTCAGGCAACTTCACTTTCAGTGGTGGAGACAGAGACAACAAATAATCCAGTGAGTAAAGGTGACAGGTTCAGATTATAAGTGTCATGCTGAAAATGAAAAAGGACCAGGTGACAGAAAGGACTCAGGACATTCTTGATTTGGGCATTGGGGAAGGAGGTTCAAGGAGTAATATTTGCATTAGGCTGTAAATTGCTAAAAGGAGCCAGCCATGCCCTATGCTGGGGGGAGGTGCTCTAGTTGGAGAAAGAGGAACAAGGGCAAAGACCTTGAAGTGGAATGAACTGGAAGTGTTCAAAGAGCAGGAAAAATGCCCATGTGGCTGGCGTGTCGTGAGGGAGATGGGGCTGGGGTGAGCAGAGGCCAGGATCCAGAAATAATTATGAAGGGAGCTCTACAAACATCAGCAAAGAAGCCAAGTGGCTATGTGTTCCCTGGGGCAGAGTGAAGTTTTCATCTCCATGGTGTTTCCTCTCCTCTGCTACCATCTGAATCTTGAAAGATAGAATTCTCAATGCAGAGATTTCAAAACTGTCATTGAGCTGAGTCGTCAAACAAACCCCGAGAGGTGAGTTACTGGGATTCTAGCATTAAGGATGATGGATCTACAATTGAAAGAAATTGATAGAAGTCTTGTCACTTTTAAGTGGTTCTGTTAGGGTTTGAATCTTCCTGCTCCAGGCCATGGGTTTCCACCAACACCATGAAGATGTCTCTCAGTTACTCTGTGTCCCTCTCATCTCCTGTCCAAAATCTTAGAAATGGGTTGTTAGAGACAGGGGGGATAGGTGTCAACACTTGGAATCAATGCAGTGAGTAGGAACTATCATCATTATGAATAACGTCATCAGAACAGGACTCAAAGTATTTACAACCTGTTTAACACATACTATACCCCCAGAAACATGCTGAGCACTTAGTATATGCCATTAAATTTCCTTTGCCCAATAATCCCAAGGGGTAAGTGCAATTATTATCTGGACTTGTAGATGAAAATAAAATAACTGCCCAGAAAGGTCAAGTGACTTGCTTAAGGTCATGCTGCAGTGGAGCTAGAGTTAGACCCAGACCCAAGGCTAAATAGATTCTGAATGACTCTGCTGTTCACCTCCAACTACAGGAACCAGACACTGGACTGGTGGTGGTGGAGGGTGGGGGGCACGTGATTGAATAAGATTTAGTCATGACCTTGAAAAGGGCAAGGCATAGACAGGGAATGTCTCTTAAGGGAACACAGTCTTTTTTTTTTTTTGCCTGCCCAGGCCTCCCAAGCAAAGTGAGCACGGAGCCCAGTTCTGTTTGACAACCCAGAGAGTTAGCATCTGGTTGTGAAGGCAGGAGTGGAGGAGGAACCAGGCAGGAGGAAGCCATCCAGTGCTAAGGATTAGCACTGGCATCTGGGGAGGGAGAGGGTGAGAACCCGGTGAGCAGTTAAGAGGCTCCACCTTGGCATGGGAGATAAGTGGAAATTCTGATTTCCCAGACCAGACGATTGAACCACAATCCAGGCTGTGGTTATTTATATTCCCCTAACAGCCTTGTTTACACAACCTGCCTGGATGCAAATCAGCGTATGGAAGCAGTGGAGGCGGTGAGGTGTGCAGCCGGAAGGGACTGGGGGATTGGTTTTCCTCGTGTAGTGTTAACACAGCTACACATGACTGCTTGCACTTCTGCAGCAGAGGGAGAGAATGAGAACACGCAGTCCCCAGGACACTTGCCCAGTCCTTCTGCCTGAGCGAGAGATAACAAAAGGAGTGGAGTGGACTGTGATTATTCCAATCTCTTCCTTCGCAATCTGCCCCTGACCTTTCTTTGCCAGCTTCGTCACCAAGCACATCTCCTGCCCTTCCCTCCCGCAAGCATCCTGTGCTCCTGTCACTCTTGGCTCTGAATACATCCTGTGCCCTCATGCTTTTGTGCTCCAGCTCAAGGCCATTTTGCTCAGAATACCCTTTGCCCTCTCTCTCTTTCTCTCTCTTTTTTGCAAACTATGTTATGTGTGTGACTGATGGGGCACCAGATGGCTTTAGGTAGTACACAAGCAGAATTCTTTTTTTTTTTTTTTTTTTTTTTTTTT
>NC_081565.1:14437109-14558505 GCF_022355385.1 Mustela nigripes
GGCCCTGGGCTTTTGTTTGTTTGGAGATTTTTAATGACTGTTTCAATCTCCTTACTGGTTATGGGTCTGTTCAGGCTTTCTATTTCTTCCTGGTTCAGTTGTGGTAGTTTATATGTTTCTAGGAATGCCTATACTGAATTCATTTATTAGTTCTAGTGTTTTGTAAATTCCTCAGAATTTTCTATGTAGACCATCGTGTCATTAGCAAATAGAGAAAGTTTTATTTATTCTTTTCTAATCTGTATGCCTTTGAATTTCTTTTCTGGCCTCATTTCACTAGCTAGAACTTTCCATAGTATTTTGAATAATGGTAGCAAAAGTGGACAACATTGCCTTTTTCCTAGTCTTATGGGGAAATCATTTGTTGTTTCACCATTTGTTTTATTGTTATGTTAGTCACCATACAGTACAGCATTAGTTTTTGATGTAGTGTTCTAAGATTCATTGTTTATGTGTAACATCCAGTGCTCCTTACAACACATGCCCTCTTAATACTCATCACAGGGCCAACCCATTCACCCCACCCTCCTCCCCTCTAAAACCCTCAGTTTGTTTCTCAGGGTCCACAGTCTCTCATGGTTCATCTCCCTCTCCAATTTCCTTCCTTTCATTTTCCCCTTCCTTCTCCTAATGTCCTCCATGCAATTCCTTATGTTCCACAAGTAAGTGAAACCATTTGATAATTGATTCTCTCTGCCTGACTTATTTCACTCAGCATAATCTCCTCCAGTCCCATCCATGATGATGCAAGAACTGGGTATTCATCCTTTCTGATGGCTGAGTAATATTCCATCGTGTATATGAGCCACACCTTCTCTATCCATTCATCTGTTGAACAACATCTCTGCTCTATTGTGGACATTGCTGCAATGATCATTGGGGTGTCTATGACCCTTCATTTCACTACATCTGTATCTTTGGGGTAAATACTCAGTAGTGCAATTGCCGGGTCATAGGGTAGCTCTATTTTTAATTTTTGGAGGAATCTCCACACTGTTTTCCAAAGTGGCTTCACCAACTTGCACTCCCACCAACAGTGTAAGAGGCTTCCCCCGTCTCTGCATCCTCTCCAATATTTGTTGTTTCTTGCCTTGTCAATTTTTGCTATTCTAACTGGTGTAAGGTGGTATCTCAATGTGGTTTTCATTTAAATTTCCCTAACGGCTAATGATGATGAACATTCTTCCATGTGTCTGTTAGCCATTTGTATGTCTTCTTTGAAGAATGTCTGTTTATGTCTTTTGCCATTGAGGACGATATTAACTCTAAGTTTTGTAGATCTTATTTATCAAGTTGAAGGGATTCTCCTTTATTCCTACATTTCTGAGAGCATTTGTCATTAATGGGTGTTGGATTTTTATGAAATGTTTTTTGACATTTGATCATCTGATATTTCTTCATTAGTGTGTTGTTATGATGGATAACAGTAATTGACTTTTGAATATGAACAAACCTTGTTTACTTGAATAAATCCTGCTTGGTCATGCTTTATATATTTTTATTTACAATTTTTTATACATTGCTGAATTCAGCTTGTTAATATTTTGTTGTAGATTTTGTGACCTAAGTTTATGAGAAGTGTTGGTCTTGTAATTTTTCTTCCTTTTTTTTTTTTTTTCTTGGACGATCTTGGTTTGTTATCAGGGTAATCCTGACCTCATAAAATATTCCCTCCTCTTTTATGTTCTGCAAAAGATTGAGTGAAATTAGTGTTCACTTAAAAAAAGTTGGCAGATGGGGCACCTGGGTGGCTCAGTGGGTTAAGCCTCCGCCTTCAGCTCAGGTCATGGTCTCAGGGTCCTGGGATCAAGCTCCACATCGGGTCCTCTGCTCAGCAGGCAGCCTGCTTCCCCCTCTCTCTGCCTACTTGTGATATCTCTCTCTGTGCCAAAAATAAATAAATAAATAAATAAATAAATAAATAAATAAATAAAATCTTTAAAAAAAAATTAGCAGAGTTCTACAGAAGAACCATGTAGGCATGGATATTTTGATTTGGGTACTTTCAAAATATACATTTAATTTCTTTAGTAGGTATAGAACTATTCAAATTGTCTATTTCATCTTGGTTGAGTTTTGGTGGTTTGTGGTTTTTGGGGAGTTGGTCTATTTATTTTAAGCTGTCAAATTTCAGGGCACCTCATTGGCTCAGTTGGTTAAGTGTCTAACTCCTGATTTTGGCTCAGGTTATGATCTTGAGCTCATGGGATCGAGCTCTTTGCCAGGCTCCAGATAGTGAGGCGTCTGCTTGAGGTACTTTCTCTTCCCCTCCTTGTAACCCACCCCTCCCTAATGCTCTGTTTCTCTCTGTGTCTCATAAATAAATCTTAAAAAAATAAGTTGTCAAATTTCTATTTTGTTTTCAGAGGGAAAATTATTATTCCCCTCAACGGAGTTCTGTATCCTAAAACCTGTAACAAAACACATAGCTCTCCATGTGGGTTTTCTAACTCCTTCAGCTGCCCTGGTCTCTACTTGATTTCCTTGTTCATCACTGATTGTCCCCTACACCTCAGTTCTCTGGAACAGTGGTTCTTAGCCACTCTCATATTTTAGTCTCAGCCCCAGAGGACCTTTGACCCTGTCTGGAAACATTTTTGGTTGTCCCAACTGGGGAGGGCTAGCCATTGGCATCTAATAGATAGAGGCTACACGTGCTGCAAAGTGTAGGAGGTTCTTTCTCTCCCCCTCTTTGTATCCCACCTATTGCAGGCTTGCAATGTGCAGGACAGCCTCTCCAGCACAGGGTTATCTGGGCTAAGTTGTCAATAGCACTGAGGTCAAGGAACCCTGGGTTGGCCTTGCTCCAGCATGGCCTGCAGACCAGCAACATCCACATCACCTGAGAGTTTGTTAAAAATGCAGAATCTCTAGGTTTACCCCAAATCTACTATAAAGTAGAATCTATAGTTTAACAGGATTTCCAAATGATTCATGTGGACATTAAAGTTCAAAACGTACTGCCTTAGAATAATTTCTCCCAGTATCAGTCTCTTATTGCTGCTGTAACAAATTACCAGAAATTAAGTGGATTGGAGTGACATGAATTTATAATACAGTTCTGGAGGTTAGGAATATGAAATGGGTCTCACTGAGTTAAAAATCAAAGTTTCATAGGACTGTGTTCTAGGCTCTAAGGAAGAATCCATTTCCTTACCTTTTCTAGTTGCTAGAGGCTGCCTTCCTTTCTTGGTTCATGGTCACATTATTCCATTTTCAAAGCCAGAAACATAGGGCATGTCTTTATTATCCTACCATCTCTCTGGTTCTGACATTTCTATCTCCTTCCCACATATTTAAGAACCATTGTGATAACATTGGGTCCACCTGGATAATCAGAGATACTCTCCCTTATGTCTTATCTTATAGCCAATTCATTAGGAAGCCTAATTCCATATGCTACCTTAATTCCACTTCATCACACAAGCTAACATATTCAGAGGTTCCTGGCATTAGGGTGTGGATAACTTTGGAAGATCTTTATTCTGCCTCATATACTCCCCAATTGCATTGATCATCAGAATCACCAGAGAACAATTTAGCATTCAACTCCTGAGTCCTAGCCATATCCTATGGAAACACGCTCCAGAGGTAGTGGCTGAGAACGTGTATTTTTCCAACACTTCCCAGGTGGCTCTGATAATCATGTAAGTTTGGGAACTACTGCTCTAGATGTCTTTGGGTATCCAATTTCTCTTGAAGCACCATTTTCTTGCCTTTATTTTCTGGTAAGGGCCACATGCACCCACCTGACAGAATGTGAGACAAAGATTCAAATGCAAGCAGTCTATTTGGGAGGTGATTTTAGGAAACAGTAGCAGGCAGTGGGGGATAAGACAAGGAAGGGAAGGCAGTGCCTCAAGAGTGATTATCAAACATTTTATCAGTATTGGAAACTGGGGCTTCATCCCACCAAACAACTCTGGGAGCCAGTATGGGGCACAGATTTCAAAGTTATCTCACTTGGGAAGTAAGTAATGTGGGGGGTACTTATGCAGTAGTTTCTGTTGGTCATTGCTTAAGCAAAGTTCCAAGGGGAACATTGATTCCTTGCCTTTTGGTGTTGTTATGTGCACTGGTCTAGCAGTCATCTGTGTCCAGAGAAAGCCCTCAGGCAAAGAGATGTTGGTGCTAGAATTTGGAAGTTGAGAAGTGTCCACTGAAAAAGTAAGATCTAAGGAGATATGGGCAGGCCACTAACAGTATCTGTTCCACCTTGGACTTCCAGCAAAATTTTTTATTGAAATCACTAAGGAATCAATATTTACAAAATTGGAGAAGAGATGGAAGAGTTTTATTGAAAGTTGTCTACTGAGGTAGAAAAAGAAGGAGGAACCACTGTTTGTACTGAGGAGGGAGCAGGAACCCAAACCCCTCTTAGCCTCCAGAGTCCGGAACAGTTATTACCTATCCCACTTGGTGCCTGTTGGTCTCATCTTTCAGTCTCCGGTAGTTCTGCACTCTCGCAGTCCAGAGGCAAGTCCTACTGCTGCTCCAACTTAACTCAGGGAAAAAATCATGTGTAAAAAGATGACAGGATTGGAGTCAGGTGTCCTAGTAAATATTGTAAGGGCTGCTCTGAAAGTTTATTGAAATTATGCTTGAAAACTCCCCACTTAGGTGCTTGCCATATATGATGGTTTCTTGAAATGCAAGTTTCTTTCTTCCATGCTCAAGGAGAAGCTGGAATGAGTCTAGGTACAGGTATAGATATAGGTATACCCATCAATACCTTCTTGACCCTTTAGAATAAGGTAGATTCTCATTGGAGTGGAGGACAGATGATGAATTCAAGGTCGCCTGCATCAAGATGAGGATTTGAACCAAAAGCGGGATGATATTGGCTTGTGCTATGGTGGTCACTTCCCCCTGCCATCTCCCATCACCTGTTTCTTCTCTCCTTTCTTCCATAAGTAGAAGCACTGAAACTTTGCTTTGGGCAGTCAGATCTGTGACCAAATCTGTCTATGGTTGCTGAGTCCCCTCACAATGTATAAGGTCTGTGGTCCATTGTGAATTTTGGCCATTGGTCTTAAATTCTTTGACCTGGATTCGGTTCCTCCACTGAAATCAGTACACAGGCTTTGCATTGCCTCTGAATGCCAACCTGCCTCCTATCCATTGTTAAGACCTACCATTGTCCCTGAATTCCAAATTCAATGCATTCCCCCCACCCCTTCTCACCTGGCCTTGGATTCCCAAAGAAAAATAATGCAAAGTGGTACAAATTTAAAAGTGTGGCACTGAATAAATGAATCAAGAATACAGTGACACACAAGCAATGCGGTTTCCTGTATAGTCTTCACTTTAGCCAGCAATTTTTCTATAGCGTTATTCACAGATATGCCTTTACTCTTGACATTCCTCACTATTTACCCTGAGCCCTCTTTAGCATAAAGCATCCCACAGCTTACCTATGATTCAAAAAATAAGCATGAAAAGGGTCTATCTTATTCGGCAAACCTATTCTCTGAGGTGTTTCTCCCCCATAGAAAATAAAGTGCGCATTGTTGTATAAGAGTAAATTGGACCAGAAACCTTTAGAATGCTAACTGGTTTTTGTGTGCGTGTATCTTATGAACATTCATGTGCTTATCTCTAAGCTCGTCTAATACACATTGTGCTGCGTTAGCTAAATGTTAAAGTCACCCCCGAGTCACCCCAACAAGAGTGGTGTTTTGAGGCAACTTGAACTCAGCATAAGCTTTATATATAAAATCAATTCGAAGGAGGCAGAGGCAGATTCATGCTTCTTGCCAAAGGGAGGAAGAGAGGGTTTATCAGAGCGGCTCACCTGGCAAGAAGCGGTGGCTTCTAGCAAGTTCTTTTCTCCCTCCAGGACTGATCTACCAAGCAGGAGGGGATACAAAATGGAGAATAATAGTAGGGCTCTGGAATCCTATCCATTTGTAGAAATTAAAACAAAAAAAACTGCGGCCTAGAAAATGAAATGGCTTCCCAAAGGTCACATGGCAACCCTCAAACTTGCCCCCAAAGGGAAAGGCTCAGTACATGAGCTCCACCTTCCCCTGGGTTTGTGTGAAAGTCTGACTTTTTGTCTCTATGTGCAAAGGGGCCAGAGACAAACCAGCTTCCTAAACGAGCAATGTTGCTCACAGATGAACACCAAGCTGATAATAGATAGAAACTCAGGAAAACACTCATTTTCAAAAGGATAATAATCAAGCCATTGGACTGGAATAAAAACAAAACAAAACAAACAAACAAAAAAGCCAACCAGTCATCATGGGTTAGAGCACGGCCATTCATGTCAACAGCAGCCTTGGAAAAAGAAGATGAGCTTGAAAGGTCCATGGTTAGATCCCGTTTTCCACCAGCGCAGAGGATGTATGGGTCTAAGATAGTGGTGAGGAAGGAGTCACACCCCGGCCCTCTTGGCCATTATGGTGCAGGAGAAGGACATTATTCTGCATTAATAAAGAGACCCTGTGAGCACAGAAGCTTGTTTGGGGGAGCAGGCGGATTGGAAGAGAGCACGTAAACCCACTTGTTGGAGAAACTCTTCATTGCAGGTGTGTTTGTTCTGAAAACACTGCAGTCCCCGGTCAAGGAATTTATGAATAAAACCCCTTCCTTATTTTGACTCAAAAGGAATAAAGATTTATTACCATCCTAACCAGGGAACCAGTATTGACCCACTGGCTATTTGAGATTTTTAGCATTGTGGGCAAGAATATTTATTGCTTTTAATTACCATAAAGTAGCAAGGATCTAGTTTTCAATAGATTTTTCTCCCATTCCCTGATGTTGGTTTGCAATTCTGGGTGTAGGAAGAGGGAAAATAATGCTACCTCAGTGTTAAGTAAAAATTCTCAGACAAAGACAATAAAAAATGACCAAGGCTTCTTTTCAGTCTTTCTCTCTACTTTCTTTTTAATCCCAGGAAATCAAAATAGCTTCGGGGGCTGGGGGGGAACCTGTGGGAACTGGCCCTTCTGGCTGCATGACCTTCAGCAGCTCAGTTAACCTCTCTGACTCCCAGACCAACTGAAGTCAGGATGAGAACACAAGGAGTTCCTAGGGCGGTGTCCCAGCCTGTGGGGGACTTGGAGGCAGGTAAGCCACAGCAGCACTGGCTCTCCCTAGACCTGGTCACCGTCCTTTTGGCCTATGGAGAATTTCTTCATCTGTTTAAGCCTCAGTTTCATCATTCATAAAATGGGGAGAATAATGTTTCCTTTGTAAGGTCATCATAATGGTAAGAGGTTACAATGGATTAAAAAAAAAAATCCCTAGCAGGGTTTTTAGCCCATATCATTCAGTAAATGATAATCACGTTGATAATCAGAGGTTTGGATGCCAGAGGCTAGGTGTGCTCACTCTCTCATTCACTCTCTCATTCTCTCTCTTATCTCTCTCCCTTGTCTCTACATACACATGCAAACATGCACACCTGCAGAAGGGAGAGGAGAAAGATTCAGGTTCCAGGGCAGGGAGAGTTTGTGCTACTTCCAAGAGATCCTCAGTGGTGATCCATCAGCTACAATCTATATGTTTGAAACCGCCTACGGATGTTCTGTGGCCAAAGGAAGGAATTTCTGGCCATTTCTGGTTATGTGCCAATAGCAGACATGCCTTGTTATCGTGGGTGAAGAGAAGTTCTCCTCACTCCATGTTGCCCATGAAAAAGGCAAGAGCTGAAAATACTGATTGGATCCACAAAAGAGAAGAACACAAGGCATTGGAGACCCCTTGGCTTGGATGCTGGGGGAAGATAATGAGACATTCCACTTTAACACTGTTCCAGGAGCACTTGTTTCCACTGTCTTTTTGTTCCACCATCCCCCAGTGGACTGACCTTGGGCACATTTCTAACTTCCTCGAGTCGTAGTTTTCTCATATGCGAAGTGGGAATAACTCTATCTATTCAAGGGATAATTGTGACGGTTCACTAAAATAATCTGTGCGAGGCTCACTAATCCTTGTCCAACCCAGAGGGTGTCAATGAGTAGAGACGGTCATATAAGACCTGTGGGTCATCACTGTTCTTTTCTGCTGGCAAATTCCAGAGAGGAGATGCCTCCAAACTGGCTTTCCAGAAAGGAAATAGCAAGTTCACTCATTGCATTTTCATGCCATTGCCCACCATTAAAGTCATACTTGTAGAGCAGGTTAATATTTCCTAATGTGAGAACATCTGGACTTCCCTCCTGTGTTTGGAATCTCAACATGGCCATATTTTATGGAGTGTCTGCCTTCACCACTATGATATATGCACACGGAGTGTGGAAGAAGCTGTTTGTAAGTAGAGGGGAGAGAAGGGGTTTTAGCCGTGTGAAAATGCAAGGCATAGAACTAGCTAGACAATGGAAAGAACACTGCCAGAAGTACCAATAAGGGAAATACTTCCTAACCTATGACCCTACGAGCTTACTAATGACTGTCAGTAGTGAGTGTCTTAGGTTAAACATCACTTAAAGAAAGGCAGGGATATATTAAGCACAGTGATTATATTTAAGGGATGCAGAAAGGGAGAGAAGAATGGAGGGACTGGGGTATGGGAAATTAAAAAAAAGAGAAAGAGAGAGAGAGAGAGAGAGAAGCGCAGGAGGAGAGAGGAAGATACCATCCATGCATGGTGAGAGGGAAACAGCAAGAGGTGGGGATCAGGGAATAAAGGAGTCAAAAGAAAAGAAGGGGGACCATGGAGGGTTGATAAAGGCAAGAGGAGGGAGAGGACCGGCACTGACTGCCAGACAGACTCCTGCCCTAAACGGGACTGCAGCTGGTCTGGGCCACCTTGTGTGATGACTTCCGCAGGGATTTCCTAGCACAGGGGGGTCCAGCTGTGCTCCAGTAACCTGCCTGCTGCCTCTGCCCCTGCTGGGAAGACAGCGATGCTCTCTGCAGGTTTGGAACAAGGGGAGAGATCCTCCTCCCTCACTTCTCTAGCCACTCGCCCCTGGAAACGCTGCTCCCTGCTCTCGCCTTTCAATTCTTTGCTAAGGAAGAAAATAATAAGAGAGAAGATGAATTGAGATTCTTTTATATTTTTACTGCAAATGACCATGGACAGAAAACTTTCCCAAGTCAATGGCTCTCTTGTGGGGCTTTACAATCTCTCTTCACCTGCAATCTGCACCACCGGACACTGTCTTCTATATGTCAGAGACTCCTTCAGGGCTTGGCACGGAGCCTTTTGTACAATGGGGACAAACATAGTCATTACATGAATAGGACCACTTGCCTGGCACCCTTTTGGGTTAAGTGGAGACAGAGATTGAGCTGGTATGTTTTGTTGAGCTTTGGCTGGTGTAGACCTGAGCAAGCATTTCACCCAGTAAAAGATGAAAGCACAGGGTTTCCAAGAGGCAAAGTGTTTCTCTCCAAGTCACACGGTTGGTTCTGGGCAGAGTCAAGATGTTCCCCATCCTGGGATTCTTTTTCTGGCATGCCCCTCACTTTGAAAACCTGCTGGTCAGTCTGTATAACCAAGGAAAGCAAAAATCCCTTCCTTTAGTGTGGTTATATCTCACTTATAAATTGGATATTTTTTCTGGGAGTTAAATATTTATTTATTATTTTTTTACTTTGTAAAAAAATTTTTAATTTAATTTTATTTTTTCAGTGTTCCAACATTCATTATTTATGTGCCACACCCAGTGCTCCATGCAATATGTGCCCTCCTTAACACTCAAAACCAGGCTTACCCATCCCCCTACCCCTCTCCCTTCCAAAACCCTTGGTTTGTTTCTCAGAGTCCACAGTCTCTCACGTTTCGTTTCCCCCTCTGATTTCCCCCAATTCACTTTTCCTTTCCTTCTCTTAATGTCTTCCATGCTTTTTCTTATGATTTCAAATGAATTGAATAATGCCTAAATGCAATGTCTCTTCTTACAGTTGCTATTAGTCATATTGCTTAATGAACATTATAGAAAGCCTTTCTAGGAATTTTCTGATTTATCCTCTAAATGTCCACACAAACATGATTTTCCCACATCAGTCTCTCTCTTAGTGAATACGCCCACAATACTGTAGGAGGATACCCGTGGCCGTTAAAAGTCCTATTTGTACCATACTCCATTGACCTGGAAATGTTTTCACACTTCATGGGCTGATTTGTGTCAACACAATACCCATTTAACAGAAGGAGAAACTGAGACACGGAATTACCAGGCTTAAGTAAGAATAAAACGCTTTATTAAAACAGTGCTCGGAGTTAAAAGGCCAAAGGACCCAACGTTATTGATCTGGAAGCTCTTTAGATTACAGGGGTTTGGGAAATTAGCTTTGTGACTTTGGTCAAGTGCCTGAGTCTTCCTTTCCTCACCCACGAAATGGAGATAATAAGGATGCGGAATTCATAGAGTTGCTGTAAGAATTAAGGGTCCTGTCTAGAGGGTTCTTAGCACACAGCAGGTGCTCCACAATGTTACCATTATTACTCAATAGAGCCTCCTCTCTCCCACTTCATGCCTGACAGATTCTCTGCGTCTCCCCACGGCACCTTAGACACTCGGGCAAGACGGTTTCTTGCGGAGGAAATGCGTTCTTCCATTCGATAATAGCTCGCCTGCCATTTCGTTCTGCAGAGCACAAACCGTCCACTTCTCCATTTAAGAACGAACACTGCTGATTCATGCTTTTGCCTCATCCCGTGTTTGATCCCATTTCCCCTTCAAGGGGATGAATTTTCTGCCAGAGAGTCTCCTTCCCAAAAGCTGTTACATTTGTGACTTTTTAATTTTTATGTTTCAGCAAGTCAGGCTCTCTCTCTTAAAGAAATATAAAGCATCAGCATCTCTACTTCATCGCGAGGACACTCAGGGCACCAGAAATAGTCGAGGAGTAGGCTGAAGGTCTGACTTTCCCGGGGATGAAGGCGGAGAGAGGCATCTCCCAGGTTCTTGTGACCTCTGGGCATCAGGAAGGCTGTTGGGTCAGGAGGAACCTCACCAGACAGGATGTCAAGAAACTGGGAGTAAGGTTTGGGCCAGGTTTCCAACTTAGCGTTTGACCTTGGAGGGAAGGCGGGACCTTCCGGTAGGTCCGCGGTTTGCTTGCCTACGAAGTAAAGAAGTCAGATCAGATGATCTCTAAGGCACTTTTAGCTCTTGCCTGTTATTACTTCTATCACCGAAATCCTGTCAGAGTCCAAAGGAATTAATTTTAATGATTAAATTCCAGGCCCTGTATAGCTCTGGGGGAGATAATTGGGGAATATGGCTGTGCCTTTCAAATCAATCCACATGGTGACCCCCAACTCGGCCTAATTGTCAAGAAAGGCCCTTCAACCAATCTCTGAATAGACTGAATTATAAATTAAACATGCCCATATCCAGAGACATATTAGGTAGAGATGTTTTATAGGCCATAATTGCACATGGACAATGCAGTGAAAGCTAGCTTACCCGCCATTCCATAACCCAAACCCTTTATTATCTGGAAAGAATGTGTTTGCCCTGTCTACATTCTGCTTTTATACAAAAATGAAAAGAAAAAAAAAAGGTTACAAGTCAACCAGCTGATAACCTGGATTTATCTTGAGAAAATAGATTCCGTGATATGCCCTGGGGTCAGTGTTGATTTAACACAATTCCACACACCCTCTGCAGCCACTTCTGTAGTATAGCGGTGCTCTAGCAACAGGAAAAAAAAAAATCCCACACAATTCTGGAGTGCTTGTCTGAACAATGCTAACAAGGATGAAGCCTTCACAATTTCATTAGAAATTATACAACATTTCACATGCAATCACCTGTGGGACCCTTACAATAGCTCCCTGAAGTAGGAAAAGTGTCATTGTCTCTAACATACAGGTAAGAAAACAAAAGTCACAGAAAAATAATTGCTCAAGGTAAGTTGCTCAGCACTTCTCACTTTATCCCAGGGATGCTCAGGGGAAGTGGGTGCTTTTATTGCTTGTCCACAGATGAGATTACTAAGACCCAAAGTGCTTAAAGAAGAGATTCGGACTCCTTGACTCAGGATCATGTGACTCTAAGAATCCGTGTTCCTAACTTCTTCCTCACCGGTCTGGCGACTCGAGCAAGGAGCAAGGTTTCCCATCCAGAATCATGCCTGAGCCACAGTCGGAGCCCCACTGCTCCTTCTCACCCTACCCTTAAATACTTCACACTCTCTCTTACCTCTTGCATGCCACGTCCTTGAGGATGGACAAGAGTTACATGGCATGCTTGACTTATTTCACTCAGCCTAATCTCCAGTCCCGTCCATGTTGATACAAAAGTTGGGCACTCAACTTGGAGGCGTAATATTCCATTGTATATATGGACCATATCTTCTTTATCCATTCGTCTGTTGAAGGGCATCTTGGCTCTTTCCACAGTTTGGCGATTGTTGCTATGGACAGGAAATAACATGGAGGACATTAGGAGAAGGAAAGGAAAAGTGAATTGAGGGAAATTGGAGGGGGAGATGAGCCATGAGAGACTGTGGACTCTGAGAAACAAACTCAGGGTTTTGGAAGGGAGGGGGTGGGGGGATGGGTGAGCCTGGTGGTGGGTGTTAAGGAGGGCACGTATTGCATGGAGCACTGGGTGTGGTACATAAACAATGAAACTTGGAACACTGAAAAAATAAAACAAAATTAAAAAAAAAAGAATTATATGGCATGCTTTTCATTTCTCTCTTCACCAGAACTTTGTATTTCCTGGCCATTCCTGATAACAGAGAATTTACTTTTAATTTTGCACAAGCCAATAAAGGCAAAAGAAAATTGGAAGTGAGTTATTTTCTCTGTGTTGAGTGTCTGCCTCCTGCTACGTGGTACTTACGGGGAGACAGAATGAGGAGGAAGAAGACTGGGTTGAAAGTCATCAATATGTTCCATTTTCAAAGGAAAATCTACTTCGATTTCCAGGGGGCTCTCATAGCCCTTCACTAGCACCATGTCCCTCCTTTCCTTCGACTTGTCTCCATCCCTGTTTGCCAACTTCCCTTTCTGTACCACCACTGTCTCTTTCCGGAACCATGAAACCGCCTCCTAACCTGCTTTCCCGTACCAGCTCTTTCTCCCCCTAATTCACTATTTCCACTGCAACCGGAGAGTTCTCTTCAGAAGACAGATATGATTATGTCTCTCTCCTGTGCTGGAGAGGAAAAACTTTTCCTTTCTTCCCTCCTGGATTCTTTGGCTGGTCTGATACATAAATAGACACAAGAGAGATTAGTGGGAGAAAAATTTAATTTCATATGTATGGGACCCCATAAAAACATGAGGCTCAAAGAAGTGAGTGAGTCAGGCAGCTTTTACACCTTTTAGACGAGGAAACGATGGATTTGTGAGGAATTGACAAGACAAAGTGGTTTGGGCTTGGGGACATGAATTAGTGAAGAAATAATGAGGTTTTTGGTGTGTGTGTGTGTGTGTGTGTGTGTGTGTGTGTGTGTGTGTGTTTTAACACAGCCTTCTCAGCCCTGAACTCTGTCTGCCTGGGAGGACCTTCTCCCCACCTGGTACAGGAGGGCACCATTCACATGGAAGAGTTGTTTCCTGCTTTCAGGGGGACAATGTGGATTAGTGTGTCCTTCTGGCACTGGCTCTTTCCTTACTAACTTAAATGAAAAATAATCAGTATGTCAAAGTGGCATATTTTGGGGTGGACTTTTCCCTTCCCCATCACACACTTAAATTCCTCCAGCGCCCCCCACCCTTGCTGGCCCAAATCCTGATCTGGACTGACATTTAGGAATTTCTCCACCTCAAATGACACATAGCATTCTTAGGGAAGTATCCCCAATCTCTGGGGTAGTCCAGGCGACCCGGATCCGTGTTCCCACATGGCTTCTTCTCCTCTCTGTAGTACTTGGTCCCAATTGTTATTATACTAGTGCATGTTTATTTGTTTAATTTCCATGTTCTCCACTGGACTCTAGGCTGTAGGGGGACAAGGAGCTACATCTATCTTCCTAAGCTAAGTCTCCTTCATGCCTGCTGGGGGGCTTAATATACTTTGGCTATTTGATGGTGCTGTATTGATTTGTTGGTGGAATGAACAGGTATTCAGGATTATACAGCTCTGCCTTTACCTTGGCTATTTCCACCCCAGAACTCAGAGACCATCGCACCCATTCCTTATCTTCTCCCACCCCTTCTTCCCTGAACACAGCTTCTTCTCTCTTAATATGACACATTCATGTCCAAGACTCTGGGATTTGCACTTAGGCTCTAGCTATCCTAAAGCTTACAATGCAAAGATACAATCACGTTTATTATTTCATCCATTTATTTTTCTCCTCTCTTCTCCACCCACCATTATCTCCTCTATTCAGTCATTATTATATTAATACTATTCGTGTTATTAATAATAGTATTAATATAACGAATAACGCCTATAAAGGAGGAAAGTGTATAATTTTAAAAGCAGTTCTGTTAGTATCTGACCATCAGTTTAATTTATACCTAGGCAGAGAGCAAACCATGATAGGTCATAGGTCATGCTTACAGAAAAATGCTGCATTTGAGGTGCTGCAGACCTTTACAAAAACCTCTAAAAGACCAAATATTTCCTGACTGAATAGTTGATTTTTTTTTCTTTTCTGTTTTTTTTTTTTTTTCCAAAGAAAAATATTTTCAAAACATTTTTTTACCTTCCTAACAGCCAAAAGGTTGTTAAGCGGCTTCACACATTTTTCCCTCTGGGGTGTTCATATCCACCAAAGTTAATGGATGGAAAATTAATGTTTCTCTCCAAATGTTTCCACAATCACAAAGCAAATAGTTGATTCTGCCAAGATGAGAGCGTAAATCTGCCCTCAGGAAAAGGCTTCATCACTATTACCCACATCACTCAGCCCCAGTGCAGTGGACTGGCCTAATTATCATGATAATTAAGGAAATGTGGCTTTAGGGACCTTGAAGAACCTCCCTATATAACTGACCACACCCTACAATCAGTTGTCCACTCCCCTGTTGTTCTTCTGCCAGGTAGACTGCATTTTCCTTGCACACAACAGGATTTGTTTTTTAAGTGGTGCTTTCCAAATATTGTGACTCAAGTCAACACAAGTTGAAATATTTTCTAGGCTAGTAAAATGGTTTAATTATGAATCACTTTCCAAGAAAGAGATTGCAGCTAAAGCCCGTATGTCCACAGAATGGATGGACTGTTACCAACGTATGCATTAGGGGTGTATTTTTATGCTTCTGTTTTCAAGGATCATCATTTAGTCGGTGTTGATCACAAGGGGTGAACACCCGCACGTCTCTTAAGGTAAATGCAAGGCAGGGGGAGCCAATTTGCAAATAGATCCCGATTTAATATACTTGTAGCAGAGCCACACACAAAATTTATTAACAATAATTCAGGTGTAATCAGTATTTCTGCTGCAGTACTGTCTTTGGTCTTGCTGAACTCCAACCAAATGTCATCAAAAAACCATAGGGAGGAAAATAATTAATAAAAGCAAGCATGTAATGGAACTTACTGAGGACTGGACACTTCTAAATTGATTTACTTGAATTAACTGGACCCTTAAAACTTACGGAAGTAGGCTGCTCTTATTTTTCAATGTTACAGAAAAAGAAACTGAGGCATGATGGTTAAATAACTTGACCAAGGCTACACTGCCCATTTGGGATTTGGAATCAAAGCTTAGTAGGATGCCTTTATGAAAAAAATATTTTATTTATTTCTTTGTTTGTTTGTTTGTTTTTAAATTTTATTGTATTTTTTCAGTGTTCCAAGGGTCATTGTTTATGCACCACACCCAGTGCTCCATGCAATATGTGCCTCCTTAATACCCACCACCAGGCTCACCCAACCCACCACTCCTCTCCCCTCCAAAACCCTCAGTTTATTTCTCAGAGTCCACAGTCTCTCATGGTTCATCTCCCTGATTTCCCCCAACTCCCTTCTCCTCTCCTTCACTCAGTGTCCTCCGTGTTATTCCTTATGCTCCACAAGGAAGTGAAACCATATGAAAATTGATTCTCTCTGCTTGACTTATTTCACTCAGCATAATCTTCTCCAGTAGGATGTCTTTTGACTCTATCTTTGAATCATCAGGCTATACTGTTAAGCAAGCTCCAGGAAAGCAAAATGTTTACTATTCCTTGTTGGGGGACCTGCCTTGAAGTCTGGCTTCCTTTCCTGGGACAGGTGTGGGCTCTAGAAGGAGCCAAAGGCATGGTGCCCTTTATCTATAGACCACCAGGAGTTCAGCATGCAGTTTCCTGCCTCCTCTAACGAAGGCTACATTACCTCAGCCAACTTCCCCTAACCAGGACGTGCTTCTCAAACCAAAATAAAGCACCACAAAGAGAAAGAAAACTCCTATCCAGCGACCATTAGGACCTGCTGAAGATCTCTCTTAAGGACTGAAGTCTTGACTTACTCTCCTCAGGTCAGGATGGCCTTGACTCTCACTGGTCATATATATATGCAAAGATCCTTCCCTTTTCAGCTAATTATATTAGCCTCATTCTGTTGAATAGGTATGCTCCTCAACATGGGAGCCAGGAAAAACTCTCAGTGAGCAATAAAACATGGTAGAGGGAAACATGTCTGCTTTTCCCTCTGGGGAATGAGATGTAGGTAAGTAATGAATCAGTTTTGTTAGCAAGAGCAGTCTTACTAAGAAGTCACATGAAAAGGACTTGACATTTTGTTTGGGTGTGAGAGAAAGATGTAAAGGATAACATTTAGGCACTAGAATGGATTTATTCAAAGGAGAAACATACAAATTAAAAGGTTGGAAACAGAGACAAGATGTGCAGGAATTGTGATAAATTTCATTTGTGATAAATTTCATTTTTGACATGTTTGTGTGATCAGCCACATCCCCCTGGAAGGGATCTAGCTGGTTGTTGCAAATGGGACAATGGTGCTTAGGGGAAGGTCTGAGATAGAAAAGCAGATTGTGGGGTCACCAGTGTAGAGGTGATGATGGAAACCATGAAGCTAGAAGAGAAACGTACTTCAAATGAGAAAAATAATGACAATGACATGCTTTGTAAAAGGTTGATACATTTAAGAGATAAAAATAAGTGTCTGCCTTTAGGTCAGGTCCTGGTGTCCTTGCTGAGTGTGGGGTTGGGTGGGGGGGGGAGTCTGCTTCTCTCTCTGTCCCTCTCACAACTGTTTGTGCTCTCTCTCTCTCAAATAAAGAAATAAAATCTTTTTTTTTTTAAGTAACTATAAATAAAAAGAAGTTGAGGGAGAAGAAGAGGTAGTGGGGAGAGGCTGCAGATCAACAGTGGTGATTACGGTGGTAGGAGGAAAAAACCATGATTCTACTATAAGGGATATAATCATTAGTATCACAGTTTCAGAGAGATCACAAAATGTGAAGACTGGGAAATGATTTTTGATGTTGCAGTTGGATGACCCTTGAAGGAGTTTTTCCAGTGTTCATTGGTGCCCTGCCACAATCCAGATTTCTGGGGAATAACACGATTAAATACCTTTGGAACATCTTATTAAAAACCACTAATTGTTGACCATGGATATAAAGACTATGCCATGCAATGGACTTCAAACGCCAGCTGAACTTCTATTGGAAAAGGATAGCTTTGCATTTATTTTTAGACGTTCCTGATGGAAGGCCAGCTGTTGTCCATGGTGCTAAAAGAGTCATCTGGCATTATAATATTGCAGCAATATGACCAGTATAGTTGGAGTGAATTAGGTGTTTCATTACATGCCTCTATTTGGGGGATTTATTTTTCACTGAGATGAGATTTTTCATATATATTTCCCATCTGGAAGGTTTGGTGTTTTGTTTTTTTTTTTCTTTTTCCCCCTAACTCCCTAATGGTTAACGTTAGAAAGCAATTGCTTTTTTTTTTTCTTTTTCTTTTCTTTCTTTTTCTTTTTTTTTTTAAAAGAAATCCCCTGAAACATGATTATAAGAAATAGAGGTGAGGGAAAAACAGAAAGTGGAAGACACGTTGAAAAGGTTATACAGTTCTTTCTTTTTCCAAAATATCCGAAACCATTAACTCTCCACTCAACTCTACCCCTCCCGTAGCACTTCCAAAGTGCAAAACAACAACAACAAAACTTAAACTATATGGAATTCAAGCATTGCACTGATAATCATAATTATAAATTAAAGTAGAAGAAATATTATATCATTTTTATGAATAATCATAAACTATTAAAATGGTTGCTAATGGAATTACAGTTATCTTTCTTGCATGTTCTCCATAAAACACATTTTTGAATTCCTAGTAAGATAGGTAATACAAAACGAGAAACAATTACAATAACATCCCTGATGAAGTCAACATAACTTCTCTTCAAAGTCACATAGGTAGGATCTACTGGGTAGAGCTGCCAATGAACTTGAGAGTTCAGGGTTAAGGAAATCATCAAAATATTCTTTTTTTCCAGTAAAAACCTCAGCAGTTTGACTGATTGGAAGATCAAGTATAGGAAATAAAATAGATCTAATTTGCTTTTAAATTGCTTTTAAATCCGTTTAAAATAAAAGATCCAATTTGCATCATGAAATTGTTAACAAAATGTGATCAGTAAGTCCATGACCTGTCTCCGATGGAGGAAGGATAAATAAAAATCGGTACAAACAGTGGAGGTTTGTAGTTTTGGTTTATCCAGGAGAGGAGGGGATAGGGAAGGTCCAGCCATCCCCAACAGTCCCACCAGTGCTGGGCACTGGGTGCTAAGGATGCCGTGAAGAGCTGTAATAATAAAGAATAGACATGACTGCTTAGGAAGATAAATATTTAAAATTATATGTATATTTACATAAATAATTACAATGGTAAGGAGATATGCCAAAGAGCATGTAAGGAAATAATTCCCTAATTCTACCAAATTCTACTTCTCCAGAAAGTCATGTTTACACTAAAACATGAAGGGGACAGAAGTGATAAAAGAAAGAATATTTTGAGTGGAGAGAACATCATGTATGCAAACATGGAGGCCATGCAGGCATATATGTTTAAGGAATAGGAAAATAAAGGACCATGTGGCTCAAGAGTAAGATATGAGAAGCAGAGAAGCACAAAATTGTACAAGAAGGGTGAGGAGGTCGTAACTTGCAGGTCCTTCTCTAGCCTCTACACTCAGGATATTGGTCTTTATGTGTTAAAGCCTTCATGGGCTCTATGCATAGTGAAAGGTGTATGAGTCAAGGTTTGATCAGAGAAGCAGAATATTTATGATAGGGACTGAACCTTACCCAATTGTGGGAGCTGGTTAAATAGTTGATGAGAGGCTTTTGCTTCTGTGTCTGCTGATGCAGCCCAAAGTCAGCAGGGCAGACAGCCTGGAAATGAAGATGAACATAAAGCAGGGAAGTAAGAGCAAACAGAGAGTATGGTAGGAACCCTCGAGGAGAGACAGGGAACCATGTTACTCTCTCACTGCCTTCAGCCTTCCACTTTGATGGTGGGGGTAGCTGGCAGGAGACGCTGCATTCTTTGTCTCAGCTAGATGCCCACCTATTCCAGGACTGGGAGAAATATAAAAAGAAGATTCATGAAAGCTGGAGGAGCTTGCAGGCCTGGCTGTGACCCCACACCAACCAGGGGAGTCAACAGAGAAGCATAGTGTGTGTGAGCTGTGTACCATCCAGCATTCTCCAGAGAAACAGAACCATGGGATTATGGAGGCCAGCACTTCCCAAGATCTGCTGTTGGCAAGGAGACCCAGGAGATGCAATGATATAATTCCAGTCTAAATGCCAATAGACTTGAGTCCCAGGAAGAGCTAATGTTTCAGATTGAGCTTGGAAGGAGGAATCCCACGCCAAAGCCTGACCTCCTGAATGAGTTCCCTCTTACTGACAGGAGGGACAGGCTTTTAATTCTAGGTGTGACTTCAGCTGATAAGATGAGGCCCACCCACATTAAGGAGGGTGATCTGGTTCTTCAATATATTGATCCAAATGTTGATCTTGTCCAGAAACACCCTCACAGACACACTTGGAATCATGTTTGGCCAAATGTCAGGGCACCCTGTGGCCCAGGTACATTGACACATACAATTAACTAACAAAAGTTGCAAGATCACCTTGGGCCTTGCAGTGATCTTCCAAACGTAAAAAGACTATGGATACGCCTTTAATTTTGCCTCCCAAATTAATTAATGTATGGCTTTTGACTGTTTTCTCTGAAGTATTCAGTGAAGGGAATTCTGGGAAATGTAGCAACAGTTAACTTGGCATAATGAGAACCCATTTATTGCAAGGGCATTTATCAGAACTGAGAGTAGGAAATCACATACTACTTGCAGTATGGAGAAAGGATCAGAATGGATCCAAAGGGGATATCTTCATCTTCCAATGGGAGAAGGGATGAGGATATCATTACATGGTAGTATTTTTTTAATAATATTTATTTATTTATTTATTTACTTGCTTAGTTATTTATTTAGAGAGTGGCAAGGGGAGGGGAAGAAAGAGAGGAGAGAGAGAATCTTAAGCAGACTCCATGCCCAGCATGGAGCCCAACATGGGACTCCATCTCACAACCATGAGATCATGACCTGAGCCAAAGCGAGAGTCAGGTGCTTAACCAAATGAACCACCTAGACACCCTAGGTGGTAGTATTCTTGAATAACATAATGCAGCAGAAACAGAACAATAAGTGGAGTCTTTCAATCTGAGATATCAGAGGTAAGAAGTGCCCCATCTCTGATAAGTATCCAAGCAGAGAAAATGCAATCTCCTTCCACAAATTTTTCAAAGTCATTTTTAAATTGCATGGATATTTGAGCTAAATGATGCTGAGTTGTTTTTTCAAAGAACTTATGGCTCCATTTCTTAAGGAAAGTCTATTTCTCATAAAAAGATAAAACTAGTACACTGAGAAAAAAACACACCATGATGTAAGATAGGAAAAATAATTTAAAGAATTGGGATGTAAGTCAAATAAAGGGAAAAACATAAGTGCCATGGAGAGTGATAAAGTTGAGACACATGTGTAAGAAGGATTTGGGGGGGGGGGCTCCAGTAGGGAGGGGGATCCCATGTTGAACACTGGGATAAGACCTTGTTAGGAAAAAAATTCTGACAGTGGCATCCTCCACCTTAATTGCCCTAAGTGCAGGAAGGCATTAACTATGGTCTATATGACCTTGATGGATATGCTGCTGCAATTACTGCTAACCTCAGTTCATGCCACTCTACACCTGATACCTACTGTTAGTGCTATCCTGCTCTTCTCTTTTTTCTTGAAATTGTCAAACTCCCTCCCACCTTAAAGCTTTTCTACCATGCTATTGTGATGGCCTGATGATGTTCTTGATCCCAATCTTGATCCCACTCTTGAACTGCATAAATCTATTCATGTTTCCATCTCAGTTTCAATATTATTTCCCAGAAAGACTGTGACCATATGCTTTCTCCCCACCTCTGATCTAGATTGGTCCCTTCGTTACACTCTTACTGCCTCCTGTACGTCTCTTTCACCACAACAAGCATAACTGTAATTTTTATTAGTTATTTTTGAGATAATTAGTTTGTTTCTGTCCCTACCACGAAACCATAAAGCTAAGTGAGATTATGCCTTGCATGTCTATCACTTTGCATGGCATTATACGGTTGTTAGATTATTATTTGAATGGAGCAAATGAAGGAAGAAGACTGACTTTTTGAACAGCAGGATCTTGGGATCTGCATCCTTGTAGATTAATCATTTAACTTACAAGGCAAGGTGACAATCAGTTTTGATGCTGAAAGCATCATCATCTTGCACTGTTTTCAGCTCTCTCCCTATTGAAGCCAAAGCAGTTTTTATTTTGGATTTGCTAAACATGGCCCAAGCGTCTGCGGCATCAGAATGAGCTGAGCACATCCCTTGGCATTTCATAGCTTCCTTGGCTTTCTCAGGAATAGTCCAGCATTTTCCTTCTCATAGTTGAACATTACTTTGCAAACATCTGCTCTGGGTCCAAATTCCTAGGGAAACAGGATTTAAGACAGCTTTGTGTCTCTATTTCTGTGTTTGCCTCATTTTCTCTCTGAAGACCTTTTCCCTTGAGCTCCCGTGAAGCTCAGAACATTCTGCAAATCCTCATCTGGGAGTTGGTTGCAAAAGGAGTTCAGAGGTGAAGGCTCCTATCTGGGGTATTGAGAGTTTGTCTTCATCTCAGATACTTATGTTTTCTCTGGGAGGGATAGGAGATGTGGATCTCTGGTGTAATCCAAAGAAAGAAAGTCAGAGAATAAATCGAGCAGTTAGTTGGTGAATAGAAATGTCTGTTCAGGTTTTTCAGTCCCTAATTTCTCTTTAAGCCAAAGACAGATACAATATGGACAAAGATTAAGGCAGAGAGTTTAGGGCTCTGCATGGGAAGCCAGGGAAGGATTTGCAAAGATGCCTTTGAGATAACTTTTGAAATATAAGGAGGGATTTGTCAGATGGTGAAGGGGAAAAGGTATTCTCTTCAGAGGAGACAAACTAGGGTGAGGAGTAAGACCTTGGGTGTGTACAGGATGGGCAGTGTGAGATAATGGGGATAGACAAAGCCGTGAGATAAGATATGCATTTCTTATTGTGATTCCTTCCCTGGGGACCAAGAGGACAGTCTCCAGTCTGAGCACTCACAGGCCAAGTGAATTTTACTGCCTGTAAAGAGTCTCAGAAGGGAGATGCAGCCTGTGATCATCTGGACCTCCCTTTTCTGTCTCTGCTGTGTAAGCTTGGAGCGCCCAGCTTTGGAACATCATCATTTCTCTGTCCTCACCTCTGAGTTTAACTCATTCTCTGATTACTCAGAATCAAACTCTTTCAGTGTCTTTCTAGCATGGAGAGGCCCATGTTTCTTCTCTTGTCCTTTTTATTAAGTATTTGCATTGATTATTACAAACATAAAGAAAGATGACCAGGGTGCTTGACGGGCTTAGTGGGTTAAGCCTCTGCCTTTGGCTCAGGTCATGATCTCAGGGTCCTGGGATCCAGCTCTGCATTGGACTCTCTGCTCAGCAGGGAGCCTGCGTCCTCCCACAACCCTCTCTGCCTGCTGCTCTGCCTACTTGTGATCTCTCTTTGTCAGATAAATAAATAAAATCTTAAAAAAAAAAAACAAAAACAAAAAGAAACATGACCAATCCTTTTATGTTGATGTTGTATCAGGAAACTTTGCTGGGCTCCCTTATTGTTAGTTCTAATGATTAGGCTATTGAATCGCTTGGATTTTTCATGGGGATTCTGAAGATATTCATATTGCCAGTGTAACAGCAAATACTTAATGCAGAAGTTGCATTTTGTTGAGGGTAATGGAAGTATTTGTCTTTATTGAAACTTAATTGTTTTAAGAATTTGAAAAAAATAGTAACTTACTGAATTTGTGCACATAATCCTGTGGGTAGGCCATATTACTATCATCATCAAAATCTTAATTTTATAGGTGGGGCAATTAAGGTGTAGGGCTTAAAAAACATGTCCAGTGATTCTCAGACAGTAAGAGGGAGAGCCAAGGTTTAAGCACAAATGTGTCTTAATCATCCATTCTTTTGACCACTAGGCCACCTTGCCTCTCTGTTTTTACTTTATCTCCTTCTTTCCAACATTGGCCTCTTATTTATTTTTCTTGTATTATTGCATGGGCTAGCTAATAGTTTTCAGGATAGTATTAAGAGTGTACCTGACTTTGGCGATAATTCCTATAAAGCTTTAGCATTACATATGACATTTGCTATCCCTAGAGTAGAACTTGTGTGCACAATAAGACTTTCACTGAAAAATTAAAACAAGATAATGTTCTCAGTCTGGTCACTGCAAGATTGGCCTCACACAGGAACTGGTAAGGCTCAATCCACTTTCTGTATGCCTCATATGTTCCTCTGTGCCTCTTATAGCTTTCTTTTATACTAAGTGGCTATTATCTAGTATAACATTTTAATTTTTAACACATTTTTCATTATATATATATATTTTTTTCTTATTTTCTTACTGTTTGCTCTAGGGCTCTTACAGATGGCATATTTTTAAAGTCTTTTCTTGATTTAACTACCTCTTGTTTTAAGACTGACTCAGGTCAGAAGCAGCAGGCCTGCTGGGTAGGAAATCATGAGAACTCAAAGCTGACTGATGTTCATTCTATGTGTGAAGTTCACTTTGATTTTGATCAGGAATTTATGTGGTATCAAATTCCATCTTTTAGGTTGGACCTCTTGGTCTCACCCACAGTCGTGAACTAGGACAGGGGACCTAGCATCAGTGTGGCAAGGCTGTAGTGCAAATAGGAAAACCTCCTTATTTTCACTTTGGTTAACTCAGAATTTGTAATTTCTTTACACTCTCCCTGTGTAAAAGGACTTGCTAAGCAAATGAGTGAAGGAAGCAGCAAGGGAGAGAGTTCATCTACTTATATAAACCAATAGTTTCTAAGAAACTGAGAACACGATTAGGAAATAAATGGATAGCTTTCATTAAAAAGGAGCCTATCCATCCATTAAAGCGGTTTGGGGTGGGTGGGTTATCTTCTCGGGCAACCTTCGAAGGGCCTTTTCCAGGGCCACTTCCTCTGTAAAATCTACCACAATGATCAGGGTGGAGAACAGAACATAGACTCTGGAGTCAGAGAGACCTGGGGACAAATCTTGTCTCTGCTCCTTGGTAACTGGGTGAGTTCAGATGAGTAACTGAAGTCAGTGTTTCTCAAAGTGTGGTCCTCAGATCCATAGCACCCGCATCACCTGCAGGTTTTCTAGAGATTTTGAACTGCAGGTCCTGGTCAGACATACTGTATTTTAAGAAGATCCCCAGTGATCCATTTGCACATTGAAGTCTGAGAGGCATTGATCAAGGCTCTCTAATCTTTAGGGTCTCACAGTGTAGATGGGATTAAATGGTACCACTATGTCCAGCCCCTGTAACAGATGCTGGTACAGAGAGGGATCTCCAGAAATGGTGGTTATCTTCAGCTTATTATTGAGGTTTCTATTATTGAGGTCATTGCTCTCAGCCTGAGTTTTCCCCAGCCCCATCACCTGGAGGCATACCAGACTTTTACTCTACAGATTAGAACTTTGCCCAAGCCATGTCTGGAGAACTTTGCCCAAGCCATGTCTGGAGAAATAGCCTGTTTTCCAGTCTATAAAGTAGGATGATGGTCCCCACTCAGACATCTACTGTGAGATTACATTGATGCACAGCATCATTTTGTGTTCAACACTTTCCATCCATTTTCTCACTGACTCTTCCTATCACTCCCGTGCAGTGGAAAAATGTTTAGAGAGGCTACAGCATGTGTCCAAGGACACACAGCTAGTGAGCAGCAAAGCTTGTCTCCAAATCTGAGCAAGTCTGAACCCAAAGCATTTAACTGCTTGATTCTGGGCATCTCTTACAGCATAAAAATTTCACTGCCATATCCAGATGTACTATCAATCATCAGGTGTCCCTAGCCATGAGGAAATATTAGTGATTGAATTTGGGCTTTGACTTTCCACCCTGCTGTGCTGACCCTAGCTGGAGGCAGTTATTTTGTTTCCCTGCCCACTTGGCCACACTCTGAATCAACCCAATTCACTCCATTGTTCCCCACTTTTTTTTTCTCTCTCTCTCTATCTCTCTCTCTCCAAGGGCTCAGCTGGCCAGATTCAGAGTCAGTTGCCTCGGAGAGTCAGGTGTGACCACTCTTGTTAAGGAGCCAGAGGCTGAGCTAATTATAGTAATTAAAGCTTCTTATTTACATAACACCTCTCAGGCAGAAGGAACACAGAGCATGTTTCCTGGGCCAGGCAGAAAAAGCTGTCCAGCTCCCAAACTGCTGTGCTGTTGCTTCCCTGGAGGCCTGCAACAGAGGCTGGGAAGGAGCACATGCCCACATCATACTGGACCACCTCAGGTGCAGAGTGGAAGGAAGCTGCTTCTCAAGCAAACATCAGCTAGGCCTCCAAAGAGTCTAGAAAGTGGGCTCGTTCCAGTTCCCAATAAATCCACAGCCTGAACACACAGTACCATGTTATTTAGCTGCTCTTATATGATGAGTGTCTTACATTACCATGACGACCAGTATCAACTGTCCTATTGTTGCCATGTATCTTACATCCATAATCTTTAACTCTTATGAGAGCCAGATGAGGTAATGCCTACTATCCCCATTTTACAGATAAGAAAAATGGGGCCCAAAGAAGTTAAATAAATTTAATCAGGGTCATATAGCTAGTGAGTGCTGTAGCTGACTTTTCCCTAAATTATGTATAATTGCAAAACCCATGAGCAGTCTGCCACCTCATCTAGCCTTTCTCAAGAATTTCACCAATTACCTGGGAGTCTCATTATTACTTACTTTTTACAGCTGGATGTTATCTCTGTTCAGTAGATGAAGCATTCAGGGTACACACATACATGCACACACATGTGAGATTCAGAGAGGTCTTACATCTATTTCCTGTTGTGTCTCTAGAAAGTGGTAGACAATGCTTCCACATCTGGATTTCTTGCTACTATGGCTTGCTGCTGCCTTTTATTCAATTAGTATGGTCTTTTAAAAAATCGATAAATGGTTAGTGATGCCTTTAATAGATATTGAATGAATACAAATCTGGTGTTATTTATCATGTGAGAAATACTTTTTTTATTCCCCTTGGAGTAACACTGGCTATATCCAATGTACTTGATTTTTGTAAGGGGTGCCCCATTACCTGATTCCAGGGGTAGCGGCCAGTCTACTATCATCAGAGAAGCTATCCTCACTCCATCACCAGAGGATCACTACTAGCTGAAATAGACCTACTGGTTCAGAGTCACATAACCAGCAAATGGCAAAGTTGAAACTCTGAATCCATTATCTTTCCACATATCTATATCTGAAATAAATATCAAACTTGATGCTGACCTTCACTCAGTCAACAAATCAAGAATGAACAAGGGCCTATTGTGATCTGGGAACTGTGCCAGAGTTGGGTGTACAGTGCTAAAGATTAGACAGAGCTGGGGCACCTGGGTGGTTTAATGGGTTGAAGCTTTTGCCTTCGGCTCAGTTTATGATCTCAGGGTCCTGGGATGGAGCCCCACAAGGGGCTCTCTGTTCAGCAGGGAGCCTGCTTCCTCTTCTCTCTCTGCCTTCTGCTCTGTCAACTTCTGATCTCTCTCTGTCAAATAAATACATAAAATCTTAAAAAAAAAAAAAGATTCGGCAGAGCTCTCATCCTCCTGAGAAAGATAGACAATAAGCAAATAACCAAACCCATATACCAACCCAGGCTGGAATAAGGATTAAAAAGGAATGAAGGAGATAACAGAGAATAATGGAATTGGAGGTGGGCTTACTGAGTGTGGTTAGAGAAGACATTCCTTGGGAACGAACATTCAAGCTGACTGTAAAAATAAGAGAAACAAGGCAGGCTGGTGGTAAAACCACCCAGACTTGGGAACTGTGTATGAGAAGTCTCTAAGAAGAAGGGTTTGTAAAGTTCAAGAACTGAAATGAGGCCAGGGTGCTGGAGCACAATAAGAGAAGATCTGCATGGACCAAGAAGAGAGAAAGAGGAAAGGTATGCAAGGGGAAGTGATATAGGACCCAAGGGACCACAGCAAGGATTGAGGATTCTACTTCAAAGTAAATGTAAATTACATTTTGAAAAAGATTACCATGGCTCCTTTTCTCCAAAAGAATACAAATTTCATTATATTTTAAACTTCAGAGTGGAGAAGAAGCCAGACTTCAGAGTACGAAGGATCTGGGTTTATTCCTACATGGGCCACTTATTTGTTATTGATCCTTGGTGAGTTACTCATTCTCTGATGAGTCTTTTTCTCCATCAGCAAGATTAGGCTAAGTTGTGCTACAGTAACAACAGAAAATACGCAGAATTTCAAAGGTTTAATACCACAAAAATTGACTTTCTTTCTTCTAATTTTCTTTCTTTCTTACTTTCTTCTCATTCAAAGTCTATTGCAGGCTCTACAACCCTCCAGTGCATAGCCCTTCCTCACTGGCTCAACCCTCCAGACCCTTTTCATCTCCTGTGCCTTCATATCAGTTGGCTGTGCTGAGTTGGTCGCTATGATAAAAAGTTTATTTCCAGAAGAGCCATCCATCACATGTGCTCACACTTCTTAGATAAAGTGGGTCACCTGGCCACTGTTCTCATGGGGATAGGGCAGAGGAAGCCAAGGGCATGCAGACTTCAGTAAACAATGGTGATTATACATTTCTCACTCAAATGGTAAATGGTAAGTGGCAAATGTTAGAAATAATATGTGCAAAGTGCCTATGCCATCTCTGGCATGAAACAAATTCTTAATGAACGGCTTTGATTTTTTCCCTCAAATTCCTGGTGCTGCTCCTCTGGGGAATCTCTTCTGGAGGGCTATACATTGTATATAGGTTATTGTGAGTAACATATTATGGGAGAAGGGAAATATGGAATCATTGCATACTTCATCGGGGATCCACAAACTATATATAGCCCATGGACCAAATCTGGATGCCACCTGTTTTTTGTTTTTTGTTTTTTTTGTTTTTTTTTAACTAAGGTTTTATTTTAGTAATTCCTAACCCAGTCCTCACTTAGTTTTCATGTGGATTCTCTGCCTAATTTAAAAAAAAAAAAAAAGAAGAGGAAGAAGTTTGAGGAGCTTGAGTTTATCCTGTACTTTAATTTTTCTGTTTATTGACGCCAACTGTGACTCAAAGAAGACAGGGGAGTTGTCAAAGCCAGCTCCAGAACCCAAACTCTACTTCTTAGAGGTGGCTGGTGATAGGTGCCCCTCCGCACTTATCTTTATCCACGGCACTATTTTCTTTTTCTCTCTCACCGTGTACACGGTCTGATGGGGAACGGACATTGCAAAGATTCAGGGAATTTGTCAGCAACAGTGGCATTTTTTTTAAAACCACATTAGGAGGAAGAAACCTGTTGTAAATCCCGTCTAAAAAATACTTTATGGAGTCCACATGTTCACAATGGATAAATCAATTGCTCTAAATTAAATTCTCTAAACCTGAAAGGCCTGGGTCTCATGCTAGATTTATTCAGACTCTAGGAAAATAGTAACTTCCTAAGTCAACATCCTGACCCCACTTGAGTCAGCTACCAATCATGATAAAGCCTTCCCTCCACCACTTGCTGCTCCCTTTGAAGGAACTAGACATATCTCCTGGGAAGAAAGTTACCCAAGTTCAGGGGACAGAAACTAATCACAATGAGTTAGCCAAGTAGGAGGTACACTGCCTCACAGAGGTCTACTGCCTGGTGTAGAGGGTACTGGATGCCTGTTTCACATGAGGATGTCTAGACCGAAAGCTGCAATGGTCCTGGTATTTCCTATCCTCATCTAGGGCTGATGGCTCATTAATTAATCCCTCTTCCTGATATTCCCAAATGACACTACAGACAAAGGGCTGATATCCAAGATCCATAAAGAACTCCTCAAGCTCAACACTCAAAAAACAGATAATCACATCAAAAAGTGGGCAGAAGACATGAACAGACACTTCTCCAAAGAAGACTTACAAATGGCTAACAGACACATGAAAAAATGCTCATCATCATTAGCCATCAGGGAGATTCAAATCAAAACCACATTAAGATATCACCTTACACCAGTTAGAATGGTCAAAATTAACAAGACAGTAAACAACAAGTGTTGGAGAGGATGCGGAGAGGGGGGATTCCTCTTACACGGTTGGTGGGAATGCAAGTTGGTGCAGCCACTTTGGAAAACAGTGTGGAGATTCCTCAAAAAATTAAAAATAGAGCTACCCTATGACCCTGCATTTGCTCTACTGAGTATTTACCCCAAAGATACAGATGTAGTGAAAAGAAGGGCCATATGTGGCCCAATGTTCATAGCAGCAATGTCCACAATAGCCAAACTATGGAAAGAGCTAAGCTGCCCTTCCTTCAACAGATGAATGGATAAAGCAGATACAGTCCATATATACAATGGAATATTACTCAGCCATCATAAAGGATGATTACCCAACTTTTATTGCAATATGGATGGGACTAGAGGAGATTATACTGAGTAAAATAAGTTAAGCAGAGACAGTCCATTATCATATGGTTTCACTTACTTGTGGAGCATAAGGAATGGCATGGAGGACATTAGGAGAAGGAAAGGAAAAGTGAATTGGGGGAAATTAGAGAGGGAGATGAACCAATGGAGACTATGGACTCTGAGAAACAAACTGAGGATTTGGGAAAGAAGGAGGTGGAGGGTTAGGTGAGCGTGGTGGTGGGTATTAAGGAGGGAATGTATTGCATAGAGACTGGGTGTGGTGCATAAACAATGAAGCTTGGAACACTGAAAAAAAATAAAACTAAAAAAAATTAATCCCTCTTCCTTTATTCTTTCCCCTAATTTTTGCATGACCTGGACTCTGTGACAGGTGTGACAGCAACATCCAATTCAAACTCTAAGCCATTACTCCAGAGGTAAATAAACTTTGACAGGAGTAGCCACCTGTGTGAAATGATTCCAGCTTCCCAAATGACCTTACCTCCCATACAGATCTTCTTTTTCAGCATAGAATCACAGTTTAGTTGGTAGATTTTGTGTTTGATCATCTATTGCTATAGCTTCCAGAGAGTTTTCAAGATCATGTGGTTTGGGTCTTTTCCTTTACAGGAAAGAAGTGGAAGTTCCAAGGTCTGGCTAAGGTCACATGGTCAGTGGTCTTCTTGTCTCCCATTCCATTCCAGTGAGTTTAAGGGTCACTGTTCCCCCCAGAAGTATGATTATATTAGCTCAGGGATCTCAAAAGACTTTCACAATGATGAGGAATCAAATCTCTGCAAGAAACTTTTCAGATCATTTGGAGTCACACTCTTCCAGTGGGTAGACATGATCCCAGCTGGAATCTGCATGGTTCCCCAGGGCAGGTGCAGAGCTGCAGAATTAGCTCCTTCTGCCTGGGCTCCTGGGAGCTTCCTGGAGACCAGGAAAGGTTTTGTGTTTCTAAGGCCCTCACCTTGAAGCCATTCTAGTCTCCCATCTTCTGACTCAGGGAGTTGCAGGGATTGGTGACTATTTTTTGGGAGCTCCTCTTGATGTTCTTTTGCCTATACCCTGGCCCAAATTTACCACTACACGGCAACCAAAATTCGAGGCTTCCCAGAGCTTGAGCACCAGGCCAAATGGTCCTTTCCCTCTACTTTTATGGATCCTGGCCACCGTTTCCTGAAGCATTCATTGCACTTGGCACTTGGGGAGGAAAAATATTAAGTAATTTAATTTATATGCAATTTGACATGTGTATATTCAAAGAAAGATGGACAAGAGCAAAGACTGCAAGGTTCCCAAGAATTTTAAAAATATAAATAAAACATGAGACTTCAAAGAAGCGTCTGTTTGTGGCCAGCCACTTTGTTCACAGACCTTCCCCCAGGAATCTAGGAGCAGCTTCACTTCTTCTCTGCAGTTCACTGGCACTAAAGGAGGAAAGGGAAAAGCTTTGAACTGATCGGATCATTCTGTTTACAAATGAGGAAACAAAGCCTAGGCATTTAGGTGGCTCAGCAAGGCATCTCCATGGGACAGTACAGGAAGGGTAGGCGTGGGGGTCCTGAAGATCTGCTCTTGAGTTTCGTCTTTTTCCCTCGTGTGACTTCAGGCAAAAATTTTCGCTTCTTCCAGATAGTTTCCCCAACTGTAAAGTGACTTAAGACAAGATTATGTGGCTAAGATGATACTGCCTGCAAAATAGAAGTTACTCAGTGGATGCTAGTTACCTTCCCCATGTGGCAGAGACAGGAGTACAACTAAGCTCTATAACTTCCTTTCATTAAGCCAGGTCCCTGGATACACATTTCTATATTTTTATATCCCGCTGTCTCGTCTCACATTCAGTTCTCATGGGTTATTAGAAGTGGTGGCGTTTCTGTTTTTATTTACCGGGTGCACTAATTCCCTCTTTCCTTCCTCCTAAGAAATCAGCCTCTGGTAAATTTCTACTCATTCGTCCTTTAAATTGCTGTTGGAATTCTACATCTTCCATGGAATGTATCCCTTCTACCTCCCTGGGCCCAATTCCCTACTTTCACCACCCCCTCAGAGCATTTTGTAAGGTTATCTACTTTAATACTCAGCCGGTTGTGTGGTAATGGTCTGTCTACAGGTCTGTCTCCCGACTTGACTATGAGCAGGGACAGAACCTGTTTTCCTTCTGAATCTCCAGCCACTAACACAAAGGCACCTGGGCATAGGTGCTCAGTAAATAAATGACTGCGTGAATGGATGAGCTGATGGAAGGAATCACTCTGCCCTCACCCCCGAAGGAGAAATTAAAGTCTTAATTGCCCTCAGCCTCCAAGAGGAAATGGATCCTTTTTACAGGGAAAAGCCCAGAGTCAAAAAGCGGATATTCAAAGATTCGCCTGTGTGCCGTCTTAGTAGAGAACAGCTCCGTCACCACAATTCCTGCGACACACCTAGCTCCAAGTTCATTTCTATCCCCACCACAGTCTGACCTTCAAGACTGTGGTTCCCGGACTGTCTCCCCTCCGAGTAACCCGCCACCCGTCACCCGACAGTTTGCCTCCCCTGTAATTAGCACCGCCAACTCTGTCTCAGAATGCCAGGCCAGGACCTGGAGTAATTGCAGCTTGAGATGCCTCCTGACACAAATGTTGACATTCTGTTGGCATAACTTGCAATAATGTATGCAGATTGCATCCTTCCAGGGCCATAATTATTACTTCTCGGCAAGAAATAGTCAGGTTATTCCCTGGCTTGATTTCTAGGAGCCAATTTCACTTTGAGAGCCGGCTTGTTTGGAGAAGTGAGAAGGAGAGAAGGCGTGCTGGAATGCACCCAGGGAGCAGAGCTTCGTGGCTGGGTCTGGGTGGCATCCCGCAGCTGGAGGGGCCGGACCCTGGGGATCTGGAGTCCTAGGTGACTATTACCAGTTTGCCCTTCTAACTTCTGGAGCTGGGTCCAAGGAACGGGTAGTTTCTAAGATCCTCAGATTATTCTTAAACACAGTAAAGGATCTCCCAGCCTCACTTCCCCTCCATGAATAAGGAACTCTGATCTGGATTGAAGGCACAAGGACACAGGGTTGACCCACAGTACTAGGTTAGAGAGCTTTATAGGAGGCATGAAAAAGTGAGAAGCGACTGGTGTCCATTGCTTACTCTGTATCTTGTAGTTGGAAAATGTATCATCACATGTTGGAAAATATTATCACCTTTTGACTGTCCCGGGTTCCACTTAAATCACCAGCTCTTTGCATCCATAGAATAAAGAAGTCTAGACATTTTTAAAAAGATTTTATTTATTTATTTGACAGAGAGAGAGAGATCACACGTATGGAGAGAGGCAGGCAGAGAGAGAGGGGGAAGCTGGCTCCCTGCTGAGCAGAGAGTCTGATGTGGGGCTCGATCACAGGACCCTGAGACCATGACCTGAGCTGAAAGCAGAGGCTTAATCTTCTGAGCCACCCATGCACCCCAAGAAGTCTAGATTTTTATATTCTGTAATTAGAAGTGGACCCGTGTTCTGTATTAAAATAAAAAGATTAAAACAGATTTTGACACACTCATGAGGTCTATTAGCATGTCAGATTGTTTTGGTCTATTTTATGACTTTTTCTGTCAATATATCCTAGGACTGAATTTTATTTCAACAATTTGGACAATTTGCTTATTCTGTTTGAGCTCAGTTTGGAATTCACTGGGATCTTCAGATCTTTTTCCAATTTCTTTGTGCTCAACTAAGCCTTCATTACATCTTTGAATCTACTCATGTGAGAAAAGGCACGTGATCACGTCTGCTTCGGTCCCTGGCATATAATCGGTGTTCAAAAGTAAAGCCATTCGCTGGAATCGAGTGGGATGTTAGCAGGATCGTCTGCTCATTCCCCTACAGGATGGACTACTTTGCCTTCCTGCATTTGCATTCCATCTTGAGGCTTCAGAAAAACAATCTGTATATAGGCAACGGTGGCCAGGCTCTGATTTATTCTGGGAGAATGGGGTCGTTTGTCACGGCCTTGTGTGTTCCCTTTGGGTCTTCGGGGAAGGAAGTGAGTCAGAGAAGTGAGGATGATGAACAGCACCTGGCTGGGCTCCCCATTCTGGAGAAAATTGTTCCCAGCTGGATGTTCAGGCCACCCTAGTCCAATAAAGACTTCATGCTTCTACCCGTAATGTGTGTGGACTCTCCCTAATGGGGACTGAGGGATGGACGTACATCAAGTGTTCTATTCTCCTTCCCTTTCTTCTCATTTTACAGGAAACTCACCACATCATAAACTCTGCAGGATGTTTCCCTTGGGGACTTTTCTTCTCTTGCCACCTTGGTCTTCACTCTGGCCTCCTGGGTTTCTGGCTGCCAATGCTACAGATCTGTGGTCCAACTGTGTGAGGCAGCAGAGCCAGAACACCTCATGAGAGATGCTCGTTAATTCACTTGATGGGCTGACTCCAGATGCAGCCAGACCCATTAGGAGACAATGGTTCATTTGGTGCTTCAGCCCCTCCATAATGAAGCGAGAATCCATGGAGTCCCTTGACTGCCGGGATGAAGAACAGGGAGCACGAATGCCCTACCTGCCCCTCCGAGCCCTTGCTCTCGCCTAGAAATAGAATTGGAACCAAAGGTTCAGACACCTCCTATTTCAGAATCACGCATATCACTCTTCCAGAGAGAAAGACAGGGCTGTTTTCACCTCTGTCCTGCAGCTGTGTCAGTCTTACATTCAGACCTATCAGGGGGCTCCCATACCACTCAGAGAATGAAATCTGAGCTCCCAAGCATGGGCAGTGGGAACCTTTATGTCTGGCTGCAAACTTTCCTGCCAGCCTTATCTGTCTCTAGCCTCCGCTGTCATCCCTACGTTATAGTCAAATCAGACCCCTTCCTACACTAACAAATGCCCTTTGCTTTCTTAACCATGTGCCTTTGCAAATCTCATTTCCTCAATCTAGAACACCCTGCTTTGCCCTCACCTTATCAGTCTATCAAAATCCTACATGAAAGACCCAGGAAAATGTCATGTCCGCACTATAAAACATTCTTATTTCCTCGAACAGAAAGTAATTTCCCGTTATTATTTTTCTTCTTATTTTATTCAACCTGGACTTGGGGTTATATAATTGTGTTTCTTAAAAGTCTCTCATTACAGGATTGTGAACTCATTGCACGGGGTCACAGCTATCTTATTCATCTCTCTCCTCCATGGTGCCTCATATGGAACCTTGAATATTTGAGGGACACTGGAAATGCTTAAATGGAAAGTCATCCTCTGCTAGTCTCAAGGTCTATTCTATACGATATGCTGTCCCAGGACTACACCAAGCACTGATTCTAAGAGAATATACATTTTCCTCAGGGTTACCACCTCCAAGGTCTGGAATAGTATCAAGATCTGTCTAATTTACACTGAATAATTCAATACAGACCACCAAATTTTCTTGAGCTTTTTGGTAGACTCAAACTACACTATCCTGCAGGCAATTCACATTCTCTCTCTCTCTCTTTTTTTTTTTTTTTTTTTGCCTTCTTTGTGTATTCTGTCCTTAGTATACTGCTGTCTGATGCCTGAATGCTAAGGTGGTACCTGAGGCCTTTTAACTTATCCTCTGGCCTCTCTCTGAGGAGCAGCTAAGCCAGTCCAGAAAGATGGCCCCATCCCATTCGGCTCCTAGAGATTAAGTTGTACCATCGATCCTCCCTTTTCCTTCCTGTCCCGGCAGGTCGCTGATAACATCAAATGTGCCTTATTGGGAAAATGCATTCCTGGATTCTCATTTTTAAAAATTTATTTCTTCATTTATTCATTCTTATATTCATTAAATATGAATTGAATACATAGTATGTGATTATTAAATATCTAGTCTTCTCATGCATTCCCCAGAAAAAAAGAAAAAAAAAAAACCAACCAAGCAAACAAACAAAAACACCAAAATCTATTTGGTGTCTTTCAATTGTACACAAAGGAAAATTAAAATTTCTTATCTTGCCATCTCTGTACTTACAAATACACAGACTCCCGTACCATTCATACTGGGTTGCTCTCTGCCCCCACCGTTGCTAGCCTATGAACCCATACACCTGACAGTCCCCAATCCTGAAATCCGTCCCTGCCTCACCTCTCCCATCTCACCATTCCTATGGCAGATTCCTCTACTTTTGCTTCAACTTACATGAAAAATCCTCTATTACAAAAATACTCTATGAAAAGCCCCACCCCCCTGTTTTTGAGTCTAAAGACTGTGTCCGTGGCTCCCCCTCAATGTCCCGACCCTCCCAGATGCTTTCTTTATCGTAACAGTTCACCGTATGGTATTCTACTTTATGTTTATTTGTTTTTCTTTCCCATTCGATTGTAAGATTCCTGAGGCCTGAAATCCTATTTCGTTTTTCCTGGCATTCTTAGAATTGAGCACCATACCTGTAAATGGTAGATGCTTAAAAGACTTCTTTGCTGGATGGATGGAGTGTTTCAATGCTCTCCCGGTAAAACAAACATGGTAAGTCCTATCCCCTGTTTCAGGGGGTTCACATCTCGTGGAAAGAACATAAAGAGACTCATTATGATACATTGTGCTAATGGCTACACTGGCACCTGAATGAATTGAGGGGCAGCAGGTACCTGGCAACTTCTCAGGGATGAGATGGAGAAGGGCAAGTGGGGTCCTTTTCTGCTCAAAGTGAGGAGTCAGCACCGGCAAAGTCAACGTCATGGTCTTGGATGGAAGTCTTCAGCAAAGCCCCAAATCCTATATTAGTTTACGCATGGATCCATAGGTGTTTGTTTGTTTGTTTGTTTGTTTTTAAGATTTTATTTATTTGAGAGTGATAGAGAGCACACGCAGGGGAGCAGCTGAGGGACAGGGAGAAGCAGGTTCCCCACTGAGCAGGGAGCCCAATGAGGGACTGGATCCCAGGACCCTGAGATCATGACCTGAGCTGAAGGCAGACGCTTAACTGACTGAGCCACCCAGGTGCCCCCTTCTGCCTCCACAGTTTTTATTCCTATAATCCAAGTCTTTTCATGAGGTCACTTACAGATTTGATATGATTTTCTACACCCTGATTTAATTTCCCCCGAGTTCTAGTATAAGTTCTCTGAACTTGCCCGCTGATGCACAGACCTTCCGCCTCCTGTTCCCTATCTGCGTACCCACAGAATGAAGGCCTCAGCTTCAGCCTGGCTTTGCAAGTTGTGGCATTAATCAGGCACCGAGTGCTGCCCGCCTGGCTGGAGTTACACTGTGGCGATTTGTTCTCCCAGAATGTGCATGGCCAGAGGAGAAGGTTTGGGCAAAGAGACCAGTCTTTGATGTAATAGCCATAGTGTCTGAATCATGGTTTGATCTAATGGCCCCAAGGCTACCCGTGATCCTAAGGCCTGATGGAACAAGTAGCTTCTGGTCAGGAAACGGGGATCCCAAAGCCATCCCAGATCTCATTGGCCTTGAAAAAAACTCATTCTACCTAACAGCAATTGAAATAGTCAGCTTTTTTAGTGTTGCTGAAATAATACATCAGCATTTGGGGTGCTAATAGACATTAAACATCCCCAGATCATTTCCTGTTCTGGCACCATACAAGAAGTTCAAAAGCTGAAGATCCTCAGTTTCTGCCCTATATCCCAACGAAGGAGAGCTACGTGAGAACTCCGTGGGAGATCATGTGTTCGTAACAATGATGGGTTGTTCCTGGGACCTTGTGGAGCACATGTGCGTCTGGTGTGTATGTATTTACAGGGAATTCTTGCTGGGAAATAAAGACAGAACTGAGTCTTTAGGGATAGGAAGTAGTTGTTCAGGTTCAGGGGAGGTAAATGTTTCTCTAAGAAGCTGAGGAAGAAAGCAGTGAGGGGTGTGTGTATAAAATAGGAGATCTGTGATATTGGACAGTACGTTGTCCATCAAGACACTGCAAGAAACGAAGCTGAAGAGCCAGTGCGTGGAAGGGCATTCACGTAAAACTAATTTGCTTAGAATTTACACCAAAGGGAGTGAGGAGTCCCTGAAGGGTTGTAAGCACAGGGAGACCACAGCTAGGGTTTTTGTAAAGGGGGACTAGAAGGGGAGCCTCCTGCTGTGTCCAAGTCTCTGTCTCCCTTCCCTGCCTCCTCTAAAGGACAACTCCCTAGTATCATCATAATCTCTCCTATGGCTTGTCCCTAAATCCCGTGGTGGTTCCCCCTTCCTGAGCAGAGAGGGAGAACAGCTGGTCACCATCCCACTTGAAAACTATTCTTGAGATGTTTCCCAAAATGTGCTATATGTCTCATTCAAATTGGATTTATTCTGGTTTCCACAATCAGTGCCCTAGTTAACTGTTCCATGTTCCTTGAGAGTTGTGATACAGACCCAGGAGCTTGGGATGCACTGGGTGGTGAATGCCTTGGACCACCTGCCCTGAGAAACTGAATGTACTCCTCCCTCTAACTAGTCATTAAAACTCTTCTCACCACTGCCTCTTTACATTCTTACGCAACCACTTGCATTCATTTGCTTTATAAGGAACTTTCTCATTATGCATATTAATATAGCTTCTCAGGGAAGGCTGGGTAGAGATATTATACCCATTTAATAGATGAAAAAAGAGACATCCAAGATTACTCAGGGCAGAGATAGAAGACTGAATTGGAAAGGTGAACACTTATGTTCTTATCCTGACTCAGTCATTTATTAGCTGGGAATTACTGTAAAAGGAGGCTACACATTTATTCTGAGACTGCATCATGAAGGAATTTCATCGTATTCATGAATTCAACACCAACTTATTGAGTACCCACTCTGTGCCAGGAACTGTTCTCAAAAGAAACGTGCCGAACAGAACTATCCCTGTGGAGCAGCCCTTTCCAGTGGGGAGTTAGATTATAAACAGAAAAACAAGGGAGTGTATCGTATCAGACAAACAAGTACAATGGAAACCACAGAGCATGTTGGGACTTTATGTTAGATGGTGCTATCTTCTATAGAATGAAAAGAGATTGCCTCTCTAAAGGGATAACTTTGAAACGGAGAACTGATTGAAGACAAAAAATAAGGGATGAATATAGCCGGTGGAAAGCATTCCGGGCTGAACAAACAGCAAGTTCAGAGGTCTTGAGGTGAGTATGTGCTTGGCATGTTCTAAGAACGGCAAGGTCAGTGGGGCAGAGGGCAGACCACGCAGAATCTTGCAAGCCAGGATGGGAACTTTGGATTTTGCTCTAGGGTGATGGAGTGCCATAGGAGGGATTTGAAGAGGATCAGATTCAGCTTAAAAAAAAAAAAAAAAAGGCTGTTCTGGCTGCGGTTTTTACTGGGGTGTTTGTTGGAACAGGGGCAAGAATGGCCACACTCAGAGCCCGCGGAGGTGGTTGGCCTCGTCCCTGTGAGCAGTGAGGCTTGTGGTCCCTTCCAGCTCTACATTTTCCCATCTTGCTGCAGGCTATGTCTGGTCAAGTTAGGATTGGAATCCAGCTGTTTTGAATTGTGTTCTACCGCATGCTCCGTTCCAAAACACCAGATACAGTTCACATGAGCCAGTTTCACACTCCAGCCTATCCGAAGCCATTAAAGGTTGCTTGTTACCAAGCTGTAACTCGGCATTTTAGAAGAATACCTATGCCCATAGTCCAGAGCCCTTGTGTGATTTCTGAAAGTTCTCACCTCCACACCTTTGGTCTTGCTGTTTCCTTTGCTCCATATGCTTATTCTAACCCTGTCAATCCCTCAAAGCCCAGATAAAATTAATTCTGCCTCTTTGGAGAGACTTTTTCTGATTATCAGGGCCCACAGCCTTCTGTTTATTATCAAGCACCTGCTCTGTCCCAGGCTGTCGGTGCTGGATATGAAACAGGGAAGGAGTCAGGCATGGTTCCTGCCCTCCTGGAATGTTCCTTTTTATAAGAAACGAGGAAAGAGAGGAAACAAACAAGAGCATATCTTGTGACAAAGGTATCTTCGAGAGGACAAACTGTCAAGCAAGTGTCCTATTTCCATCTCCGTGGAAGGTGTCTCTGCAGGAGACTGACAACAGTTTGTAGAGTGAGAGCCTGTGTGTGGAGCTGTGGAACAGGTTTCCAACATATCTCCACCATGGGGTCCTTCTACACACCAACACATGACAGGGGACACAGATCACCTGTTGGTGGGCTACCCGAGGGTCCTGCCAGACAGGATGGGGAGAGGTCGAAGTGGCCTCCTTTGCCACCTTAAGTTATCTGGGGTTCTACACTCCATGGGCAAAGTGGTGGAGGTGGAAATTCTAATTTCCTCCAACAATGACTCCAGTTTCCAATTAATATGCTAGGAAGAGAGAACAGACATGAGCCTCTGGGGAAACTGTCACTACTCAGTGGCATTTGTTAAAATTAGCTGGTGGGCAGCCTTCTTTTTCCCAGTAGAGACCATGAAAAGCTCACATCCACATTCATTCCCCTGACCGCATCCCCTTCATGTTCCCTGGGTGAATAAAATGTGACTTTTCTCCTAAGTAATTGATGTTCTTTCTGTCTTGTTCCTTGAAGCAGTACAGGTTTAGCAAAGGAAACAGTGTCTCATCTTCCTTGTTACTGGTTCTAATGACATGTCCCTTGGTTGACAACTTACAAAACAGGAGGGTGATGAGGATAGGGTCCTAGTAGACCTTCCAGTTGCCCAGCCCTGACCTATGGTACTGACAACTCCTACTTAAACAGGGAATGTAAAGAAAATTGAGGATGGATGGGGAGAGAAGCTAGGCTGTGACCATATTCACTCACTAACCTGCCCACCCATCTGTCACTCTATCAATTGATTGATAGATCAATCAATATGCCTTTACAAACCTACTTATTTATTCACTCATTCACTTGATCTATCAAGGTTCTTTGGTTATAAGCAATCTTGTTCTGAATATTTTAAGAAAACAAAAGAGGAAGTATTCGAATAATACCAAAACAGCTTGGTCTCTAAAAGCTAAAAGGAGGGGTGCCAGTTAAGATCCTGCCTTCAGTTTAGGTCATAATCCCAGGGTCCTGGGATTGAGTACCATGTTGGGCTCCCTGCTCAGCGGGGAGTCTAATTCTCCTTTTCTCTGCCCCTACCCCCCTCATGTGTGCCTTTCTTCTCTTTCAAATAATAAAATCTTTTTTAAAAAAAAGCTAAAAAAATTGTAATGGGTTGAATTGTGCCCTCCCCCACCATGCCTCCCACTGCCAGAAGTCACACATTGAATTCTTAACACCCCAGGACCTCGGAATGTAAACATATCTGGAAATAAGATCATTAGCTGACTATTAGCTAAGATGAGGTCATACTGGAGTCTAGTGGGTCCCTAATCCAGTATGACTGCCGTCCTTATCCAAAGGGGGCATTTGGATGCAGTGACAGACATGCACAGAGAGAACACAATATGAAAAGGCACAGGGAGACGATGGCCATTTATAAGCCATGGAGAGGGGCCTGGAACAGGTTCTCCCTCACAGCCTTCACACAGACCCAGTCCTGCTGACACCTTGTTAGACTTCCAGCTTCTTGAGCTGCAACACCATGCATTTCTGTTATTTAAGCCCCCCAGCTTGTGCTTCTTTGCTATACTTTGTGCTGGCAGACCAATATGATGGTAGATGTCAGAATCAGCAAGACCAAAGCAATCAAAATAACTCGGGAAGAAAACATCGGTTCTAAAGACTTCAGCTATCGGATCTGATCAATATCAATATCAATATTGGATCAGTTTGAAGCTCATCACGAGAAGAATCAGACCCAGTAGTCTCCCATCACTCTGTCTTCATTTTCGTTCCCACGGTGGGACTCTAATTGGCCCAGCTTCACGAAGTGTCTCGGTCCTCGTGTCAGTTACCCCTAGCTTGCAGGGGGTGGAGTGACACACCCATGGCCTCTGAGGACTCTCAGAGTCTCTGGCAGAAACGTGGGATGGTGTCCGCATTCACATTGAGTATCTGTTCTGGCCCCAGCTCTTGGCTAAGTTCTTGGAAACTGCCTTCAAAGCAATTTTATTTTGAAAGAGACAAAGAATGTGTCCATCCAGCTACACAGAAAGAGAAACACGGGCTCTTAGGGAAGCAGGATGAGGCATAGGGGTTCAGAGATGACTTGCATAGGTCAGGGTGAAGTTTCATGAAGAGGTGGTCTTATCCTCCTTGAGATGTGGATAAAATTTAGACATGAAAATTCTAAGAGAAGGATTTTTGTATATAAAGAAGCACAAGCTGAGACATGGAAGCAACAGACGATTACCCATTGTGTAGGGCAGGGAAGTCTGGCCGGCAGAGACCGAGTGGGACAGAGCAGAGGTAAGTTCATTCAAACACTGTGGTCAGGTCACAAAGGGTTAGGTAGCTATCTTGGAGGCTTGAACATGACTGAGCTGGTAGAGGGGAATCAGCGTATGCTTTGCCAAGGATAGCGCCATGATTATTAGTGTGCTTCAGGTCTAAGATAAGGGCAGCAGTGGTGGGTAGGCTGGATCCACGCTGGGAAAACTCAGGGCAGGTAGACAGGCAAGAGAAGAGAGAGTGGGATGACTGGAAGGAGTTGTGTGCATTTGACCCACACTTTCTTGCCTCTGTGACATTGGTCTTGCTGAAACCACCATCTGGAATGTTCTATATTCATCTTTTGCTCCTGTGAGGCTCCACAAGTCAACCTTCTACACAAACCATCCCTGAGTTTCTCATTTGGCAGGAATTTCCTCCTCCTCTAACCTCATCTGGTGCTTTAACCGCACTGTTCTTCATAGGCCCAGAAAACTTTTGTTCAAGGATTTATTCATGAAACGATTAACAAATGCCTACAGTATGCCAGATACTCTATTAGGCAGCACAGTTCAAGAGCTAAGCAGCCAGCCTTTGTCAATATTAGGAGCTCCTTTTGCAAAATTCCCAACTTTCCCACTAGACTGGAAGATCTTTAAAGAGAGAGACCACTCCCACCTCTACCCTCCATGCCTCGCAAAGCCCTATGTAGGGTCAGCTCCTATACATTGGCTTAATTGATGATGGATGGCAATACCTTCTTGTTCCAATCAAGTGTTTCATTTCATGTTAAACACATAAATCCACAAATATATACTCTATGACCTTGAGCACAGCCACTTGTCACTTGTTTGGGTTGAGGTTATAAAAAAAGAAAGGGTGGGTTGATTGATTCTTTATCTTAATTACAAATCTTTTTATGCTTTTCTATGCCTATAATATTATATTATATACCTGAGATGTCTGCGTACAAGTACCTCTCAGTGGTAATTGAACATTCAACATCGAGCTCAGAGGAGCGACAAATGGCCTCATTATTCCTTATGGCATCTTGGAGAGGCAGCTGAGAAACAGCCCTCATTTTCCATGCTTCCTAAGCAAAGCCACAGGGGCCCTGGTAGGTCTGGGGGAGGGGCTGAGGGCATAGAGCTACTGCCACATTAGAACCCAGAACCCTTTCGTGATAGATACAGAAAGGTCTCAAAAGACTGCCAAGCTTAGCCCTCTCTGGACAGATGAAGAACTAAGGCCTAGGATGAGAACACAGCTCCTCGTGCCGGGGAAAGACGTGGAACTAAATAATTGATATTTAAGTATTAATGACTTCAAATTCATAGAACTTTAAACATTTAAACCTCTTTCATTCTGCCATCCATCTCATGAAAGGATTCCTCTCCACAGTATTTTTAAGGGGATCGTCAAGGTCCTACTTACATACCTCTGAGAAAGTGAACTTACTACCTTTTGAGTCAACCAATTCTATTGATGGGCAACTCTCACTTTTTAAAGAGTTTTAAAGCCAAATCTTGCCTCTTAGTAGCTTTTATCCATTAGACCTCTCTTCTGGGGACACATAGAATAAATTTGTTTCCAATCCACATGGAAGCTTTTAAGGTATTTGAAGACAATGTCAAGCTATCTAGCCAGCCTACGCTTTTCCAGGCTAAACATTCTCAATTCTTTCAAGAGATCTTCCTATGAAATAGGTTCTTCCCTCTCATTATCCAATTTACTTGTCAAGAGCTCACTCTGGCCTTTCAATGCTCCTTTCAAAATGTGGTCTATACCACTGCATCTGTAACTCCAGTTGAAGTGTGCCTCTGGTTTCACCTCCTTTGTTCCAGTTCTTATACTTACGTTACTATGGCCCGATGCTCTCTTCGTTTGTCTGTGGACTCAGGTTGAACAAGTCACTTGCAAAAACTTCTAATTCTTTTTCCTAAGCGCTACTGCAAAGCCACATTTTCCATTTAATTAGAAAGAACTGGGGCGCCTGGGTGGCTCAGTGGATTAAGCCACTGCCTTCGGCTCAGGTCATGATCTCAGGATCCTCGGATCGAGTCCCACATCGGGCTCTCTGCTCAGCAGGGAGCCTGCTTCCCTCTATCTCCCTCTCTGCCTGCCTCTCCGTCTGCTGGTGATCTCTCTCTGTCAAATAAATAAATAAAATCTTTAAAAAAAAATAATTAGAAAGAACTTCTCCCAGAGATATTTACTTTCTGAGGGACATCTGCATAGTTTGGATAACATTATACCCTGAAGAATGGCTTCCTAATGGTTGATATTTGGACTCTGTGACCCTGAGGAGAGATAGAAGTTGTCCTTTACTATGCTGCTCTTTCTTCTCCTACTCCTCCTGCCCCTGTACCGCCTTGTGGTGTTCCTGCCCTGTGCCCCCGTGATGGGAGAGCCCAATAGAGGCATCGCGATCTTCCAATCAAGTCTTCTTCCCCAATGTGGAAACTCTGGTTCCAAAAATATACAATTAGCTATAAATCCATGGTCTCCCAAGTGGCCTCGAGTCCTGCATTGCCAGAGGTCATGGATTTTTACAGATATTTCATTAACACTAGAGGATGACCCTTCCTCGCTAACGATTGCCTAACATTTAATAAACACAGCCCAAGAATTTCACAACCTGTTAACTTGAAAGTGGCAGTAATTAACCAAAAATGATAAATAATTAAGGCCTAATTACATGGTATCAGTCATTTCATTTTCCAGCCCATGCAGTAAGTGGGTTTGAACTGCTGAGCAGGGCCCCTTCACCATTCTTTCACTGTCATTGGAGTGGGGCTCCGGGAGTGCTGGGGCCACACATGCCTTTATGGGGGAGATGAGACAAAATTTGGCTCATTAGATCAGTAATTGGACTGTTTCCTTCAGCAAGGCACATTCACATGGAATGGTTTGCGTGCTTTGGGTTTGGAAGAAGAACAAGTGGCTACACAAGTGATCCCTGGCTTCTCTGACACTGAGGAAGGAAAAGGCTGGATGGAGAACAGAGTCTGTAAGGCACAGAGGAAAAGCATGGCCTGAAAATGGAAGAGGCAAGGTATTGGAGCTGTCCTCCTATCTTTTGGGTGGCCAAAGGCAAGATACCTCCCTTCTCTGGGCCTCTTTTCAGGGCATGTGTGAGTGGAGAGGGAAGCATGTTAAACAAAATGTTGGGGCACTCACTACCTGAAAGTTCCAGAAGATAAACATCCCCTCAAGTGGCTGGTTATAGGTGCCTAAAGAATCTGTCTTCATCTCTCAATTGGGTTTACTTTTTGTCTACCTCATTCATAGGTTGAATGTCCCCTTGTAGTTACAGGTGATTTCTATCACTTTCTGAGGCCATGCTGCTCCTGGTTCACGTCCCTGGGGAAAAGTGTGGGGAGCGAGGTCAGCTTTATCAAAGAGAAAACCCATTTAACTGAAGATAACAATGATGGTGCCAATGACGGAGAAGATAACACTAAACGGGGCCTTTTGGGAGCACTTTGCACATTTCAAGCAATTAGATGAAATGTATCACAGACCTCACCTCAGTACAACCTCACGGTAATACTATGAGATCCTGGCTATTATTGTTCCCATTTTACAGAAGGAGAAATGGGTAGAGTGATTCATTCACACAGCTACAAAATGGTGGGCCTGGGATTGGCACACCACTGGGCTCCTTCACAGATATGCACCGCAATTTGCAGTGTTTTTATATTCAGGACCTCACCAGGCCCTTAACAAGAATCCTGCAGAATGGGTAAAAGTATAGCCATCCCCATCTCACTGGTGGATCTATAACCCCTGAGCAAGAGTTATACCCAGGCACAAGGCACAGATGCTTCTGCAAAATAAGGGGGTAGGTCATACCAGCAATTATTTTATTTATTTATTTATTTTAAGAGAGAGAGAATATGAGCAAGTGGGGGCACTGGGGAGACACAGAGGGTAAGGGAGAGAGAGAACTCCAGCAGACTCCCTGCTGAGTGCAGAATCTGATGCAGGGATCCATCCCATGACCCTGAGATAATGACCGGAGCTGAAATTAAGAGTCAGACACTGAAACGACTGAGCCACCCAGGGACTCCACACCTGCAATTTTTAAACTGTGACCCTCAGATCCTGAAGATCTCTAAAGAGAGTTGCTCCAAGGAAAAGGGGCTGGGTCCATATGACATTGGAAGCTCTTATCCCCCAAATAAAGTCAGGATAGCTAGCTTTTGTCAAATTTGCATACTAGAGTTTTATTTGTGACTTCCTTTGGAAGTTGTGAAAAGAAGAAAAAAGTGTGGACACTCCAATAGATTAAAGTCCCATTAAGCTCCTGCTAGGAGTCTGGACACTTCTTGGACTTGTCCATCAGGGCAGACTCCCTGGGTCTTTGTCCCACCCTCAAGTGCAACAGGGAAGGCATATCTAGTACCTGGGTTTTAATCATGGCCAGCAAGCAGGAGAGTGGATTCTGTACTTTTCCATGGATGTACCAGTGCAGATTGAGGGGAACTGGGGCCAAGTGGATTCTTGGCTTGGGTCTGGAGATCTTCCTTCAGGTGTTAGCCTAAGTTGTGCTATGCTTTGTCTGAGGTGCTTGGGTAGTTACAGTTACCAGGACTGAGCCAGACCCCATTACAACTCTGCTCTAGGGCACTAAGAACATCATACTGTCTCTTTGGATTTCAGTTGTACCACATGTGATGATTATTTATAGCAATTTTATTGAATGCTTTGCATTCCCTCCTAGACCATGTCCCATGAGAGAGAGGGGCCCTGGCTGTACCAGCACTCAGCCCAGCACCACAATTAGGTGATCGGTAGCTTTTGTTAGGTGCTCATGGAAAGGGGATGGGTTGTGCTGCTATATGTGGTGTCCTTCTCAGATCTAGTCTTCTGAGAGAGTGTTTGGACTCAACTGAATATGGATAATGATGAGGAGTTTCTTCTCTGGATGAGCAGTTGGTGACTGTCATGTCAGGGAGCTGAGGGGCAAACTTGGAACTCTGCTCCATCCTCATCAGACAAAGGAAGAGGCAGGAACCCAGTTGCTGTCCACAACTGCGATGCTGTTGTTCCTCTGTAGGAATAAGAGAGGATCAGAGTTCTGGTCCAGAAAGGAGAAAGTTGTGGTTGCCCCCAGTGGATCTCTACCCCTCTCACTATGTCTCTGTCTCAGGCCTCCAGAGAAAAAGTCCGGGCATCCATCTGTCTGACACCTCCCTGGGGTCCTATGGCCCGCAAGCTGAAAGGCTCGGTTGCATGCTATGCATCAGGGGGTGAAAAGATCGTGCTGCTTGAAGTAAACAGCATCTGTTGCCAGTTCATGTGAGGACTGGGGCTTGTTCCCAGAAAGGAAGATAGGAAATACTTGGCTTATCAAGAAGCTGAGAAAGCCCACCACAAAGACCTCCCTCGCTCACTATCCCATGCCCTTGAGAGAGGGAGGCTTAGATAGTTTAGGATGCTATGGCTAGAGAAGTGGTGCAGAGAATCTCAGATGGCCCCAGGACCCCTGCTCTGCCTCTATTAAGAAGGCATCTGGTGACCTTGGATGGCCCACTAGACCTCTCTGGTACAATATTTGTCAAGTGAGAAGACAAAAGCTGGTTGTTCCCCTACCTTCCGGGAAGCTAATTAATAACTCAGCCTGGCAGAAAAAAAAGAAAACTTCCCCACCCACACCCCTGTTCTCTCACTCTGCTACTGTCAGCCTTAGCTTCTCCCCAGGGGAGTGGGGCTGACAGATGGTGGAAAGAAACAGGGAGCAAGGGGGGCTTAAGTCTATTTTTGGCTCCTGTTTGAAAGTTCTTCAAGGAACTTTGGGAAGAGGCATCCTCTGTTCTGCTTTCTATCTGCTCTACACTTCATGCAACTGTAAGGACATACTTTTCCAAGGGCTAAGAATATATGTGGCCACACATCTACCCATGTTTCCTGTCAACAAGTGTATATTGGCTTTAATTATCATTTAACTCTTAGTGCAAAATAAAGTTCTTTACGGTGGTATTCAAGACCTTTTTCATTGTTACCTTCAAGGTTCCCCTTTTATGCTTGTGGGTCTCTCTCCTCATGGGTCTTTACCCTGAATGGGAAGAGCCAGGCAAGTAAGCAAGCCGTCACAAGATCAGCAACCAGCCGTGAGGGTGTGGCCTAAAAGCTGCTCCCTCCAGGAAGTCTTCTGGGATTTAGCCCTGATTTATCCTGTTGCTCCCATCGCTCTTTCCTTGTCCTGGTACTGATTACCCTGCATGGCAATTTCTGAGTTACCACATCTGCTGGCCAATGGTGAACTCTATGATCACAGGGCCACATCTATCTTTATTCAGTCCATGGTCCCTGCACTCACATAATCTTGACCATATGATGGGTTTGAAATAAATAGAATCTGTTCCTAGAGCTTCCCCCAAAGCTGTACCATCTGCCTCTTCTCTTTCTGAATAAGCTTCATTTTTGCAAATCCATACACCTGTAAAAACAATTATATCCTCTCGAGGGAATGTTCATCTCATCCCACCCAGATTTTTATGTTGCTTGTACTAGCTCCCTCAATAGTTACCATCTTCCAGGTAAATAGTCTAAAGCTATCTTTTAAGTAAATATTGAAAGGAATAATAAAAATACAACTTTCCATTATTTCCACAGTGGTTTACATTGTGCAAAGCAGCTCATCTATTTTCTTACTGAGGCACCCAACCTAGTTTCAACAAAGACCCTGCTTTCCCTGAGAGACATGGGAATTTTATGGACCTATTTCTATGCCTGTTCCAACTCAGTTGTCTTGCTGAAGAACTCTAGAGTTCTTCCCTCAGCACACTTCCCACCCTTGTATACCTTGATGTTGCTCCATTAAATATTTATGCCAAGATTCATTATTTGTCCATTAAATATTTATAAGCTTGGGAGCCCGTATCAGACAATATGTATTTCCTTCTCCAAGAATAGTCTGATAATTAAGTCCACATTCCATGAATTTCTTCTGGGCAGCCTATATTTTTTCTTCTCTGTCCTGAGCCCAGAAGACGGGCCTGTCCTTCACAAAGTCATTTTACTACCTGCCGGAGCTGTTCCTTGCTTCCAGGTCATTCTAGCCACTTGCACATTCTTCAACAAGGGCAGATTATCTGCCTCTACAAAGTTTGGGAAAAGGCAGATAGCCTGAGGTGCAATTTCTCATGTTTTTCTGGAAAAGGAGTGAGCTTCCTGTTTAGTGAGATTTATGGTCTAAGCACACATGGCTTTTTGTGATATTTAAGGACATAATCCGAAAGGCAAGAGAGGGCTTTTTAGGAGGAGTAGTGGTGTGGACAATGAGGAGGGGGGGCATTTTTCCTTCACAGGGAAAGCAGGATTTCTTTGGAGGAAGTTTGTTGGGTCTCTACAAGGACTGATGGATCTGAAGTCATCATTCCAACTTGAGGGTTGTGAGACTCTTTTTATCACCTAATTCCCAGAATGCTACTTTCCTTAGGAAACCTCCCCAGATTACATGGGGGAGAAGAGCTCTAGACACAGTCTTTTGTTGAGTGTAGAAGAATAGCACTGAAGGGTATACACTGGGAAAGTGAATAGGACAGTGTAGACATTTGGAGCTTGGGTACTGGGTTTGAAGCTTAGTTTTCTCCTGCAGTCACTAGGTGACCAGTAATGACCATGTTATTGACATTCCCTGACCTGAGAATTGGGGACTTACTATGTACCTCTCACTCCAGTAATCTCTTCACATATGTGGTCACAAGGAATCTTCTCAATGAGATGACTTTTATCCATGTTTTGTAGAAAACAGGTGCTTAGACTTTATATGACTCACCCACATGTAAGAGGCTTGTCAGAGGCAGAGCTGGGATTTGGATATGAGCACTCTGATTCCAGAATGCCCATTTTATGCAGGCTCTGAGCCTTTTTGCCAATTGGAAGATCAAGATAATCATACTGACCTCATGGTCGAGAGGATGAAATGAGGAAGTGTATTTATCATAATCCCTCATGGCGGAAGTAGAGTTTCCCAAAGAAATGGTAGCCTTTGCTACTCTCTTTAATAATCAGAAACATGATAATAACATTTTAATTGAATAGGATGTCCCTTTAAATGGATTCCTGGCCTTTGGCTTTGTTCAGGAAGGGTCTAGGCAAAAAGACTAGTCATTTATGAGAGTTTTGTAGAAGATATTTAAGTATTAATCAGAGGAACTTTAATGTCCCTCAGGTCCATAGTTCTGTGATTCCATGAATGAAGCACTGAGTAAGTAAAATAGTGTAAGTAATGTTACCTTGGCTCCCCTCCAGCAGAGGCATCCTTCAGGGAGGATGTTTGGTTCTAGAGCTCTCTTCTCTCCCCTTCTCCCACACAGGCTGCTCTGAGCACTCCAGTTGCCCTTTACGTACCCAGAACTCACATCTTCCCTGATCCAACCCGCAGAGAAGTTGTTCTTGACCCTGGAGTTCATCCCTCTACTTCCATTCCTCAGACAGAAGAGCTGTCCTGGATAGAGGTAGCTCTTCTGGATCCTGAAGCCCACCTGGTTTTGGAGTAATTGGTATAAAAATATTAATGAAGTAATTCCCTTCCAAATACTATGCTGTGTTTTTAAAAGGAATCTTCAAACATGAAGGACACAATTTGGGGGGTGATTTTTATTCTACTTTAATTGTATGTGAACATTTGCTTTATTTGGTGTATGTGTTGTGTCAGTATATGCAATAAAATTTACTGAACACCTACAATGTGCAAGGTACTGTGTTAAGTGTTAGGGATACTATAGTGAAAAATAAAAATTGATCATGTCCTTCATGAAGCTTATAGTCTAAAGGGAAAGAAAATACCCAATCATGGAATCTCAGGTGATACTAATCATGGCATTCACTTGAATAGGACCCTAGAGAAGCTTCAAATATATTATCTCTCATTCTCCCTTAGCAAATTTATAAGTGGTGACTTTTAATATTTTTATCTTATAAGAGAGGAGACTCAGCCTCCTCCATCTACTTAGAGTTGAATCTCAAGAATCAGTTAATACATACCTGTGTTTTATTTTTTTAACGTATTAATTTTCTTTTATTTTTTCAGTGTTCTAAGATTCATTGTTTATGCATCACCCAATGCTCCACGCATTACATGCCCTCCTTAATACCCACCACTAGGCTCATCCATCCCCCCACCTCCATCCCCTCCAAAATCTTCAGTTTGTTTCTCAGAGTCTACAATCACTCGTGCTTCATCTCCCCCTTTGATTTACCACAATTCACTTTTCCTTTCCTCTCCTAATGTCCTCCATGTTATTCCTTGTGCTCCACAAGTGAAACCATATGATAATTGACTTTCTCTGCTTGACTTATTTCACTCAGCACTATTTCACTCCTCTAGTACTATCCTTGTTGATACTCATCTTTCCTGAGGGAAGCATAATATTCCATTGTATATATGGAACATATTTTCTTAATCCATTAATCTGTTGAAAGGTTTCTTGGCTCTTCCCACAGTTTGGTGATTGTGGCCATTGCTGCTATGAACATTGGGGGACTTATGGCCCTTCTTTTCACTACATCTGTATCTTTGGGACAAATACTCAGTAGTGAAATTTCAGGGTTATAGGGTAGCTCTATTTTTAATTTTTTTGAGGAATCTCCATACTGTTTCCCAAAGTGGCTTCACCAATTTGCATTCCCAACAACAATGTAAGAGGGATCCTCTTTCTCCACATCCTCTCCAATGCTTGTTGTTTCCTGTTCTGTTAATTTTTATCATTCTCTCACACTATATACAAAGATAAACTCAAAATTAACAAAAGACCTCAAAGTGAGGCAGGAATCTATCAAAATCCTAGGGGAGAACATAGACAGTAACCTCTTCAACACTGGCCACAGCAATTTCTTTCAAGATACATCTTCAAAGGCAAAGGAAACAAAAGCAAAATGAACTTTTGGGACTTCATCAAGATAAAAAGCTTCTGCACAACAAAGGAAACAGTCAACAAAACAAAGAGGCAACCCATGGTATGGGAGAAGATATTCCCAAATGATACTACTGACAAAGGGCTGATATCCAAGATCTATAAAGAACTTCTCAAACTCAACACCCAAAAAACAGATAAACACGTCAAAAAATGGGCAGAAGGCATGAACAGACACTTCTCCAAAGAAGACACACAAGTGGCTAACAGACACATGAAAAAATGCTCATCATCATTAACCATCAGAGAAATTCAAATCAAAACTACATTGAGATAAGATCATACCTGTGTTTTAAACACTATCAACTCTCAACAACACCATCATGCAAATGTATAGTGAGCATATAATGTTTAATTCTTTAGTGAGGAAAACAGGTCTTTTTGGTTCCATAGTTAATGAGTTTATTTTCATTTTGACACATGCTCACCTGCCAGAGGTTAAATGAGACAATGACACTATTAATAAGATGTCAATCTCCTCATAGGCTCCTGGCTCTATGAGTAAGTTCTCAAAAATATCAGTTCCATTCAACCTAACTGACTATTCTACCCCTCCATGCTGAAATGAGTGCCCTAGATGTTTTCACTTACTAGTTGCTTTTCAGTTGGAACAAGATTAGTGACTGAAAACTTTGACATCCATGGAGAAGAGTGGTCCATGAGCCAGCAGCCTCAGCAGTGTCTGTGATATTACTTAAAATGCAAATTTTGAGGTCCCATCCCAGACCTACTAAAAATAGGGAACTCTTCTGTGTTTTAACAAACCCTCCCGGTGATTCCGATGCAAGTTCAAGGTAAAGAACCACTGACCTACAGTGCAAAGAAGCCCATTCCTTCCTAAAACAGAAGTTCTTATCCTCTCCTTTTGCTGATCTCAACTATTTCAATCCTTTAACAAATCAACAGGCATCAGAATTGTGTGCCTTACAAAAGATGATAGAAGATTTCTGAGTCATGAAGGGTGCATCTCCATGATCACATTTAAGAGAGTTCTTCATGGGATTCAAAACCAGCAGTCAACCCTTTGCTCTTCTCTGTCCTGCAGGTGGTCAGGAAGACATTCATCAGTCAGACCCATGTTTTCTTCAGATCCTCTGGTTCCACCCAACTTTAAGCGATGGTTTCAGTATCATGTGCTTTGCTTTGGGTTGGGGGTGGGGAGGGAGAGGTGAGGGAGCATAATGGAAGTGTTGAATTTGTGTAAGTTCTCAAACTTCTGTGCATTCTTCAGCCATGTTTAAGCAAAGTATCCATCTCATCACAGGAGATACCTAAGCATTGTCTTGGTTACCATTGTGCCCCAAGCTTCTAGCATGATGCCAGACATAGCAAGCACTCAATAAATAGTTGTGAATAAATGGATTCCACTATACTCTTTAACATTGTGTTCAAGAAAAGACCAAGAGCGCATAAATAAGAGCACATAAATAAGATGGTAAAGTTGTTCCTGAGAAGGAAAAGGATTCATCAGTAGTTGCTAACCCCTTAAGACAAGTCAACCACTTTTAATAAATTCAGTAAATGTCTATCACCCAAATAAAATACCAAGTCCAGAACAGAAATGTCAGCAGAATATCATTTGCCTAATGTTGATTTATATAACTTATGGTATCTTCATTCCAATAAGGTGAAATTTTATCAAAGCTGAGAATTTAGCAAAGAATGATAGATTCTATTATCATAAAAACATGTTTCCTTAGGTTCTCTAAGAGCACAATAGTTTAGCAGGTATAATCTGTAATACTTTAAGAAGAGGAAAAAAATGGTAGGGATAAATAGGAACTTTTCTAGTTGGAGAAGTAAAAGTAAGCATCCACCACTCCCACACACAAATATACCAAACATACATACAAAACTTTTTTTTTTTTTTTTTTAGAAGAGATAGTTGCCAGGACTGATCTTATTGAACAATCTAGATATCATATACATTCACATGAAATCTCCAGCCAGGATACTACCAAGCCTTCTTAGCTAATGAAATGCTAAGGTTTGGGGACTTACCATGCAGAAAGGCCCCATGCAGTGGGAGGGGTTGGCACTTGAAGTCAAATGGGCTCCAGGGTAAGGAAATGTAAGGAAATGAAATTAGAAGAAACAATACAAGGACTGCTGTTGAGATAATGGACTCGCCTCTTATCAAGGACTAGGCTGATCATCATTGTCTCAAGTACATTCTTGGGAGCACCTCATCTTTCTTGGGATGACCTATAGCAAAAGTTTTCTGGTTTATTGGATTTGCGAGACCCTCCCCCTGTGGGATAGCCAAATACACATGTGCTTAATAAAAGCTAATGAGAGGGCCCTTGGGTGGCTCAGTGGATTAAGCCTCTGCCTTTAGGCTCAGGTCATGGTCTCAGGGTCCTGGGATCGAGCTCAGAATCAGGCTCTCTGCTCAGCAGGGAGGTGCTTCCCTTCCTCCCTCTCTGCCTGCCTCTCTTCCTACTTGTGATCTCTGTCAAATAAATAAATAAAATTATTTTAAAAATAAAAGTTGATGAGAAGCCCTGCAATAAAGAGGCTTATTCAACCAGTGATTTTGAAATGTAATTGATCAATAACAGCTTTTGCTTCTGCATAAACCTATCAACATTCTGTGGAACTAGTCCACCAAATATACTTTGGGAAACAAACTGTATCCTTGAGATACTAATCTAAGTTTATATCCTTGGTAAAGGACCACTTGTACCTAGAAAAGAGGGAGAATTGCAGATTCACCTGATTGTATTCTTCATGTGCAGATACCTGAGAAAGTCAGAGCAGGGCCTGTGTCCTCCCCATGTTTGGAACTTTGGCATGGGTCTCACAGTACTTAATACACAGTAAGTTCTCGACACAGCTTGATATGAGTTTGGTTAAGTGTAGGTCATGAAGCTGAGATCATAGTATTTTCCTTTGCTCAAGAGATAGGTATGTTCCTGGAGCTCTGGCTTCTGCTTCTTAAAGTCATGGTAAGATGGATTTATTTTAGAGAATGGTGATTAAAACAGCCAAAGGGAAGGAAGGCATTAATTACATCTTCTGGAGGGAGAATAACACTTTGTTTCAGAAAGATGAAGATTGATAAGGAATAATGATTAATAAACTTGGAGAACACAGAGCACCTACTCTGTTGATGCATTGGAAGGGATATCTGGATGAACAATGAACTTCCTCAGCTCTCTGTAATGTGTACATCCAGTGTCCTAAGATTGTCAAGATGAACAGAGGCCCATGCTCCAAATCTTATGATATAGGGCCTGTATAAATTTGCCTGAAACCAAATCTTTGACTTAATGAAAGAAATCATAACTGCCATAAAATTTAATATACACATTGACTTTATTTCTCTAATGAGTAGAGTGGGAAGAAAGGAGGTTCACTACAAAAAGTTCATAGCTGATAATGAGAAGGATTAGGGAAAGAGATCTGGTTGGGTTTTTTGTTGTTGTTGTTTGTTCGTTATGTTTTGTTGTTTTTTTGCAGTCATAGCTTAGAGAACGAACTTATCTTCTTTGTGTGGACCTACTGAAAAAAAGAATCCTGTGATTAAAACAACAACAACAACAACAACAACAACAAAAAACCTTGTGCTCCACCCATTGTTTTTCTAACAATAGAAGCAATGGCCATGCCATACCCTCATTAAAACTTCTTTTGCCCACCAGTGGAAGACGTACAAAACTCTTGACTTAATTCCCAAAATCCTTTCCTAATACATTCCTGCATCTAAGACCAATTAAGTTCATTCCACTTTTGTTATGTAGAATTTTTTTTCCTTGGTTCTTGGTACATGCATTGCCCAGAAAGCCCATGTGTTGACCCTCTCAGGCTTCAAGACTTGTCTCAAGTGTCCCCTCCTCTGTGAAGCCATAATATTTTGTAAGATTCACACCCTCCAACTAGAGGGTATTTTCTTTTCTCTATTTTATGTAGCTCTTTGAATATCCCTCCATTTTTTTTAACATCTTAATTTAATTTTATTTTTTTCAGTGTTCCAAGATTCATTGTTTATGGGACTAGAGGAGATTATGCTGAGTGAAATAAGTCAAGCAGAGAAAGTCAATTATCATATGGTTTTACTTACGTGTGGAGCATAAGCAATAACATGGAGGACATTAGGAGAAGGAAAAGAAAAGTGAATATCCCTCCTTTCTGGGGTCATCTCAAGCATTGACCAATCCAAATGGTCAGTATCTGTTGGTCTGGAATAGGGTCCTGGAGGCCCCTGCTGGTCTACAAAGTCTGAAGCACATGGAGGGCTTGAGGTTGGCAAGGGCAGTAAGGACGAGGCTAGTGATCGCTGAAGGGTTCAGAGAATCAGGTATTTATAAAAGTGTTCAGAGCATTTCAATATTTTATCCACATGTGCAGTCATCCCAATGTCCAACAGCTCAATATAAGTCTCTATAATCTCTCAGCACATAAATTTGGAATTATTTACATGTCTGCCTTACCCATTAGGTTGAGAAGTCTTCTAGGACAAGACCTTGAGTCTTGTTTATCTTTATGTCTCCAGAGCCTAGCGTGGCGCCTGGCATGGAGCAGGCATATTGATTTCTAGGAAGAACTTAAGGGCTCTCCCTAAAGAATCAGGATGAAAGCATTTTTAAGAAGGAGGAGCCCTGAACTTGATTGGTCATATGTAAATTCACCCATTGAGCTGTTTCAAATTTTTATTTGCTTTGAGTGGGCATTTTTTCCCCTGTGATGTTTTAGAAATGAGTAATTACGGTTGTACCTCACTGTTTCATTTCTCCGTTCCTAGAATACTGCAGGCCATACCCCTAGTCGGGGCATACCACCTCTTAGTGGTAAGACACAGGGATTGACGCTGACCATTGCAGGTAATGAAATAGACAGGGCAGGTCCCATACTCTGCTCTGATCTAAAACTATTTAGGACTAACAAGATTAGGAAAAAGAAACCGTGGAGCCCAGCTTACTAGACTTTCAACATTGGGGTTTTAGGCAAAAGCCAGAGCTAACAATAGTGTCATTTTGCTTCCTATTTTGTCAGGCACTTTGTGATGAGGAATTTAGGTTAGTATTTAAAGATTTCCAAGCTCCCTGGACACAATAGAGTTTAACACTACCTTAATAGCACCCAAATCTCACCCTAATTTCTCACATGGAATAGTATCTTTTGAAAGAATAAAGAAAGAAAAGAAAGAAGGATGGACGAGAAGGAAAAAGAGGCAGGCAAGCAGACAGAAGAAAAAAGCTGTCAGTTATCAGTGAGCTAATTCACAGTGAAATGGGTGTGTGCGTGTGTGTGCACACACGTGCGTACGTAGTTGTGCGTGTTCGGAGAGTGCTCTAGCAGCTACAAAGCTAGACCTGGTTTTGGAAAACAATGAAATCTTCAAGGGAAAAAAAGAATCCATCCCCTCTCCAACCCCCGAGGAACAGAACATTGGTATTCCTCTCAGAATCTAGAAGCTTTAGTTCTGGAACAAGGTAGTGTTTCTTTCACAAATAATATTTTCAACATAATAGCCCTTGGGTAGTGTGGAATAATCCAGATGTCTTATTTTCAGGTTGGCGACGCATCCCCTTCCATGTAGAGCTAAATGTGGAGCTACTGAAGTGACGTTTCCAAGCAAACTCAGCCCTGTGGAGTCCCGATAACCTGGTTGCTTTGCAGAGTTGGCTCCTGGGCATGGGGATGCCATACTTCCCTAGAGCTTCACAGGGGCAGAAGTCATTTGCTGAGCTATTAGTAATGAAACAAAGAGGGAAAGAATCCAGGTATCAGAGAGTGTACGCACAGGAAAGTTGGAGCTGGATTAGTACTTAAAGGGCTTAAAATTTAGTCAGAAAAGTAGCCAGGCACAGCCATAATTCAAGGTAGAAGATGTAAAGAGTCCTAGTACAAATCCAAATAGTACAGTAGAGAGAAGGAAAGGAGGCATCTCAGATTTTTGGAGGGTGGGACCAAGGAGATTAAGAAAGGACTTCAAAGAGGTAGGAGCATTTTGACTTCGAAGATGCAAAGATTTAGCATGAACTTGGAAGACTAAAAAGATCCCAGTAAGTGACAACTGGTGAAAAGGCCATTCTAGGTGGAGGGAACAGCATGAGTTAATGCATGAAGCTTGGAAAGTGGAAAATGTGTTTCAAAATTCATAATGATGACTTTGATTTGTGCAGAGAATACATGCTAAAGAGAGCAGGAGCTATTTTGAATGGCTTTTCTTTCCTTTCCTTTTTTTTTTTTTTTCCTTTTTAGAAGAGTGACAAGATAAGAACTGTGTGTTAGAAGGTCTGGAAGCCTACTCAACATACGGGTCTGGAAACCAAGGCAAGTCTACGGTAATTACTTGTAATGATGAGGAGATTAGAGATTTCTCAAGCTATACATCTATGTATCTCTGTATCTCTGTATCTGTCTGTCTATGGAAGGAATTTATTACAATATAGGAAGGTGAAATACTGAGAAAAATGGCAGGTCACTGGAAGGTAGCAAAAAAAGAAGTGATTTTAGAAGAGTGTTGTTTAAATATCAGCTCACTTTAACCTCTTAAGTTTTCGCACCCTCGTTAATAAAATAAAGATTAAAAAAAGAAACGTTTCTCAGGGTTATTTTGAGAATGTTAGCATGTGACACCTGGGCTATAATAGACAATTAATTAGTTTTGCTAAACATCAGCTGTTTGAAGCTTATACATTGAAGATATCAGTATTAGTGAAAATTACACAGAAATTATTCACCATCCAATTCATTCCATCCATTCTTTGCAAATGAACTGGAGACAAAGTGAGTGTGAAGTTCAGTTCTTCGAAACTCAGGATACTCTGTGAGAAGTCCACCAAAAGGTTCTTGGAAGCAAATAACATCATGGTGGGAAGGGGCTTGGAGGAGACACCCAAGAGCCCATGTTTTCACAATTGACATGTCTGGAGTCCTTTTGGTAATCATTGAAAATGTTTTTGGATAGCTCCATTTGATTCTCCTTTCAGGTCCAGACACGAGACCTTTTAGTTCTTAACCAACAAAGACCCAAATATGTCTGTCCTTAATTAGACTAATGAGACTTTTGGCTTCTGCCTTATGACAGTAAATGAATTTGCCCTTTTGGTGACAGGTCCTTCAGGGAATGAGCTGAAGACTTGTGTAACAATGTCTCCAATGTACTAGGTCATTAAAAATAGTTGTCCAACTATGAAATTAGTTATTGATTAATATTGCAACAGGAAGATCATTACATTATGAAAGAAAGGGAAGTAACATTATGCTCTTGGCCATGACTTACTGAGAGTTTTACACATGGAAAGTGTGAAAGTATTGCTATTTGGCAAGAAAAAAATGATTGTACAAATACTCCCATGGATTTGAGAGGTCTCAATGGTCATCTCCAAGAATGTTCATCTGGAATCTCAGAAGGGTGTGTGTATGTATGCATGCACACCAGAAATACCTAGTCCCATTCTGCCCTACTTAGAACTAGGTCCTGGCATTTATTTTAGTACCAAAGTATTTTAGAATCTGAATTTTCCCATCATTCTCTGCATCACCACAAAATAGTATATCTTTCTGTGGTACATTGTGAAATGTTCTCTGGAGCGACGTTCTAATTTTCAGTAATAGGATTTGCTGTGACAAAAAGGGCTCTGCATGAATTTCCATAGGAGCAGTGAAGAGGGAGTAAGGAATGGCCTGTGAAATCAGGAAGGCCTTTCCCAAGGTGGCAACATTTGAGCTGGGCTTGAACAGGTTAAAAAAAAAAAAGAAAGAAAGAAAAGAAAAAGAAAAGTTGCCCAGGAAAAGGGACCAAAGACCATTGAAGTAAAGAGAATAGCATTAATCCATCCAACAGATAGTTGCAATAATGTGGAAGTATTCCAAAAGATGTCCAAGAGCCACCAGGGTACCCAACTAGGGGACTTAAGCCTCAATGATGAGGGAAGTTCTTCCTATGTAGAAGTAAGTCAGGTAAGGGGTGTTGAGAGAGGGGGCAAGTAAGAGAGGCATCAGCACAGGGAGGTCCAAGGCTGACAGAGAATATATCTTGTCTGGGAAAGTGAGATTCTGTCAGCAAGCTTAGAGCATGCCATATGGAGAAGTAAAGGATGCAGGATAAGCTGGGAGCAGCAGAGGAATGATAGAACATTAAAGGTTTTGAAAGTCCTGTCAAAGAATTTAGATTTTTGTCTTAATGGCAATGAAATGTCATTGAAGAATTTTAAATAAGAGACACAGGAAAAATACGTCAACAACTATAAGGATAATAGATTAGAATAAACAGAGTAGGGGTGGGTTGACCATTGACGAGATCTTCTGAGTCATCCTATGAGGTGAGTGATGACGTTCTACTGTAAATGGTAGCAGTGGGGTAGACACATGTGATATATGGAGGTGTAAGCCCCGGAGTTTGTATGCCTATGAAACAGAAGAGCTTGCTCTGTATGGAGAATGTCAAATGGCTCATTATGGACTGAGCACAGGGTGCATGAAGGTGTGTGAGGAGAGACGATCTTGAAAAAGCAAGTTGGAATCAGACTGTAAAGGCCTTGAATGTTCTGGGGAGCTTGGCCTTATCATTAGGATTTACGAGCTGTGAGCTCTAACTCCCCATGTCTTGGTAACCTAAACTGTTCTAAACATCTATTATAGTATTCCAATTTCATTAGCATTTTAACACATTACCACATTTTCACCCTTGAGCGGCCAAGCATGGTTATGTCTTCATATTGGAGAGTATGTCATAATCAGACAATCCAATACTTTCCACTCCATAAGGTTATTTTCTCGACATTTCCCATTGTGTAATCGCCAGCTATCTGCTCAGTTCGTGTTGAGGTTTCACTCACCTGCACTGGCAATTTCCATACCGTTTCACTGCCCTACAGAGTGCTCAGTGTGGGATTACAGGACGCTGGAGCTGGAGGTGATTCTCCTGAAACAATCTCTTCATTGTATGGTTGGGGTTCAGGGTATTGAAATGATTGGTCCAGGTAAATGACGTCTATTTCAAGCCCCAATAAGACTCACCCAGGTCTTTCTTTGAGCCACAATTCCTGGGAAAGATAGTACATGCCAGGTCCTTCTTGGGACAGCTCTCCACTTCTTGTCTAATTATCTGGGGTCATGGAATAACTCTGGTTGAATTTTCTTTGGGGAGTTTTCCACCGTTTTATTTTGCTGTCTACCTTTCTGCTCAAAGTACTCATACACCATTATCTTGAGATGGAAGAACTTTAAATGAGTGCTTGAACTCTTCGGGGAAGAATGGGCTGAGCTGTTGAAGAATTACAATTGTCATTAACATTGTGTAGAGTGCTAGATGTGCCAGCCACTGAATTAGGTGTTTTATGCTGTTATTAACACATAATTTTTACAATAACTTTCTGCAGTAGGTACTATTAATTACCCACTGTTATAAATATGATAAACTGAGGCTTTGTCAACTGACCCTATGTTCAATTGTGACCAACTGGTCAATGCCAGGATTTGAACCTAGACTATTGGATAATAAAGCCTTAACCATGCTTAACCACTATAGTGTTCTTTTTTAAAAATTTTTATTTATTTTTTAAATTTCTTTTCAGGGTTCCAGAATTCATTGTTTATGCACCACACCCAGTGCTCCATGCAATACATGCCATCCATAATATCCACCACCAGGCTCACCCAACCTCCCACCCCGCCTCCCCTTCCAAAACCCTCAGATTGTTATTCAGAGTCCACAGTCTCTCATGTTTCATTTCCCCTTCCAATTTCCCCCAACTCCCTTCTCCTCTCCATTTACCCATGTCTTCCATGTTATTCCTTATGCTCCACAAATAAGCAAAACCATATGATAATTGACTCTCTCTGCTTGACTTACTTCACTCAGCATAATCTCTTCCAGTCCCATCCATGTTGATAAAAAAGTTGGGTATTCATCCTTTCTGATGGAAGCATAATACTCCCTAGTATATATGGACCATATCTTCCTTATTCATTCATCCGTTGAAGGGCATCTTGGTTTACCACCTTACACCAGTTAGTCATTCTAACTAAAATTAGCAAGACAGTAAACAACGTGTGTTGGAGAGGATGTGAAGAAAGGGGAACCCTCTTACACTGTTGGTGGGAATGCAAGTTGGTGCAGCCACTTTGGAAAACAGTGTGGAGATTCCTTAAGAAATTAAAAATAGAGCTTCCCTATGACCCTGCAATTGCACTATTGGGTGTTTACCCCAAAGATACAGATGTAGTGAAAAAAAGGGCCATCTGTACCCTAATGTTCATAGCAGCAATGGCCACAGGTGCCAAACTGTGGAAAGAACTATGATGTTCTTTAAGATTATACCAAAAGCATTCAAACTGAACAAAATGTGAAAAACTGAAATGCTGATTTCATCTCATCACACACTTGTATTCGCATCTGCCAATTTGTTGATATTTGAAACTTATCAGGATAATAATTTTTACTCCCACAATATTTCTATCTTTGGAATTGTTTACCTCAGTGAGCCTTCAATAATAATTGGAAGATCCCTTGAAGTTGGGGCTGGAGCCATCTCTAAGTCCTGGAGGAGAAGGCAGTTTGCAACAAAATAGGAAAATGCAGCTAGCCTGGGCTGGGACCTCAGGGAGAGCAGCCTCCTTGATTCCTGGTGGCTTTCAGTTTGTGGGGACACTCCTTTATAAGGCCCTTTCGAATCTCATCTTAGTAGCTTCTGTGGGATATCTCAGCATATTGCCTCTTTGTTCTAGAAAGGTTTGCCAACTCATCTGAGACATGCCCTTTCCTGAACACTGGAGTCACATGGGACCAAACTGGCACCAGGAGTCCTCCTCAATGGCTTTAGGGAAGGGACCAATTCTTAGAAAAGGTTTTTGGGGCTGGGGCATCCAGTGTGTTTGTCCTACCTCACACGAGCCTGGAAATGGAAAAGAGTTGACATTTAGCATATGCCAACTGCTGCTGGAAACACAGATATGGATAATTTATCTACAAACAACATTAAAAAGATAGGCCTCCCTCTTCAGGCAATATTCTGAATATGGGGGAGATTGATAACAATATTCATCAATTATCCTTTATATTTGATGTTTTCTCAGACATTTTTCCTATCTCACACAATAATCTTGTGAAATAGATAGGTGGTATTTTTATTTTATACACGAAGAAACTGAGGTTCAGGGAGGAAAAGTAACTACTTGAAGGACAGGCAAATATTAAAAAATAAGAAACACTATCCTAATAAGCTTCAAACATAGGACGTTGGTAGACAATACCGATGTTAATGCAAATGTGTAATGACATCGGTATTTCGGTGTTCGGTGCCTTGTTCTGGGAATGAGTAGCATGAGAAATTTTGTCCATGCTTTATCTGTAAAGATAATTATTTTTTCATATTGTAATCTTGGCTTCTGATCTGTTTTTACCTAGGGAAATGCAGTTAATAGATTGAAAGTAGATGCTTTATGCAGTCACATTATTCATGGTCTGGCTACAACTGCTAAAATTCCAAGCCTACCTGGTAATCCATTACCTCCACATCTCATGCCCATTAAGTAAGAACAATAGCTGACATATACAGGCTATTTATTACGTGCCAGGCACTCTTTTTGAGTTCTGTGACTTCAGTGAGCTAACCCTTCACCCCCAAAACCACGCTCCAAATTCCTCCCCTGAGCCTTTATCATACAATCTCCTTTATATACAACATTTTTTTTTTCTAGAACATTCCTTTCACCCTCTTGCCTTACCTGAAGTATGTCTGTTCCCCAAGGGCATCGTATCCTTCATGACTTTATCGAGAAGGCAATTTTTCTCTGGCGTGTTACATACTTCCAGACGGGTAGTTGGGGAGTTACTGGATTCCTTCCATCCATTCATGCTCCCCGTCTTTTGCAAAAGTTTATATTTTTAGAAAATCATTAACTGATTCTTGCTTCCTCATTGTGACTCTCTACTGACACTCTTGTCTGTCCCCAATCTAGCTCCTGTGTCACCATCACTCTGTATGCCAATGTCCATCCTCATTCTTGAAACTGTCAAAATCCAGATGACTGGCACATGCAGCATCCAAATCTCTATTTCTTGACCTTATTTACCTCACATGAACTTTTGTTTCACTCTGCCCCAGACACTTGGTCCCATGGTCATAACTTAGATCCACATCATTTGAAACCATGTCCTCCTCACCACCTCTAAAGCAGACATTCAGTCATGAGTCTTGCTGTCTTTCAGTCCATGGATCCTGCCACTTTAACACCCATCCATCACAAACTGTCACCTTTGCTTCATTTCTTATTGAACTTGGATTCTGTGGCCATCATGTAAGCATCGTATCATAAAAGGTCTTGTGCCCTGGCTCCTCACTCCCTTACCATATGTGATATCTAGACAAAATGGACTGTAAATACCCATCAGTGCCTGTGTACAAATCTAAGGAAAGCCATGGTGTCAAACCTCACATGTACTCTAATGCCTGGGCTATAATCCTTCTATGATTCTCTAGTCAGTTTGCTCCTGTGGACACGGAGACAGGTGCATTCTTTAGGATAGACTCACCCTTCAGGCCAGTCAAGCTTCACCAGCCCTTAACAAAGTGAAAAATATCCTCCAAATCTGTCAACCCATCTGTGCACATCCTTGTCTTCTCCATCCCCCTGTTGCATATAAGAGGGTTTTTTACTTCCTTCACATTAGAAGCTAGCCACCCCCCCATTCCTCATAAGGTCTCTTATTTTCTCTCTTCTCACCACCTTTCACCCCTTTATCAACCAGGATCCTGGGTCACCTGCCTCTTCTCTAGGGGTCCATTCACTCCCTATGCAAATATGCTCCCCCATCCCCTCTGTCTGTTCAACTTCTCCTGGATTCCACATCTCTCACTTATACCTCCCTTCTTATCTTACTGTCACATCCAAGGTCACAAAAAAAAAAAAAAAAAACCCCACCAAACAAAAAACAGTCTACCCATGCCACGTTCACTTTCTCATCTCCCAAGCCAGTCCACAGTGGTGTGTCCCCAGTAGTCCACGGAAAGTGCTCTTGTCAAGGTCAACAATAATCATCTCAGTTTTGTTGAATGCCATGACTACTTTTCTGCCAATGTTTCATTTAGTCTCTTAGCAGCCTTAATCAAAGTTTCACTCCTTTTTTCTCAAACTATTCTTAATAATGCTTTCCTCTCTCTTTCTGCTTTTTCTTGGTCTTCTTTTTATATTTTTCTTCCTCTACCTGACATCTAAATGTTGGAATGCCCCAGGGCCTGTGCTCCTTCTTTCTCCATAAACTTTGCTTAGAGAAGTCTATCCATTTTCATTGCTTTAAATGTCATCTATATGCTGATAACTTCTAAATGTGAATTTCCAACACAAATTGTTCCTTGAACTCTAGATTTGTATATCTGCCTAGCTGACATAACTTTTTAACATATCCATGACCTTAAAGAATCTTCTTTGTGCTCTGTCCATCCATCTCATTAAATGGCAGTACCGTCATCCAGTTGTTCAAACCCCAAATGTCAAAATTATGCTTGAGTCTTTGCTCTCTTCTTAGCATCCAATTTTTCTGTCATTTCTATTCATGAAAGGTACTTCATATCCGTAGACTTCTGCCTGTTTTTTTGCCACATTATCCCAATGCTCCATGTTGTCTTTCCTAGACTACTACAATGGCCATTCCTACTCTCACTGTCACTAAATCTCTTCCTCATAACTAGAGGAATGTCTTAGTTACATAACTATTGCAAAGTCAGTCTTCTGCTTTAAATGCTCCAGTGGCTTCCCTTCATATTTAAAACAAAGCTCAGGTCCTTCCAAGCCTACACACTTGACACTCCAGCCCCTACTAACCCAACACTGTCTTTTGCCCTTCCTTCCTTGCTCCAAGACCACAAAGAAAGGGTTGGACATCAGAATAATTACAAGGGATTCACCTGAAAAAGGTGAACTCTTCTGTTATTTCACTTCATAAGTTCTGTCCATTTTCATCATAGCACTTACAAGTTAAAGACTGAATGTTTGTTTACATGCTTATCATCATAGTCTCTCACTAAATTGTAAGCTCCACGAGTTCTGGATTTATGTTTGTTTTTATCGCTAATACATACCAGCAAAATGCTAGCTGATACTTTATAAATAACCATTGAATACATGAATGTTGCTGGACAGTAATTATCAGATTCATATGTAGATAAATGACATATTTGATGTGCAAAGAGTTATGTTTAGATTGTACTTTGGATAACCCCAAAATACATTTCGAGTGAATTTGAAGTTTTATGTGACCAATACTATTATAAACTATCTAATATATCAAAAGCACAAACACTGTTATTGTTGGCTTAACATATTGCTATCTTATGCTTGTTAACACATTCATCAGTAGCTTATAGAATATAGTTACCAAATTCTAGGAATCAGGCTAGATACAAACTTGAAAAAAGAGGACTAACACATTCCTTGCCCCAGGTATACTTGTTGGAGAGAAAGCAAAGATGCACTAAAAGAAAAACAAGTAAAATGCAGAAAGAGCTCTGTGATTTGGACTTTTAATCAGGTCCCCTTTGATGAAATAGGAATTAGAACAAGTGGTCCCAGGTACTTTTAAATGCAAATATTGTCATCATGTACTAAAAGCAGCACTTTAAAACCAGAAAACAGAAATACAAGTCATACTGTCTTGTCTCAAGGAATTCATATCCTGGAGAAATTAACTCTAGCATTCTTATTATATTAATCTGCACTCCAAATAGAGGATGTATTTCTGTTTTTATCCATAACATTGCTGCCAGATTAATAAGAATTTTCAAGATGTTAATGGATTGATTTCAGCATAATTGTAACTATATTAATTCAGTGCAATTACTTCTCAGTAAAATTTAAATGAAGCTAAATTGAAGAAATTAGAAATATTTGAAATCTCTAGTTGGAAGCCTGGAGGCATTGTAACCTTGTCTACTCTCATCTCAGAGAATTTGTAGCCGAGCTCTGGGAAGGTGGCGGGGACTTTTCCTGTAAGTTGAAAAGTTTCAAACCCTATCAGCACTTTGAATTTGGATTTAGCAAAATGACCGGGAAGGAATTACTAATACTAATACTAATACCAATACTAATACTAATACTAATACTACTAATAATACCCCTGAACTGACTATTGGGACAAATGTGCCCAATCAATCATTCAACCCATTTTTTAGGGCTATGTTACAGATGCCCACAAGAAAATACCCAGATGCAGGGAAGCTAATATGGGATTGTAGTGGAAGCTATAGGGAAATTAAGATAAAGCTTTCAAAGTGCAGTATCTTTAAGGAACTCTTACCTAGAAGGATAACATGATGTGATTAGAAATGCCCTGGACCCCAGCTTAGAGGATCAGCTCTGTCATTCCTTAATGGTTCACCTTTGGACAGGCCCCTTTGTATCTTGCTTCATTTTTGTAATGATTCTTACTCTTCTAACTTTGCAGTACAATTGTGAAGACCAGATGAATGTGGAAGCCCTTCTGTCAACAATTAAAAACTTTACAAATTTAACTAAAGGGGATAATTGGGGAAGTTTTTCAGAATCGTAATTAAATCAGTAAGAGGAATCTGGTAGCAGGACTTCTTAAGGACAATGTCCAGTTTAGAAAGATTGGCTGGAAAATATCCCAGCAGTCTCTGGTCTTATAAATATACTTGTTCCATTTCTTTTGGCTACTTAATAAAGAACATTGACTCAATCAACTCTTTTGTTGCATATCCACCATGCAAGGCTCTGTGATTGGCTCCATGAGGGCTAGAAAGATACAGGATATTGACATTTTATGTTCTATGTGAGCTCAAATTTAGTTGGAGAAGAAGGGGTGGTAGAGTAAGATTTACATGTTTGCATCTTGGTAGATGCTCTTCATACTATATATCTCACATAAGTGTTACGATAAATCAGGGAGATTTTTCTTTCCTTTTTATATATGCAAATGAGGTCCACAGATGCTAAATGAATACCCAAGATTAGGGTTCTTGAAATTTAGATTTTTTTAAAAATCAGTGACTTTTTTAAAGTCTTGTACTTTCTACTATACTCAGTGTACTTATCAGCTAAAAAAAGAAGCATTATAAACAAAAATATATTTTTTTAAGTTTTTTTTTCTTTTTTTTTTTTTTTTAGTTTTATTCTTTCAGTGTTCCACGATTCATTGTTCATGCACCACACCAGTTTCCATGCAATACATGCCCTCCTTAATACCCAACCAGGCTAACCCATCTCCCCGCCCCTCTTCCTTCCAAAAATATTTTAAAAATAGATATTAGCCATCAAATTAGTGGTGTAATCTGAATCTCTTATACCCCCTCTGGACTCTCACATGGATAATTTCCAGATCTCTGCCCAAACACCACATTTCCAGACAGCCTTTTCTGCCCACCCTATCTAATGACGGATCCACTCCCACCTGCTTATTGACATGTCGTCTTACATCACTGTGTTATTCCTACCACAATGCTCATCCCTCTCTTCAGTTGTCATTTTTATTTATTAAGGAGGTAATTTAGCACCATGGGGGCACTGAGTATGGATCAGTGCTGTCCAGAGAAATAAAATCCAAGTAACACGCATTTCTAAATTTCCCAGGGCCCATATCTAAGTGACTAAATAAATAAAGGTAAAATTAATTTTAATAATCTGTTTTATGTAACTGATTATATACAAAATCTTTTCAACACATAGTCAATACAAGCACATAAGCAAGAAGACGTTTTACACAATTTGCTACTGTCCTGGAAATATTGTGGGATTTTGCATTTTCAGTCCATCTGGGTTTGGACTAGCTACATGCCATGTGCTCTACAGCCACATGCCATGTGCTCCTTGGCCACGTGTGGTCATTTCACATTGTGTCAGTCACCTCTCTGGGTTCCATGCCAGCTCTGTTTCTCCTTAGCTGTTTAACCTAGAAATTAAACTCCACTAGAAAGGGTCCTACCTGCTCTATCCATGTTTTTAGCCCCAACACCTAGAAAAGAGATTGATGTGCAGTAAAAAGGATCAGGTACAGCAAATGCTTGTGCTTCACACATGGGAACAGGTCAACTCAGAGACTAATTCTGAAGTGTGAGGTGGATTTCAATATCCATAGAGGAATGTGAAGACAGAACCAGATCTAGGACCCTCAAGGGTCATGGGTGAAATTAATGGCAAATGGCCTGATGCTTATTCAGAGAAGAGTATACAGAATCCTCTTTGGCGTGAGGAGATGTGGAAGTAGAACACTGAGTGAAATGTTTATGACTGACGCTGAAAATTCTGCTGAGGGATCAGGTGGACCTGAGTTTGAATTCTGCTTCTGTCTGGGTGATCTTGGTGGGCAACCTGTTCTGTCTATCTGTGCCTGCGTTTCTTCATCGGCAAAGTGGAGAATGTTAATTCTTAATCTTTGCTTAAGGATTAAATAAAATACTGTATGCAAATCATTAAGCATCTAGTTTACATTCAGATGTTGTTGATTGTTGATTACCATTGTTGTTATTAATATTTCTATGTGGATGGGGAGGTAATTTGAAACCTTGAACACCAAGCTATGAAATCTCAGCTATGTCCTCAGTAGTCATGTTGCTATCAGTGGTTATCAGCTCCTATTGCCGCACTGCCCCAACTAAACCTTTCAATAATTCTTCATTGCCTCTTGGCGGAAGCCTGAACCCCTTACCAGTGCCCCCAAAGACTCTACACATCTTGGGCCTCACCACCATCATTTTCCTCTCTTTTCACATTACAGTATAGCCATCCTGAATCATTTAGAATCTGGGGGTGCCTGGGTGGCTCAGTCGTTAAGTGTCTGCCTTTGGCTCAGGTCATTGTCTCAGGGTTCTGGAATGGAGCCCTATGTCAGGCTCCTGGCTCAGCCGGAGAGTCTGCTCCTCTCTCTTCCTCTGCACCCCACCCCCCTCAAATAAATAAATAAAATCTTAACAGAAAAAAAGAAAAAAGAAAAAAGAAAAAGAATCTTCTGAAAAGCTCATTCTATTTCATGCAACTCTATCTTTGAACATACCATTCCTCTGCTCTTGTCATTCCCTTGTCTGCCTGAAAAACTCCTGAATGCTCTCCAAAATCCATCCCAAATTTCCTATCCTGGGGAAAGGAGGGGGCGCACATCTTCTATAGAGCGTTTTTTAAATGCAATTTCTTATTTACACGTCAGTCTCCTTCACAAGACTGCCAAAATTTGAAGGAAGGAGCAGAGTTTTACTTGTATGTGCATCCCCAGTGTGCAGCACAAAATAGATGTTCAGTACATACTTGTTAAATGAATGAATGTTTACGCTATAGGCAATGGGAAACTCTTGAAGACTGTGGCGCTACCCAGGTTTTTGTTAATGTCTGGACTGCTACATCTCAATCCCTCTTTGCATAACTCTTAAACTGATTATCTGGGAACCCCCTCCTTCTTGAAACAACTGCTGTCAGTGTCTCACATATGAGAAAGAGATTAAAACCCAACCCCGATTTCCTGGTACTTCATCTTCCTCAGCAATGCTTTAAGTGCTCCTGGCTTATAAGGTGGGATTTCCTAATTGTGTTTAAATCTCCTATCTACTGCTGGCCATAGATGTGCTAACAAATGAAAGTTTGGGGGGTGGGGGGAGAGAAAGTTTTGTCTCTTATAGCAGGGAGATAGTTTGAGGCTATGTTTTAATTAAAATGAATATCTGCGCTATCTTAATGTTATTGCCAGTTAAGTGTAGCAGGGTGATTTAAGAGTTCTATAACACAATTATACTCTGGTAATGAAGCTCTGCAGAATTATCCTCAGAATTTAGAATGCAGGAGGGAGCAGTAGCTCTCATTTGTAACCATGTTACGGCCTTTATTGTTACAGTATTTTCTGTTTTCTTCAAAGATTAACTCAATCGTATTTAAGTCTCTGGCTACATTACAGAGAGAAAGAGAAAGGGAGCAATGGGAACTGTTTTGTGGCTCTGAAGCCCGTCTTAATGTTCTACGGTGAGGACAAAATAAGGTGGAAATTTTACAACGGTGTCACCTTCTTATTGTTCTCTCCCCAGCCCTCCCCCTTAGGCTGGTCTGCGCAGTTCCTGGCAGATTCTTACCTGGGCTGCAGGATGATGGGGACAGAGTTGGGAAAGTGAGCCAGGGATGACTGCCTTCTAGGAAAAGGGAAAGCAGGCACAGGAGTCTGTGTTGTCCTTTGTTTTGAATTCCCTTAAGACATTTGAGGTAGGACAAGGGCTGCCCTGGCTCCCATGGAGTATTAATAGTGGTTAAAAGTGTTAAATTCTAGAGTCAAATCCAGAATACCATCATGCATTATCTGTAGGAGCCAAGAAAAGTCATTCAACTTCTCTGGGTCTCAGTTGATTAATCTGTAACATGGGGTGGTAGCCAAAACTGCCTTGTCAATTGTTTTGTGAGCGTTAACATCTAAGAGAGGTTATCCCTGTAACTTAGAATAGCAACTGGCATATGGTATATGCTCTAAAAGTAATAGCTAACTTCATTACTATAAAAATACTCAGTCTCAAGCAATTAATTTGGATCTGTTTCTCCCAAGTGGCATCGTCACTTGGGAGATTGGCAGAAACCAAATCATATACATGTATCTTCCCTAAAACTCACACTTTGAAAAGCTTAAAAACAAATTTTGATTCAGTTTAACCAATATTTAACACCTATTATGCATAAGACCTTACACTAAGCATTTCAAGTAATACAGCCATGAAGCATGTCTATCTCCAAGGATGTGTCTTCAAAGTTCTGTCTTCAAGGATCTTACAGCACAGTGGGGGAAGACAGGCGTGCAGACAAAGATTTTCTAAAAAAAGGGGCATGTGAATAGTAATGCAAGGTAAGGAATCTTTTACTTCCATTAAGGAAGATTTTGATGAAGTCAGATTGGAACTGGATATTGGGGAACAAATAACATTTTCATAGGCAGAAAATATTGGGAAGGGACTCCAGGTTGAGGGATCATCTTGACCAAGTTGAGATGTAACAAAGTATAGGGAATGATTAGAGAATGGAAGAAATCTATTGCTGAGGCTTCGCACGATGTTGTATGTCTTGGGGGAGGGGCTCTAACAGGGCGGATTTTACAGGGATCAAAGTCCAATCATTTTCCTTCATGAAAGGCAGATGAAGGAGTTTTAACACAACTCTGTACAAAGCTGAGTGTTTCTGAGGTGGATCAGCCCATGATCTTACATCTTCTATACTTGTTTCTGGGTTAACTTCTGCTCAAGGATACGGGATGCTATAATCCTTTACAGCTATTTCCACATCAACAGACTCAACTTGGGGAGACATGGCAACCTAACCTTCCCTTTGATCCCCAGAAAACAAAACAAAACTGTTAACCTAAACCTTATTTTTTTAAATTTACTTTCCTTTTAAAGTAGGCTCCATGCCCAGCATGGAGCCCAATGCGGGTTTGAACTCACAATCTGGAGATCAAGACCTGAGCTGAGATCAAGAGTCAGATCCTCAAGCTGACTGACTGAGCCACCCAGGTGACCTTACCTAAATTTTAAAGGGATGGAAATAGTTCCTTTTTCTTCTCCTCCAAAGCTCTGCTTCCTTCTTCTCATCCTCCATCATAGTAACTAATGTTTATTTGACATCTAGTGTATTCCAAACTCTATACTTTGCTATTTACCTGCTTGAGCTCTTAGCAACTCTAGGAGCTTCCTGTTACCATCACACCCATTTTTCAGATAAGGAAATTGATGTTTATAAAGATTAAATGTGTGGCCAACCATTAACTCAGCTAATAAGCAGTAAGACTTGAGACAATGTCTACTCTACCATGAAGAGGGTAAGTTCATTGGTAGGTCATTAGCCTCTTGAAGTAGCATCATGTGGCTTTGGCAGGAGAGCCAAGAGGTGTGAGTTATACAACCAATGATACCAACTCGTTCTGTGACATTCTCTAAGTCACCTGTCCTCCCCAGATCCTCACTTTCTCCAACAGTGACATGAGAAGATGGACTGAAAACATTTCGTATTTATAGAAAACTTGATGGTTTATTCTTTAATACCTGTTAATGTATTAGCTTTGATGCTTATGGTAATCCACAAGGGCATTGCCCCATTGCACAAACCATAGAATTCTGGTTTGGAAAAAGGACTTTCTCAAGTCCCAGTAACTAGCAAGTATCAGAGCCAAGACCTGAGCACACATTTTCTGCCAACTAGCTCAGTTCTCTCCCTACTGCTCCTAACAGACGCCCTGCCCAGACTGGAATTGTTGCTGCACTTAACCTACTATCCCATACAACAATTTTTTTCTTAAAACTCCGAATCTTAAATTATCTCTTAAATTATTTTCTAAACCTCCGCTGACCCTTTTAAAATCAGCCTATAGCACCATCCCTTCAACTTCTCTTTGCATAAGCAAAATAAAGGCATTCTAATGAGTTTGTGGGAAATGCTTTGCGTGGATATGTATGCTCTGGGATGAATGTTAGAGCACACTACTTTCTGTGCTGCTGAATGGAAGGCATTAATAGTAATGCCGCTAGATATTTACATCACAAATCTCCCGTGTGTCCACCCTCCAGCCAGATGCTATTAAGCCAAGATTCCCTACTGATTTGCAGTGATGTCAGAGGGTATAATCAAGACACTGTCAGATCCTTAGCTCTAAAAAAAAAAATCACCCAAAACATCCAGCAGTAGTGGGGTAGAGTGGCTCAGCCATAGAGCTATCAGCCACAACGCATGTAAATTCCGTTTCTTGGATGGAGAAAAATAATCATTTGTCTGGAAAAATTTCCCTAGGTTCTGAAATGGACACACCATAAATAATCATAGCATTAATGAATTACCATGAGAATCTACCCAGCTTCTCAGAATCCCACCCCTTGTTTTCAGCCCGAAAATCATTTTCTTTGGGGGTGATTTGAAGACTTTCATCAGCACATCTATGTTGACCCATGGAGATGTGTGGTGCTTTACCCCACCTGATAGATCTGAAACTTTCTCCTGTCCCTTTGCCTGGCTATTCTTATATGACCCGACTGCCTATGGCCCAAACTCCCTGGACACCTTAGGAATACCCTGGGGACCCAGTCTAGAGGGTGGGTTGTGCCACTCTGATATTTTTCCTCCTAGAAATTTTAGAACTAGGATACAGCCTAAGTCCATGAACCAAGGGATGGCAGGGTCTTGTCCACTGAAGGGCATGGACCACCATTGTGCAGTAAAGTCACGATGAGTGTGACAGGAGAGGAAGTGTTGACTGTGGAAGGTGGGTGCAGGGAGAAGAGAAGCAGCAAACAGGCGGGAAGAAAAAGACATAGGAAATCATGCGGCCTTGAAACAAAAAAGAAGATAGGTGTCCTAGCTTTCGTCTTTGCTCTTTGGGAACAAGATATATTTCTCATTCCCGGGGTGGGAATGTCTATTGGTTGTAAACCATGTCCAAGATATATTTCTCAGATCCGAGGTGGATCTCCCAAAGCTTTCCAGCACTTCTCATTATTTTACTCTTACTAATTTGAGAGGTTTGGCTTTTGCTCCTTAAAATTTACAGATCTCTAAAATGCAAGCTGTTCAAGGTCGAAAAACTGGGCACTAATAATATGCATGGTATTTCATGATTTCCAAAGGAATGGATGACTGACCAGAGAGCAAGACTCAATGCTTTATTTCTACACAATGAGCATTTGGGGCAACTGACTGTAACCAATGTGGTTTTGCTTTAGTTTTTATGACTGTGTGGTGTTTTCTGCCAACAGTAATAGAGAAGTTCCTGCTAATAATGATGTCTAATATTTATTGAATATTTACTATTTTGAGTAACTGGCCAAGTGTTTCTATGAATTGGTTCTCTTATTTCTCAAAATCACCCCACAGGGTAGCTATTAATATTGCTCCACTTTACAGATGAGCAAACTGAGATTTTGAGTGGTTAAATAAGGACTCACATTTGACAAAGGGTCAGGGGCTGGGGCAGTGAGGCAAAAATGCCAGAGTCAGTGTTCTTAATGACTATCCCAAGTGCCTTGGTAGAATGGCTTGGTACCCTATGTTTGGAGTTAAAAACATTAAGCACAAGTGAGGTTTCCCTTCTGAAGTGACTGATCTAATCCATGTCCAATAGTGATGCTTTATATTTAATAGTGGATACAAACTTAATAAAAATTCTTAGGGGAGATATAAATAAGGGGCTTGCCATAGACAGGGAATTTGCAAGCCAGTTACTATTCCTAGTGATTTTCAACCACTTTCCAATAAGCCTGTGTTGCATAGGGTACACATTTTTCTGTCCAGAGAGAGTTGTGTTTGAATAGTAGAACAAGCATCCATCCGTTATAGAACTTTGTGCTTCATTTGTGACATGAAGGTAATTATATACTTGCTCCAAAAGGTAAAAGGAAAGGAACAATACAAAAAAACAAAAAACAAAACAAAACAAAACAAAACCCTGATACATAGTAAGTACTTAATAGTGAACATTTATTACTAGATACTTCTCAAATGATACTTATTGGGGTGATTGAGGTCCTCAGACCTGTGCTAACAAACCCTCATTCTAAAAACAACAAAACAAAACAAAATAAAAAACACAACTAAGTGTACTTCCAGCATATGCCCATAACAAACCAGATCAATAAAACATAGGGAGATGGAGAGGAGAAGGGAGTTGAGGGAAATTGGAAGGAGAGATGAACCATGAGAGACTGTGGACTCTGAAAAAAAATCTGAGGGTTTTGAAGGGGCGGAGGGGTGGGAGGTTGGGGGAGCCTGGCGGTGGGTATTATGGAGGGCATATATGGCATGGAGCACTGGGTGTGGTGCAAAAACAATGAATTCTGTTACGCTGAAAAGAAAGTAATTAAAAAAAAAAGAAAAGAAAATATGGCCCCACATCCATAACTCCATCTGAAATAAGTCAAGCAGAGAGAGTCAGTTATCATATGGTTTCACTTACTTGTGGAGCTTAAGAAATAAAACAGAGGACATTGGGAGATGGAAAGGAGAAGTGAGCTGGAGGAAATCGGAGGGGGAGACAAACTGTGAGAGACTGTAGACTCTGAGAAACAAACTGAGGGTTTGGGGGGGAAGGGGGTGGGTTTTAGGTGAGCCTGGTGGTGGATATTCAGTAAGGCACGTATTGCATGGAGCACTTTGTGTGGTGCATAAACAATGAATTTTGGAACACTGAAAATAATAAAATCAAATAAAATGAAATGAATCTTGAAAACAATCACCCTGTAAATCAGCAACCATAATTACCCACTTTACAGATCAGAGAGGTTAAGTCCCAACCAAAAGGAAGACTTGAATCCAGCTGTTTCAGACCTGGTACAGTCCTTCTAACTTGTTGAGGGTATAATCTCGCGGTGGAACATGTGTCCAGAGAGGGGAGTAGAGCCAATGAGGCACAGAGAATGAGTGTGCAGGAATGACAGGGGCATACTTTATTCCTGCCTGGAGAGATTCTGAGATATCGTCATCAAGAGAATAGTTATCAGCACTTGAGGATGTCAGGAAAATTGTGAAAGACTACGACATGGGCAAAAAAAAAAAAACCCCAAAATTACTGGGGGCCCAGTTTGGTCCACCCTTTTGGGTTATACCTCCTTTTCAATGTCTTTGAGCTATTTTACCCCTCTGAAGTATAGAGAAAACCCATGATAATGGAAATGATCATTAATCCCTAGAGATGCACATTGTGTCTAGTGGAGACGAATTAATGATTGCCCTGTGGATATTAACTAACCAGTTTTGCATCTATGTGTCATCTCTGTCAGCCTGCCTGGTTACCTACGTGTGTTCCTTAAATGCTCCTTTGAATGGGTTGTAACATCTTACTGGTTCCCTCATTAATTCACAAGTTAAATAAAACATTTGGCATATGTTCCTTTCATATTTATATGAGAGTCGGGTTTTATCTTTTGCTAAAATTGCTCATAAATAGGACAGAGCTGCCCACTGCATTATACAGGAGACCTAATCGGGTACAAGTAACTGTTTCAGAGGGAAGTCAGAGATTTCCTTTGCTTAGCAGGAGCAGCTGGACCAGAAACACACCATTCATTAGATGGAAGGGAATGACAGATGAGAGGTCTGAAGCACAAGAAAGAAAGGCTTCCCTATCTGTTTCCAGGGGTGGGTTACTGCGAAGCAAACAGCACGGCTGCTTTGGTAATAGCCAAGCAGCCAGAGGAGGCAGCATGGGGGAGAGGACAGGCAGTGGGACCTGGAGTCTGGTGAACTGGGGCTTCGGTCCAGCTCTGCCATTAACCAGCTGTGTGACCTTGGGCGAGTCACTTAACCCTGGGTTTCCCCATCTGCAAAATGAGATGCCAGAACTCAATTACCCCCAAGGTCCCTTCCAGCACTAACTGGCTATGGCCCTGTGATTGAAGATATTGCATGGTCATGGCTCAATGGTCCTGAGCAATTCTTAGCTTGGATATCAGCAGGCTTGTGGTAGAAGCCAAGGACCCGATGGTCTGTGGAATCTGGAATGAACTCCTCCCTTGTCATCTTTCCTTCCATCAAATAGAATGGTCTCTGGCTCGGGAAAGAGTATTGGGTTGGAGACACTGAACCGTCTATGTAGAAGGATTTAACTTCAAAAACGGGCTTTTTACGAGAAAGATCTTTGAATCACCTCAGCCTGCTGTTGTAGGGGATATATTCTAATTGTTTCTAAAAGTGGAATCGAAAGCCATAGTTCAGAGAAAAGCAGTGCTTTCGAGAGGCTTTGCAATTCACTCTTCACTTTTATGTAAAGTCACTCGAAATCCCCCATGCTTTTTTCATTTTTTTATCATGTTATTTTAGTCACAATAAAATACATCATTACTTTTTGATGCAGTGTTCCAAGATTCATTGTTTATGTACAACACCCATTGCCCCATGCAATACGTGCCCTCCTTAGTACCCACCACGAGACTCATCCATCCCTCCACCTCCTCCCCTCTAAAACCCTCAGTTTGTTTCTTAGAGTCCACAGTCTTTCATGGTTTGTCTCCCCCTCCGATTTCCCACAGTTCACTTTTCCTTTTCTTCTCCTAATGTCCTCCATGTTATTCCTTATGTTCCACAAATGAAACCATATGATAATTGACTTTCTCTGTTTGACTTGTTTCACTCAGCATAATCTCCTCTGGTCCTATCCATGCTGATGCAAAAGTTGGGTATTCATCCTTTCTGATGGCTGAGTAATATTCCATTGTATATATGGACCGCATCTGCTTTATCCATTTGTCTTCCTCTTACACTGTTGATGGGAGTGCAAGTTGGTGTGACCACTTTGGAAAACAGTGCAGAAATTCCTCAAAAAATTGAAAATAGAGCTACCTTATGATCCAGCAATTGCACTACTGGGTCTTTACCCCAAAGATACAGATGTAGTGAAAAGAAGGGACACATGCACCCCAATGTTCATAGTAGCAATGTCCACAATTGCCAAACTATGGAAAGAGCCGAGATGCCCCTCAACAGACAAATGGATAAAGAAATCCTCCATTCTCAGTGTTCACCTAGAGTTTGGGTAGCTTTGGTTGAAAAGATGACAAAGGATTAACCACCAGATGCAGAGCTGGGTTCAATGACCTCTGATCTCCTTGACACCACCACCCCTGCAGCCAAATATTATGCTTGCAAACCACTGCTTTTTGTAACTTTTCTTCACTTCAACGGGCTGCAGGTTATATACAGTGTACACTGAATGAGGGCTTAGGCGATTTTATTTGGAAATTCACTTGGTCTTTCTAAGCCTCATCATTGGACCTCTAGAATGAGGGTCCTGGCTTCATACTGTTAAGGCCTTCACCCTCTGAAGTGAGCCCCCTGCTTAGTACCTACAGTGTGCCTGTGGTCTGACAGAAGAGCAGAAAACAGAATATAAAAACAAGACTCTTGACCTCAGGGGGTTTACACTTTAATTTTCTAGGAACCCTTCTGTCCATAGATTTCTGCCTAGGGCTTTTAAAGGCAGGGTTTGTAGCACCTCAGAGTCCATTTCCAAATTTCTAGATTGCCTTGCAATTCTCCTCCCCCCAAACCCAGGCAAGTATTTCTGAGATACGTAATTGATATATCTCTCCAAATGTTTCTTCTACATGACATCTGATTTTTCAAGGTTCAGAACTGCATTCTGTTCCCTTCTAGGGAGATCAGTGAGGTGAAACGTCGGACTTCTCAGAGTACAGGCAGTGATGGAAGAATTTGTAAAGTAACAACAAATCTCTGGTTTCCTCTCAATCAGAAGGGGAGCCATGATTTCAGTGAGAGCATGACCTTATCATCCTGTGTTGTGTTATCATCCAGTTAAACCCAGAAGCCCTGGAGTTAGCCAGAGCCACGTCACATTCTCTCCTCCCCACTTCCTAGCTCTGTGAACTTGGCCTCTTCTTAACTCCTCCGGGCCTCAGTTTTCTCATTCTAGAATCTTCTGCGAATTAAATGAGAAAATGAATGAAATCATGAGATGTATTAAATATGCATGAATTAAATGACAGAAAGCAGATGCCTGACCTATAATGAACATCAACAAATGGTCACTATTATCGGTGCTTTAACCAGCAGTATCATGCTTCATGGGTCACTGTAATGACTCTATTTCTCACTAACCATAGTTTCAAACCATTTGATCCTAGATGAATGACTTCACTCTTGACCTCCGTGCTTTCATCTGTAAAAGTGGGGAGATTGATGGACAAGGTGGACCCCAAGTGTATCTCTCAACAATAATGTCCTATTATCAAGGGGGCCAAGAGGTAAAATCACTTTCATCTTGTCTGCCAACTCCAGCAGCTGAAAAGTGCTTTTCTGGAATGTTCTCTTAGAATAGCATCGTGATTAAGAGCATGTGTTCTGTAGCTAAATGGCCTAAATCTTTATCCAAGTTGTCTAGGTTATTTACCACGTGGGACTTTAAGCAACTTATTCAGTCTTGCTGTGCTGACAGTTTCTCATCTACAAAAGAAGGATCATAAGCACACTCACCTCTAAAGACTATAGTGAAGACTCACCTTGTTAATCCATAAAGAGGCTTGAGTGTCTCACTCAGACTGGGTGCTGGTAAGTATCTGTTGCTCTTGTAGCAATGAGTGCCCAAGGCCACCTCTGGATTCAGGAGAAAGGAGCAATGTGGTGGCCAGCCCTGTCCACCAAAGGCCTAGAAGGGGGGAATGCCAACCTTCTTTTCCTGTGGTGACATAGGGTCATATGTGATTAAAACAGGACAACACTGCCAGATAGGTCGTTGGGTAGGTGATTAGCTTCAAAAGAGAGAAACAACACAACCCACTGCACAAAAAGTCATCTTCATTGGAGGAGAAGGGATTGGACTTTGGTGAAGGTCAGTCAAGTGCTGGAGGGGTAGGCAGTAGAGAGAGAGGAGAGAGCTTGCTCTTTTCTGGATCTGTGGACATGAATTACATGTGGCAGGACCAGGTGTGTCAAGCAGGGATGTACAGAGAGATGCCTTTTGGGACAGAGAACGTGGGAGAATTTGAGTGTGTTTTCTCTGAGAATTTCCAGACAGATGTATATTGGAGCAGGTCCTATTTCTGGCAGAGCCTTTTCCTTTGCAAAGGATTGAAAGAATTCAGCCTCTCAAGTCACAAATTACCAAATTGAGTCCAGAATAGGGTCTAAAACTCTAATACTGTGTCTGTGGTTAAGAGTAGTGGTGTACTTCATTTCATCCCATTTTCTGTAAGGGAAACGGAGATTCTAACTCATATCAGCCCCTTGCTGGTGATGTTAGGGTGTACTTGAATACAGGAATTACTGAGTATTTGGTGAAACCCTGAATTTACAGCCAAGCTTCTTTAGTTTGGTGTTGTGTGTAGGTAAGGGTGCTTGGAACATACAGAGAAGGGTGTTCAGGTGGTGCGACACCCTAGAATCATGGGATGCTTTTAACGAAACACAGCTTGAAAAAAATCGAAGTAAGAACATCCATAATGGACAACTCTCCATGGTTCTATGTGGTAGTGACACTAGTCCCATTTTACCCATGAGTGACCAAGGAATCAAGGCTCAGAAAGATGTTTAACTTGCTTAAGCTCTGTTCTGATTAAATACTGTTGCAGGAAAAACCACCTCCAGAGCTCAGTGACTTGAATAAGCATTTGCTATTTCTCATGAGTCCTTGGACCATGCAGGTGGTTCTACTGATCTGAGCAAGCCTTGACTAATCTTGGCTGAGCTCAATCATGTATCTGTGGGTCAGGTTGGGGCTGAATGGTCAGGGATGGCACAACTCAAATGTCTGGCATTTCCTGGTTATCAGCTGGGGTGACAATGTGACCGGGTCATGGACCTCTCAAATGCTAATAGGATATCTCAAGACTGCTCTTATGGCAGTGGCAGGATTCTGTGTGTGTGTGTGTGTGTGTGTGTGTGTCTTTGTGTGTATGACAGAGAGAGAGATAGAGAGAGAGATATGAAGAGGAGAAGGAGAAGGAGAATCTGCTTTAAGGTCTCTTGAAACCCCCACTTGGAACTAGTGGTGTCTCTACCACCTTCTTTTGCTCATCCCAGTCATAAGGACAACCCAAACTCAAGGATCCTGGAAACCGACTCTTGCAGTCTATGGGAAAGGCAAAAGAGTCACAACACAGAAGACATGGATAAAGGGAGGTCTGATGAATTGCAGCCAGTTTTTGCAATCAACCAACTATAAGGTCTTGGAAAGAAAACTAGAATTAATCTCAGACTAGGAGTCACTCCAAAGCCCACGCTCTTGACCCCTCTGTATAGACTTACCATGCTTGTAATTAGTCCTTGAGTTGCTGGCAAGCTTCTTCCCTTCTGGGAAGGCTGAATCTCAGTCTCTCATTTAAACAGTGGCACAGAGGGTTAACTGTCAGCTCCAGCTACTCCAAGATAAGCAACTGCCTCGCACTGATACATTCTCCCCTATGTCTTTATTTTTCCAAAGTAAGAAAAAAATAAACAACAACAAAAACAACGGAGAGAGTCCGTGTTGTCTGGCGAGTCTCTGTGTGGGAGGACACGTGATACAGGAAACCAAGCTGCAGTGGTCAATACGGGAAGGAGAAGCACATGTGTCCTTTCACTTGATTCCTGGATTGAGAAGCCAATTATCAAGACATCTTTAACTTCACTGGGTGAGACGGCCTGTCCTGAATCAAAGTATTTATGGAACACAAAAGAAACTGTTGCTGGAAAACAACTTCGTGTTTACCCTTTCCGTGCAAGGAGCCCATTTGGAGGCATGGTGTGGATGGCGCAGGGGCCCTGGCTACGCCCGTGAGGTTTCCCTGCCTCTGTCTGCAAATGCTCTTTTTCTTGTTAATTTCACTTCCGTCCTTCATACTTAATTGTTCTATGCATTCTTCGGAGTTTGCAGAAGAGACATTAAGTTTCCTACATGGCAGTTGAGGAAACGGAATCATGGGAAATGAAGGGATGCTTAATTCTGTATGATTAGAAATGGGCTGAATAAAAGAAACATGTGATCTTGAACCCTAACTGGTGCTTTTCTTTTCTGCCTCACATGATCTGGGTTCAGAGAGGAGTGACCCATTCTCATGTGCTCTTGGGCCCATAGGGGCAGCCAGGTGAATATCTTGCCAGCTAAAAACCGGCAGAGAAAAGAGGTTGTAAAATAGCCATCTCTGAGCCATATTTCTCCCCTGCAGATAATGTATTTGTGCCATACAATATTAAAAGTGAACATTTTAAACATATTTTAAAATTATGAGGTTCCCTGTGAAAACTTGGATTTTGTATTCTCTTGAAAAATATAATCTGGAAACACTGCGCTCCCATTCCTGTGCCTATGGTGGCAGTGGTATACCAGATGGATGGCCCCTTGGGGTGATTGTCTTCAGTTTCCCATGATCTTCACCTTATCAGGTTCACCCCTGTGGTGCCTGGTTGTGTCCCCGTAGGCATTTGCATTTACAGCCTCTTTATGCTTAAAATACACACACACACACACACACACACACACACACACGCACACACACACACACACGCACACATGCACTCTCTCTCTCTCCCATCCTGAAATTCCTTTGAATCACCTTGGAAATAGAGTACCTTGTTCTGTAGTTGAAAACAACATTTCAGGGCACCTGGGTGGTTCAGTTGTTAAGCGTCTGCCTTCAGCTCTGGTCATGATTCCTGGGTCCTAGGACAGAGCCCCACATCAGGCTAGTCCTTCTCAACGGGGAGGCTGATTCTTTTTATGTGCTCTCTCTCTCTCTCTCTCTCTGTCTCAAATAAATAAATCTTTAAAAAAAAAAGAAAAGAAAACATATTCTATCTTAATATAAGATATTGAGGGAAATTCACTTATCTCTAAATAACAGGTTAAGCATTTTTTTTTTTTAATTTTTATCCTAATCCAAGGTATCAGGAAGGGTTCCTCCAAGAAATAACTCCTGAATGGGGCTTTGAGACGCTTAAGGTAAGAGCTAGCAGGGTAGGGACAGAAGGGTAGCTGAGTTCCAGGTGCCCAATATATGTGAAGCAAAAGTTTGCAACAGACAGTTGTGTACAAAGCAGCCCAGAGTGTCGCTTTCCATGGAAGAAAGGAGTAGCAAGAATTGAGGTCTGCAAGATAAAGTGGTGTCCAGGTCCTAGAGGCTGAGCATGCCGTGTTTTATAGACAATGGGAAAATACTTAAATGTACTAAGTGAAAGATGGATTTAACCACAGGATGACACAGTAATATTTGCCTTTTAAACATATTATCTGGTGGCCAAAGAAAGGATGGATTTCATGGTGAGTAAAACTGGAAACAAGGATACCACAGGAGAAGCTACTGCAGGAATCTAAGTAAGAGGTCATGAGGGACTCATCTGAGAAATCCCATAGGAAATAAGGTCAGGAAATCGAGACATATATTACTTTGACTTTTACTGAACACTAATTGTGGGTAGATGCTATTGGGGAAGTTAGCTATGGAGTCCAACTTGCTATGCAAGACTTCCATCTGCTTTCCAGTCTCCCAGTGAGTGGTTCCCCAGTCTCTGAGGGGACAAGACCACATGAAAGGGAGTTGACTCCCTCACACCACCCTGGAGTCTCATTTTAATTATTAGAAACGACTTCCTTACATTGAGTCAAAACTGTAGCTCCCCTTCTCACTTCTGGCTGCTTCATATGGAGCTGCGGGGACAAAGGGTAATCCCTGTCCTGCATCACAGCATTTCAGGTATTAGACGGCAGGAATCACGTTTCTCAGAAATCCTCTCCTTCTCAGCTAAAAAAAAAAAAAAAAAAAAAAAAAAATCCATATTCCTTTACGGGAGTCAATGTCCTCCATCTGCAAGCGCAACACCCAGCATGTTCAAGCTATGTCCATTGTGGAAGGTCCTGCTTTGATGCCACCACGATGCCTCCAGGCTGTGGCTCTATGGACGGAAGCAAGCTTCCAGTGGGACTCTGGAAACATAAGACTCAGAACCGCACTGGGGTACTGAAGCTCTTACCTATGAGGAGGAGTCCGAAGGTTCGGTTGTGGCAGGACTGCAGAGCAGGAAGTCTCAAAAGTTTTGTCCGGGGACCAGTGACAGTAGCATTATCTGGGAGCTTATTAAAAATGCACATTCTCGAAAAAATAAAAAAATGCAAATTCTCTGGCCCAGCCTTGATCCAATTCAGAATCTCCAGGGCGCCGGCCCAGGAATCAGTGTTTTCCCAGGTGATTCTTCCACAGGCCAGTTTGAGATGCACTTTCATAGAGGGTCTTTGACTAGGACCCAAGGAGCTTTAAAAATAAAAAAGTCTGCATTCACCTTTAAACAAAATTCTTCTCCTTCTCTCACAACGGGGTTTGAGTAACCTTTCTAAAGACCGGGAGCATGTGAGCATAATATGCAGGTCTTTGAATACTGGGGGAGGGAACCTCAACGAAGCCAATTAAGTTTTGCAATCCAGCGGTTGGAAGAAATATTTCAAAAAAAAAAAAAAAAAAAAAAGAGAGAGAGAGAGAGAGAGAGAAAGAAAGAAAAAGAAAACAAAACAAAACAATATGCCTTTGGTCAATCCATTACAAAAAGGACTGAGCCGCTGACCTTTTCATTCTGCCTGTGCTGTGTGCGCAGCAACTCTGTAACCTTTTCCAGCTGGAATAGAAAGTTCAATTAAGTTTGTTGGCTCAGAAATCTGCCCGTGTCCCGGAGAGCAGATTAGGCACTTAGGGGCTGCAATTATCCATCTGCTGCTTCTGCAAAACTGAAAAGAATGCACACGTGCCATACCTATCCCTGGGCACAGGCAGAAGCGGATATATGTGTATGTGTATGCACGTGCACAAGCAGAGCCTGCAGACAGGCGCTGGCTGCAGCTGAGACATTCAATCGTTTCCAAATTTGGGTCCTTTATGATTTGCTGGGGATGATTTTAAGTTAGACAAGAGCCTGAGAGTTGAGACCTGCATGGTTCTTGGCCACCATATTCGTCCTTCGATCCTTTCTTCAGAGTTGGGGATCTTCTGATGGGCACCTCGGTCCTCTCCCGACTTTGAGGGCAGAGTGTGGACTTGGTCACAGATAGGAGTCTTAAAGGATTCTTCCACTGTTCTGCTGACTACACATAGCAAGCCTGCCCTGCTCCGGAGAAGAGATATAGGGTAGTCACTGAAGAAACCAACTCAGCAGGGATTACCAGCTGGGTAAACTTGAACATGTCCCTTTAACTCTCTGAGCTTCCTTTTCCTCATCTGTGAAATAGGAAGAACAGTATTTATCTCATAAAGTGGTAGTGAAGATTCAACAAGACAGCACACTTCGTTGTCTGACACCTAGTTTATACTTAATAAATGGTAGCTATGTTTAGATGATATTGAGTCACTCTGACGTTCAGTTACTGGTCTTAAGTTGGTGATTTGGGCCTTTAAATTTCCTCTCTGACACCTGTGTCCCATGTCTGGACACTGGGCCACTATCTCCCTGTGCCTTGAAAGCTTCCCTAGCTAACTCCAGAACTATACACTCTCTTGTTCTTCTGCCTGAATCTAGAGTCTTCTCTGAATTTCGTGTCTACTCTACCATGTTCTAAATAAAAATTGTTCTTTGAAGACCAGGGAAGTGAGCTTTTCAAAGCACAAGTTAGATCAAACCAGTCTCCGTACTCCTATCCCATCCTCCCAGCATGAAGCTCTCCAGTGACTTTACATAGGATTTAAATTAAAATGCAGACTCCTCACAGAGCCCTGTAAGGTCCAGTAGGATCTGGGTCTTGCCTGACCTCATTTATAGTGCCTTGACTTCTAGCTCACATGCTCAGATACAACAGCCTCCTTTTCAGGCCCTTGAATATACCCAGATCTTCCTGCCTCAGGACCTTTGCATGGCTCTTTTGTCAGTTTTGTGTGCTTTTTCCCTAGTTCATAGCATTGTTGGTTCTTTCTTACCATTCAGTGCCATGTCCTTGGAAGGCCTTCCTGAACCGCACTTTCTGAATTAATCCCACTCTCTAGTTACTCTCTGTCCATCCAACCCCAAGCTTCATTGTTCTCACAGTTTACTTGTTATTTACTTGTTCTATATTTATGATCTACTTACTTATCTCTGGATTATGGACTTCACAAAAGGAAGGGGTTGGTTTGTTGTGTTGGACACTGTATTTCCAGCACTAGAGGTGATCAATTAACTTTCATTGAATTAGTAAGTTGATGGGTCCAAGCCTGTGGCCTGAGGCCCTTTTTTGATGACAGTTGCTTAAGTCTTAGATTGTTCTCTGCTTCTGGATCCTTGGTGGCTTAGCTCTAAAATGCATTGACAAAGGCACATCTCTACTTCTTGCTCAACCTCCCCAGTGCCCACTGACTTACTCATTTATTTCCAAATATCTGTCATCATTGTGTCTGGATGTCATGTTTTATGTGCTAGCTTTAATTTCACCTCTCTCCCTATAGGTGTCTGCATGCCAAGCACAGGGTCAACTCTAATGGCATATCTGGAAAAACATTCTTAATGAAGTCTAAAATTCTTAAGGTGGTGAGATTTACTTCTTGTCTACTCCTACAGCCTCACCTGGTACCATGTTGCCTGAGATACTGAATGTATCTATGGACCATACCATGTCACACATGCCATGTATGAAATAGAAGTTTAAGAGTACAAGACACTTCTGCAGCAATTGGCCCCCAATGGCTAGGACTTGATCAATTACTGCCACCTTCTTTAATTTTTGCTCCAGCTTCCAAGTCAAGACCACCCAGCGAAAGCTAAATGTGGTCCACAAACCAAGCACCCTGGATGGCCATCTCCAGCTTCAGATGCTAACAACCTCCAATACGAGAATACCTGAAGCCTTCCCTTTATTCCACTCTAAACCTCTCCTACTCCCCTGTTTTCCTTTGAGTCTTTGCTAAACACAAGCAATGCCGACTATTTCCTTTGGGATATCGAGTTCTAAATAAACAGTGTCTGTTTCTTCTCATTTGGGTTGTCTCTGTTTTTTTTTTTTTTTTTCCACATGAATGTTATGGTTATCCATAGGTTCAAAATCAATCATCCCCAAAATTAATGGCTGAAAATGTGCATGTTTTTGCTCACAGTTTTGGAGTTAGGGATTTAGGAAGGGCTCAGCTAGGTAGGTTCTCTCTGGTCCACATGACATCGGCTGGGCAGCTGGGTCTGGAGGGTACATTTCCAGACATAATTTCTTCTTGGTCATGAATAGGACACATCTGGCATATCAGTGTGCTTTGGCCTGTGTTCCACTCCATGGTGCCTCAGCCTTCAGGGCCCCAACACATGATGTACTCAGTGTGGCCACTCTTCTTGTATGGAAGCTGGCTTCCAAGAGGCAAAAGTATAATTTATACTCAAAACGGCCCTCTATCATAGCCACCATATTTTATTGGTCAGAACAATCACAAGGCCACTCAGCTTCAGTGTGTGTTGGGGGATGAGGCATATCATAGTAGGGAATGGGGGAGTGGGAACATCATATTCTATAAGAGCACGTGGGATGGCAGATACTGTCATGGCCATTTTTGGAAACACAATCCATGTTCTTTTCCCTTTCTGTCCTCCAGCCATGCTGGTCTCGTTACCTTATCTCAGATTCAAGATAGTTCTTCTGTGTTCAAGGTTCAGGATCTTTACAAACACTGTTTCCTCTGTCTGAATGCTTTCCCTCCTGATTCTTGTGTAGTGGATATCAACTACACATTTGAGCTACAATATTACTTCCTGTCACGTCCTCAGGGAGACATTTTTTGATACCTCGCCCAAAACCCACACATAGGAACTAAATCAGATTTCCCCCATTTTCTGCCATTTTAACATTTATCAGCATTTGGGATTACATTCTTACATTATTTTTTATTTTATTTTATTTTATTTTAATTTTTTATTTTTTATAAACATATATTTTTATCCCCAGGGGTACAGGTCTGTGAATCACCAGGTTTACACACTTCACAGCACTCACCAAATCACATACCCTCCCCAATGTCCATAATCCCACCCCCTTCTCCCAAACCCCCTCCCCCCGGCAACCCTCAGTTTGTTTTGTGAGATTAAGAGTCACTTATGGTTTGTCTCCCTCCCAATCCCATCTTGTTTCATTTATTCTTCTTCTACCCACTTAAGCCTCCATGTTGTATCACCACTTCCTCATATCAGGGAGATCATATGATAGTTGTCTTTCTCTGCTTGACTTATTTCGCTAAGCATGATACGCTCTAGTTCCATCCATGTTGTTGCAAATGGCAAGATTTCATTTCTTTTGATGGCTGTATAGTATTCCATTGTGTATATATACCACATCTTCTCAATGGAACAGAATAGAGAGCCCAGAAATAGACCCTCAACTCTATGGTCAACTAATCTTCGACAAAGCAGGAAAGAATGTCCAATGGAAAAAAGACAGCCTCTTCAATAAATGGTGCTGGGAAAATTGGACAGCCACATGCAGAAAAATGAAATTGGACCATTCCCTTACACCACACACAAAAATAGACTCAAAATGGATGAAGGACCTCAATGTACGAAAGGAATCCATCAAAATCCTTGAGGAGAACACGGGCAGCAACCTCTTCGACCTCTGCCGCAGCAACATCTTCCTAGGAACAACGCAAAAGGCAAGGGAAGCAAGGGAAAAAATGAACTACTGGGATTTCATCAAGATCAAAAGCTTTTGCACAGCAAAGGAAACAGTTAACAAAATCAAAAGACAACTGACAGAATGGGAGAAAATATTTGCAAACGACATATCAGATAAAGGACTAGTGTCCAGAATCTATAAAGAACTTAGCAAACTCAACACCCAAAGAACAAATAATCCAATCAAGAAATGGGCAGAGGACATGAACAGACATTTCTGCAAAGAAGACATCCAGATGGCGAACAGACACATGAAAAAGTGCTCCATATCACTCGGCATCAGGGAAATACAAATCAAAACCACAATGAGATATCACCTCACACCAGTCAGAATGGCTAAAATCAACAAGTCAGGAAATGACAGATGCTGGCGAGGATGCGGAGAAAGGGGAACCCTCCTACACTGTTGGTGGGAATGCAAGCTGGTGCAGCCACTCTGGAAAACAGCATGGAGGTTCCTCAAAATGTTGAAAATAGAACTGCCCTATGACCCAGCAATTGCACTATTGGGTATTTACCCTAAAGATACAAATGTAGTGATCCAAAGGGGCACATGCACCCGAATGTTTATAGCAGCAATGTCCACAATAGCCAAACTATGGAAAGAACCTAGATGTCCATCAACAGATGAATGGATCAAGAAGATGTGGTATACTTACATTATTTTTTAATTAATCTCCATCCCTCCTCCTTCCTCTTGCCATGGGTATAAGCAGGGTATAGGATCTGGGTGTGTTGATCGCTGTTTTAACCTCAGTACCAAGTATAGTTCTTGACACATAGTAAGTGTTTAATACATTTTTGTTAAATCAATCGATGCATTTATTTAAACTTTTCTACCCTCATGAATACCTCGAATCAGAGTCTAGTGTTTGAAATTTCTGTTAGGGATCTGAGCCCATTGAAAGATCAATTCACATGGAATTTATCCTTGCTTAATGACATCAAATGTAAAGATCTTTTACCAGTTGTTGTTATTTTCATTAAGTCTCTGGTGAACACTGACAAAACCTGACAAAAGTCCAGCCTGCTAAGGTGAAAGCAACTAGGAGTGGCTTCGGGAAGACCTGGGTTTGAATTTCTACCCTTGCAACGGATTGTGTGAAGTTAGGTGATTTATTTAACATTTCTGACTCTCCCAATTTCACCATCTGTAAATTAGGGATACTAATATATTCCTTATAGAATCTTCTTAAAGATTATGTTAGATAATAATCCTGGAACAGCCCAGTTTTTAATCCCAGAATCACCATTCTCATTCAAAGTTTATCCAAACAATTGAAATACAAATTGATAAAAAAATATTGCCACTTGATGAGGTAAATTTTGCTTAAACCCTGGTACCAGTTTTGCTCTGATCTAACTATGCTTTTTAGGGTAACTAGAAAATACTTTACTGTTGGCCTTTAAACAAACAAACAAACAAAAAACTTGAGATGACTTCTAATAAATCAGCATACTTGATTTATTGACTTTTCAAAAAGAAAACTAGGACATTTGTTCTCTATGGTTAACCTACCTGTTAATGTATTTATTAACCTGGTTTTTTATTATTGGATGAAACACCAAAGATAAAATATATTGAAGGAGCTCCTTTGGGGGGCAATGAAATATATTCAGGAGGATAACCACTATTTAGGACAACTGAACTATTTATGCCCAGACCTAATTCTTCAAAGAACCTTCTAGCCCTAGTGATTATGGTGGCATCAGACCCCACAGACAGAAGCTTTACTTACACAACAGGAAATTTACTTGTATGACCTGTGAGCATGCCCCCATTTTCAAGATGACAAAACTGGGGGTCAGAGAAGAAACAGTGGACAGCCAGTGCAGAGCACAGCCAGAATGTGATCTGGTTTTGCATTCACTTTAGCCGGGGCTCTTTCTTCCTCCGAACCCTTTCACAGCTTGTGAAACCGTGAAGAGATAGGCAAAGCAACAGAGAGCCAGCACAGCAGGGAAATTAATTTCAAGTTGCCTTAGTCATCGCTGTCAGACTCCAAAGCCCCGACATGGATTAGCAGCCTGTCTACTTCCTCCTCGGAGAGGAACCACCAGTCATGCTTGTGCATGACCAGGGTGGCACCCCCAGAGCCTCTGCCAGTCCCGCCATCAGACAGGACGTGTCTGGGAAGAAGAATTTGCAGCCGACTGCTCCACCATTCAGGTCCCCATCTGTGTCAATTGAGTAATTTATAAATGCACTTTTTCCTGTGCTGCAAAGGAGATGCACAGGACCTTTGGAAATAATTCAATCTCTTTCAAGGGAACACATTTGGGGAAATTATTGTTAATGCATCTGAGTAAGAGGTGCTCAACCCCGACAAATATTTCATGCAATTATAGCAAAGATGAGACAGTGACAACCAGTGACCATCAATCATTCTCCAGATCAATAATAACCATGGAACATGCAATCAAACCTAATCAACACCCCGTGATTAAGGAACGGAGCCTCTCTTCTTTGCTCTCGGGGTCATAGTCCCTTGAAAGGATTGGCTCAGAGTCCTCGAGACAGGGCATAATATTGAAACAAACATACAGATATGGGCTTTAAAGTCTAGCAGATCTGGGTCAGATCCTATAAATACTTGCTTCTCAATCTTGGACAAAATTATATGATAAAATTAACACTTACTGCATTCTTTGTCTCTCTCTCTCTTTCTCTCTCTCTCTCTTTGGTGCCCTACAAATGTTCTGAACACTTGTCTGTATTATCTCATTTAACCTTATAATAAGTGTGGGGTTTGTGCCACTATGCCCTCTCTTTACAATAAGGAAACAGTCTTAGAGAGAGGGGTTAGCTTGCTCAAAGCCATTATATAGCAAGGGACTCAAATCCAGTTCTGTTTGACCAAAGCTTTCATAATTTCCAAAGTGGAGAACTTTTAAAATTAACCAATGCCAACTCATTTCATATACCTGAATCATCATCTTTGAGGGCAAATACAAGGCATATACTCTTTTAAGTAAAAATTTTAATGAGCTATAGCAGATATACAGAAAAATGAACTCATGAAGTATATAGCATGGTGTATTTTCCCAAAATAAATATACCATGTGTGCAGAACAAACCAGCCCCCAGGAGCCCCCTGGTGTACTTCCTAGTCACTACCACCCCTTTCTGTCCAAGGATAACCAGCATCCTGATTTCAAATGGCAGACCTGCATTTTCCACCCTTTTGAACTTTATATAAGTGGAGTCACAGCACTAACATACTTCTGTGTCTGTCTTTGCATTACATTCCTGAGATTCATCGATACTGGGAAGGGTGGAAGTTGTTTGTCCCTCCTAGTTGCCGTAGCGTATCCATTGTATGAATATGCTACAATTCATTTGGTCCATCTGCTCCCGATGGATGACTTTCCCATACTTGGGTATTACAAATGCTGCTGCTACTCACATTATTTCATCAGTCCTTTGGCTGGCAAAAATGTATGCCTTTCTGTTGTGTGTCTAACTAAGAGTGCAACTTCTGGGTCACTCTATGTGTGCATTCACTTATAGCAGATCCAGGAATGGGTATTTCAAAATTCCCAGGTGATTTTTGATACATATCAAAGGTCGAGAAACCCTGTGTAACCCTATGTTACCTCCCTTATTTAGAATGTAGCTGTTGTTGCTTTCCATAACATAAGTAAGTCATAATAAAGTTCTAGATAGAAAGCTTTGCCTTGTTACTAAAGACAGCCTCTCTTCCTCCCTCCAGTCCTCCGTTTCATTTCCCTGAACCAAGGCACTCTAACTTTTTAATGCCTACACTTCAAAGGATGGCTGGTCCTGGAAGAAAAAAGAGCCTGCATGCCTGTGTCTCTTATTCTTGGAAACGGTAAGATTTTGCCATTGCAAGGAAGAGAATAATGGAATAGTATAATTTTTGGCACCAAATCTCTTAGTTGCTGAGGACCCATGAAAAGAACTGAGGGTGTTATGGCAGATAATAAGCACACAAAATGCATAGTACATGGTGTGGCTCTCCATAAATGGCCCTGTTATTATGATTATGATTATTGCTATCATCAGTAGCAGGAAAGAAGTGAAAATATGCTAGGGCTGTGGGTTCTTCATGAAGCAAATCTGGCCAGTCATTTCTGAATACTCCCAACCCGTACCATGGACCAGACTGTATATGGCACAAGGAGTTCAGGGAAGAACAGGCCAGGCCGCCTTGAAGACACTCACTTATCTAATGGCAGAGGGCTGCTGTATCTCTGAGCTCATTTTGTCCATGCATGATGTTTGCAGTAGAGGGAGGGTACTTAAAGAGGTGAGTATATCAGAGGAAGCAAGTCCCCGCTACTCTAGTACTGTAGGAAAGCACATTCCTACTGAGGATAGACCACAAGTTTTATTTCATGCTCAAGGAATCTGTATACAGAGACCATCTCAGAAACCATATACCTCTGTCACAGTGATTTTAGTGTCTAATAAGGGAGAGTAATAACTAATTCATTTTAAGTCAGAAAGAAGAGGGTGAGAGGCCTTGTAGTTGAAAGGTTTCCAGTGCACAGATAAATAGCATCACTGGGCTTCAGGCAGGAGAAGTAGGCAGCTCCATGGGTGGACAGGGAGAAGTAGGCAACTCCATGGATGGACAGGGCTCAATGTTCTGGTTTCTTTGCTCTGCCTGTGTGCTTTTAGCTCTGTCTTGTTTTCTCCCTCTGCCTCTCTCACGTGATCTTTCTCTCCATCTCACAGGTTCTTTGTGTCTTTGTGCCTCTGCCCCTTTCTCCTCTTTTCCTTCCAGACTCCCTGCTTACTCACAGTTTCTGTTCCCCAGGATTTCAGCTTGCAAGGGTCATTGGCTTCCCACAGGCCTTAAATCTGTCACAACTCAGCCTCAGGTTCTCTGTGCCTTCATGACTACTGCTCTATTAGTAGCTATATTTTGTGTCTCTTTATTCAAGCTCCTAAGGGCATCTGATTGTCTCAGTTGACCTCTCAGAGCTCACCACTTGAATTGCAGATGGGCTTCCATTGCATAGAGTGGCGTCTTCCAAGTAAGGAGCCCAACTCCAATACAGTCAGCTATACTGAGGGGAAGAGGACCACCTGATCTCATGCTCCAACCATTCAGCTACAAGATGAGCAGTTGCCTTACAATAGTGTGTTGGATGGAACAGGCAATGAAACATGGTAAAGAACCTTTCAAGCTGCAGGGTCCTTGTATCTAAAATTTGCTTAGGGGGGTGACCAGAGGCTCCTGGGGGCCAGAAATTTTGTCTGGGTTCTTTTTGAATGCTCAGAAACTGGTTTATAAGGCTCAATAGTATTTTTGGAATGAACAGATTCACTTCTCTGTTCTCTATCATATACATGTCTTCCCTCCATGCCCCAAGAATTGGGGTTTCACTCTTTCACTTACTCATTCAACAAATATTTACTGAGCATCAACTTTGTGCCGGACACTGTTTTGTACACTTGAGATTTAATAATGGATAAAATCACCTGCCTTTAGTAGAGCATAGTAATAAGTACTAGGAGAAAGAATAAAGTTGTAAGGTCATGATAGGAAGAGTATTTATGCAAGGAAGTCAGGGAAGTCTAGTTTGAAGAAGTAACACTGAGTAGTTAATTGAATAAATGAGGGGTAAAACTTACACAAATCTAAGAGACATTTCCCCTAGGGGAAAGATTTCTTTTTACTCAGATAGAACAAGCAACAAGTATAAAAGCTGTAGGGTGGGGATAGGCTCTACACTTTATAGGACAGCAAGATGGTAGGCTTCCAGCCTCCAAGACAGTTCCTAATCTCTGCCTCAATGTGTGTATGTGTGTGTGTGTGTGTGTGTGTGTGTGTGTGTTTCTTTTCTCTGTGGTCTAGGTCACCAAAAGAGTATGAAAGAAGTGATGGTGTGACTTCTAGTGATAGGTCATAAGAGGCATTGGCAGTCCTGGCTTGGCCTCTTGGTTCACCCACTCTGGGAATAGTCAGCCACCATGTTATGGGATCACATAAGAACCCTGTAAAGAGGCCCTGTGGAGAGCAGCTAAGGCCTCCTGCCAATAACCAACACAAACTTTCCAGCCACGTGAATTAGCCACCTTGGAAGTAGATGTTCCAGCCCCAGTCAAACCTTCAGATGACACTGGCCACAGCAGACATCTTTGCAACCTCATGAGACTCTCAACTACAAAAGTCCACTCAAGCTGCTTCCAAAATTCTGGCCCACAAGAACTGTGAGGTAGTAAGTATCCACTGTTGTCTTAAGCCTTTAAGTTTAGGCATAATTTATTATGCAGCAACAGGTGATCGGTACATGTGACCAATGAGTCTAGAATAGAGTGAGCTCTGGAGGGATGCAGTAAATCAAGGATGGGGAACATGGTTCTATTATAGAAGACCTTGTAGTTTATAATAAGGAATTTGAATTTCCCCTGAACTTGATGTTAAACCTGTGAAGGGTTTTGGCCATGGGAATGGCATTAGATTTTAGAAAGGTCATTCAGGAAGCTAAGTGGAGAACTGAAACCAAGGGGAAAAGTGTAAAGGCAGGGGGACATTTTAGGGGCTACTGTGTTTGTCCATGTAGAACATATTGATGCCAGGGACTCTTTAGGCTCTATTTTGAGAGGTATAATCTGTGGGTTTTCTGATGGGATTGGAATAAAGTGTGGGAAAGTGAAAAGTCAAGATGTATTTAAACTTTTTGACATCAGCCCCTGGGAAAAGAGGGTGCCATTTATAGAGATGGGGGTCACAGTGCTGGTGACATGGTGAACAGATCTGAAGGTGGAAGAATGGAATATTTGGGAGTCAGTAAGAGGAAGAAAAGACAATTGTAAAGACTGAGAAGGAATGGCCAGGGAGGTAGGAGGAAAACCAGGAGAGTGGGCAGTCCTAGAAAGCATGGGAGGAAAATACTTAAAGGAGCAAAGAGTAAACTACTCAACCAAATTCTGCTCTGTGTATTGGTACAGTGAACTATAAGCTCTGATGGCTGAATTTGGCATGGAGGACATCATTGCCAACCTTAGGAATGAGAAACACAGCCTGGCAGGTGTGCTTATGAATTCATCAGCCCCAGAATATATTTTTCTAGTCCTCCTCTTCTCGTGCCATGATGAAATCAACACAGCCAGTGCCAGTTGTCGCCCATCTGTCAAACTTACACAGCAATCCTCATTTTGTGATTCTCCTCTGCACACTGACCCATCAATGGTGTCCAATTTTTCACACCTGTGGAGACTGATACCAAGTTAGAATCTACTCTGCTTTGGAAGTTGAGAGTCTTAAGTATGTATTGGAAAGAGGTAGAGCTGGAGGTGAGGGGACCAGACAGGGCTGGGTAAAGCAGTGAACGCCTGACCGGATTCGGTGGGCCACAGGAATCCACTGAAAGGTGTCCTGTGAGTATTTGACACATCCACCTGTACATCGTCAATGCTCCAGTCAGCAAAACAGAGAACAGAGGGGCTGGGAAGGGGATATTAATGGAATTTAAGAAGTTAAGCAGGATTTGAGTCGCACAGTTATTACTCAGGATGAAGAAAAGTTTTGCTGAATTTTAGGGATCTATAAAAATCCAGGAAAAGGAATAGGGATGATGTTGTTAGAGGATTTATACGGTGAAGTGAAGAATCACAGATTCAAGAGACCCAATTCTTTCTGGACTGGAAAATTAGAAAGATGAGGCTGACTGTAATTCTTGACCTCAGATTCTCCACCCAGAAGCAAGGATTGCTCCAACACTTGATCTTTGATCACAGGCTTCTCTTAAAGAGGCCAACGGAGCTCCTGCCTCCTGCATCAGCAAATAGCCATTTGCTCCCAGGAGAGCAGTTATTTACGCAGGTGAACAAAACAAACCTGGAAGGAGGTCCAGTGTGACGCTCCCTCCTCAACACCTCTACTGCCTCGGTGTCTTTCCTTCAGCACCTCAAAATCAGATCAGATCCATAGGGTGCTGGCACTTAGAAGATCCCCAACCAGTGCCACTTACCATTTTCAGTATTGTCTTAGAACCCACAGATCAGTGTGTATAGTTGCTCTCTCTACCAGGTTGGCAGCCTGCTTCTCTGGGGAGCATTGCTTTTCCCTTAGGTTCCCCTTTGACTCCCAGGACATAATAAGTCTCTGTCACATACCAAGTGCACCGAATGATGCCAAATTTTACTCTTCACTCAATGATTCTCTCTGTGCCTTTATAGCTTTGGTACCACTCCCCCAAACCCCCTGCCCTTAATTAATTTCCAGCTTCCCAGGAAATACTAAGGCATCATGGTCATGCTTTCATTCATGCTCCCGTCTCATGGATATACATTCGTTGGTGGGTCCAGACCTTGCAGCCCAGTGAACAAATTAGAGTCTGGGCTTATAGTGTCATGTCATGGTTCTTCCATCAGAGTCAACTGGGGAACTTGTTAAAAAAAAAAAATATATATATATATAGGGGCACCTGTGTGGCTCAGTGGGTTGGACCTCTGCCTTCAGCTCAGGTCATGATCTCAGGGTCCTGGGATCAAGCCCCACATTGGGCTCTCTGCTTGGCAGGGAGCCTGCTTCCTCCTCTTTCTCTGCTTCCCTCTCTGCCTACTCTCTCTCTCTGTCAAATAAATAAATAAAATCTTAAAATATATATATATATATATATATATATGCATATATGTATGTATACACACAAACATACATATATATGCATGTATGTGTGTTTACACACACAGACACACATACATATATATCTCCCAGGACCACATTTCCATCCTGTTGTTTAATAAGTTTTCAAGTCATGGGGAATGGCATTTTCCTACTGATCCCGTGGGATTCTGTTGGTGGGACACGGAGAGTTCCATGAGAAGATATGGTGTGTCTATTATTCCTGACTCAATAACTTAGTTGGGAACCTCAGAAAGGTCTGTCATAGTTAACATTCAGATTCTCCACCTTCAAAGCCTTTCTCCTGCCTACCTCTAAGGTCCAGTGGGGGGACAATATTAAATAACCAATAACAGTATGGGCTTGGTATGTGTCACATTCTCTACACAAACCACAAATTGTTGTCCTTAAACAGCCAGTGTTGGAGACTTCCGTGTAGCTGGCACTTCATTACTAATTTAAAAATGCATTATCAGGGGGCACCTGGGTGGCTCAGTGGGGTAAGCCTCTCCCTTCAGCTCAGGTCATGATCTCAGGGTCCTGGGATTGAGCCCCGGATTGGGCTCTCTGCTTGGCAGGGAGCCTGCCTCCCCCTCTCTCTTTGCCTGCCTTTCTGCCTACTTGTGATCTCTCTCTCTCTGTCAAATAAACAAGCAAAATCTTTTAAAAATGCATTATTGGGGTACCTGCCATGTACAAGTTAGGGTCTTCTATCTTCCACGGACTCTTGATAGGGGTTTACTAAATTAGCTGTAAAATTAGTGGCTGATGACATTTTAATATACTGACTCTCTGAGTACGTTGCATTTACCATCTTGAAGAAACTCATAAAATAATATAATTGATAATAATAATTGCTTTCATTTTATTGAAATTTTATAATGTACCAAGAGCTGTGTTAAGCACTTTTCTTAGAACTGAAAAGGACTTTTGGAACTGTCTGCTAGAGGCCGCAAATCAACATGTAATTGATCATTTTTTTTTTAACCTTAATAGTGTTTTAAAAGGCAGTGTTACTAAGCATGAGACACATTTAATAGAAATAGAAAAATCCTAATCCCTGTTGTTTCTCAGAAGATTCATGGCACACGCCACTGTCACCTGCCTGAGACTCAGAGATAAACTCAATCCTCCCACTTCTCAGATTAAAAATTGGAAAAAAAGTGTTTTTTTGTTTTTTTTTTTATAAACTCAGAAAGTTTATATGGCTTACATGGAATCATTTGGGTCTGTCTGAATGCTCCAGCTCTTTTACGAAATTGCTTCTTCAGCTTAGCAGCCATCAAAATCTCCAGTTCAGTCAATTAACCTGGCGCCTTGGCCTTCAACTCAGTTACACACCACAGGCTGAGCAAAGCCTCTTCCTTCATAGCCATGACCTACCATGATCTCTAGCCCTCAGTCTCTCTGAGGCTCCCTCAAGCTCCATATCTTTCACATGCGCTCTCCCCTGCTCTCGTGCACATCACAGGCATGGAAATGTCCCATCAGGTGCACACTCCTGGTGATTCCTCTCATGATCTCCTCCTCACCTCATTAGCCACTAGGTACCCTTTGTCTGGAAGACGGGTTCCTGGCACGATGATTTAAGCAGTCAATTTAATTGGAAGATTAGGAAAGACCTGGTGTCCGGCTATCATTTGAGAATAGACAGAGCAATAGTCCATTTTAAAACCTATTCCCCACTCTCAATTCTTGCATATTTTGCCCAGTTCCCAAACTCAAGAGATTCCACATTGTTTTTGCACCACTAACTCCTTCATTTGTTGACATCTTTGCCCAAAGATCACCTCTGCAGAGAGGACTTCCTGGCTGCCCCCATCCAACATGGCCCTCCATTGCCTCCTGCCACTATACCTTCAGATCACCTACATTTATGTCATCTGCAATATGGCAGTGGGTTGATGGTGACCTCAAATCTCACTCCAAAGGGCTTGGGGCACAGACTGAAAGGTTCTCCCAAGATCCCACCTTCTAGTCTTCACATCTGTATGTAAGTCCCTCCAGTTAAGTATGGGCAGGACCTGCGACATGCTTTTAACCAATAGTATCTGGTGAAATGATGAGATACAATTACAATTTGAATGTGATTTCCTGGTTGTATCACAGTTGGTGCACTCCATCTTGCCAGCAGACTTGCTTTATCCATTCCTGGCTTTGAAGAAGCAAGCTGCCATGTAGTAGGTAAATACCTTGTTGGAGAAGTCATTTTAGCCAAGAGTCTACGGGCAGCATCTAGGAACAGAGCAAGAAACTGAAGTTCTTGGACTTACAGCCATGGGGAGATAGATTTGGCAAACAACCTTGGTGAGCTTAGAAGTAGACCCTTTGGCAGTTGAGCCTCCAGATGAGAACTGAGCCTTGGCCAATATTTTAATTTCAAACCTTGCAGAGAGAATGCAGCTCACTCTTGCCCAGACACTTGAACCGCAGAAACTGTGAAGTATTAAAATATGTGTTCTTTTAAGTTGTGGTTTGTGGCAATTTGTTCGAAAGCACAGAAAGCTAATATGGATATTTCCTCCTTCCTCTACCTTGGTTTTGTCTGTGTAACTTGCTTTGACCCATAGAGAATGGTGACAATGTCAGTGTGCTGGTCCTGAGCATGGGCAATCAGAGGTCCCATAGGTTCATGCCTGTTCTCTTAAATTTCTGTCATCATCTTCAGAAGCATATGCTTAGGCTAGCCCGCTGCTTCCAGAAAGGGGATGAGAGCCCCAAGAAATATTCTCCAGTGAAGTCTACCCTAGATTGGCCTTTTCTCAGTTGATTGACCTACAGATGCACAAGAACCTCTGAATCTAGGGCAGTTTGAGTCCATGGGTAACTGGGTGGAACTGAGACTACAGCTCTGCTCTTCTGATTCTTAGTGTGGTGAATTCCCAGGAGAAAGCAGCTCAAACTAAATATTAGTATTTATATTCGCTTTATACTTTGGCATCTGGGGTTTTCATCTGGGGTGTAGAGATAGAGACCATGGAAGGAGCTCTTTGAAACATTTGAAATTATACATTGAATTTATATTTTATGCATTTGGGTGGGAGACATAGCCTATAATGGTCTCTCCCATTTAGAAAGCAATCCTCTTCCTTTAAAGAACTGGAGAGGGCTTTCTCCCCTGCTAAGGCCAAGGGATGATGTTTTTCACTTAAGAAATATGATTCTCAACCCCTGTTCATTTCTCTTAGTTATTTATCTTAAAATTTTATAGATTGGTTCTTGGTAGCTTTCAGAAGATACCATTTCTTAATACCCATGCATTTTCTTTATCAGTTAAAAAATATCAACATTGCCCTAAGGAAAATGATTCTAATAAGGATGTTTTTAAAATCCCAACAACAGGACTTATTAAGAACGTTTAATTCCCCAAGTTCCTTCAGTTTTATATCTCTGAAAGAAATTACTTCCATGGTTGTGAGTGTGGTATATTGATGGGACATATTGTGTTTCCAATTGCCAGGAAGAAAATATCAGAGAACCCAAGGGAGCATGGAGTTCAAATCCCCCATTTGACTTTGCTCCCCTTTCCTAACTGCACAGCCTTGCAAAGGTCACTCCACCTCTGCATTTTGGTTTTCTTAGCCTCTAGGTTGAGACAATCATATCTATATTCACAAGATTGCTGTGAGAATTACATGATCTCACATGTGAAAACTTGTCTGGTACATAGTAAGTTGTAAATAAATGTTGGAAATTCAAATTTATTATATTTCCTGCCATTTCTGCTCATTTGCAACTCTTCAAAGTGGGGAGAGCCACTTCTTTGTTTCAAAGTGATCACTTGGGGAGTAGAAGTGGGTTGTTTATTGACTATCCAGCCAGGCTCCTCCTTTTGGGAGACAGAGGCTATGTAAATACCAGTATTATTATATTATCCATCTGGCACTGTGGCTTCCGAGTGTAATTAGCTATTGAGGGAAATACATTGAAGAAAGAAGGATCCAGGAAGATTTAATAATAATAGTAGCAATTAGCACTTTTCTTGTTTTGTTAAGGACATAGAGTTTATGAGACACTCCAAGAATTTCCAAATATTAAAGAGACTTTAAAAATCATCATTACACTTTTCTCTATTCCCATTACCATAGCCCTCATCTCAGTCATCAACCCATCTCTTGTCAAAAATATTCTGACAGCTCCTAACTGGCCCCCTCCACTCTAGTCTCATTCTCTTTTAATTCATTCCGTGCTCTGAAGTCAGAATGATCTTTCTAAGATACAACTCAGACTACGTTCACTTCAAGACCCCTTGATGGCTCTTCAGTGATTCTAGGGGAAAGGCCAGACTTTGTTAATAATATGCCCAAAGCTTTTCTGGGCTGGCCCTTATCTCATACCTCCTCACACATCTCTCCCCATCTCTGCCCCTGTTCTGTCAAATTTCATTTCATTCTTCCAATCATTTACAACTATTGTATAAGAGGGTGAGGGAGTTGAATACACGGTATCCATCTACTTCATGCCTGGCCTTAGAGGCAGATGGAACTGGAGCTGGCTGTTGGGGTATCTCCATTTTATCCAATAACCCTGTAAGAGAGCCTGGCTTAAGGGCCATTACACGTGGCAGCTTCCACTGCTTCATCCCTGAATTATACAGACTCACCGGTTCCAACCCCAGCAGAGAAGACATCTATAGGCCTTCAACAATGGTGCTTTGCCTTGGTGAAATTAGGGCATGGAGGAGCATAGCAGAAAATCTTTGGCACTCTAAAAATGTCTTAGCTACACAAGGAGCACAAGTCATAAAAGAAACCAGGTCATAATTTGGACTTTATGGAAACTGCTGTTCTTCAAGACATACCCTTGGAAAAAATGAAAATGTGACCCACAGACAGGAACAATAGTTTCAAAGATATATCTGACGAAGAACTCATATCTAGAGTATGTAAAGACCTCTCAAACTTCACTAATAAGAAGATAAACAAATCAATTAAAAATGGGCAAAAAATTTGAACACGTATTTCAGCAAAGAAGAGATATGGTAACAAAAAAGCACATGAAAAGAAGCTCAACATCATGAGTCACTAAAAAAAATAAAAACTAAAACCATAGTGAGGTATCAGTGAACAATTATTAAAATGGAGAGAAAAACTCACACCTGTTGGTGAGGAGGTGGGGAAACTGGGTCTCTGACACTGTTTATGGGAAATGTAAGGTAGCACAGCCACTTTGGAAAGAATTTTGGCAGTTTCTTTCTTTCTTTTTTTTTTTTTTTTTAAAGATTTTACTTTTAAGTAGTCTCTACACCCCTTGTGGACCTTGAATCCAAGATCAAGAGTCCCTCGCTCTACCTACTGAGCCAGCCATGCGACCCTTGGCAGTACAGATGAAAACACATGCTGGCACAAAGGCATGGATGGATGCCTTTGTGAATGGGGATGGATATAGTAGCTTCATTCATAAATCAATAATCAATTGAATAATTATAATCAATAATAAATCACAATTCAATAATCAATTATTCATAATTGTCCCTGACTGAAAATAATCCAAACATCCATTGACTAGTAAATGCATAGACAACCTGAGATACATCCAGGCAGTAGGACGCTACTCAGAGATCAACAGAGCAAACTTCTAGGGTAGGTGACAACATGACTGAATCTTGAGTGTGATGCTAAGTCAAAAAAGTCAGATGCAAGCAGCTGCATACTGTACGATTCCAATTCCATGACATACTGGAAAAGTCAACATCATGGGAAAAGATACTGGATCACTAGCTGCCTGGCCCTGGGGGAAAGTGGGGAGGGAATTAAATGCAGAGGGTCACTAGGGACCTCCTAGGGGTGAAGGGAACATCTGCATCTTGATGGCAACAGTGTTTATATGACTCTATGTTTGTCAAAAGTCATCAAACTGTACACCTAAAAAAGTGCATTTGATTGAATGTAAATTTTATTTTCAAAAATCATGAGTAAGAAGAAAAAGAGACACATGGATTGAAACCCAAACAGGTTTATGAGCTTGCGCAAAATCTCTCAGGAAGTTATTTATGCAGATTCGACCTGCACTCAGCATCTTGTCCTAAATATAGTCATCATTTATTGAGATGCTAAGGAGAAAAATAATTGTCCCATCATATAAAGAAAGCAAACTCGTTAGCCATTCTCTCTGAGAAGGAATGACAATGAAAATCCATGAGTGAAGGCATTGCCCATCAGTGTTCCCATCTGCACTGGCAACAGTCTTCCACAGATGTGTGATCTCAGGCAGGGCCAAGCCTTTGTAAGAAGAGCATGTCTATTAAGGACATCGGTAGCCTCAGATTCCATTCTTGAGAGAATCATGCAACATTCTACTGCTAAGTTGTCTTGTTTCTTCAGAGGAGTCATGGATAGTTCTGGGGATCAGTTTTCCCCCTCTTGGGAAGTCTAAGTGCCTTGAGTTTCTCAGGGACAGACACAGGGTTTGTTGAAAAATAAAAAGACAGCTAACATTTTTAGGTACTTATCATGTGCTACCCACTGTGCTGACAACTTACACAGGTGATGAGGGCTCACTTCATTTCTTCAACAATCCCATTTTGTGGGTCAAATAGCTAACCCTTTGAGATAGGTGAGAGAGATAAGCACACAGTAAATACCATCACAGGAGATACAACCATGTTCTGACTACTTCAGTCAATGCTCCTGGTCTGATTTCTGACTGCCTGTGATTCTTCTCTCTTGAAACTACTTCCCCCATATATGCAGCAGGATGGAAATGCTCCTACTGCACAATACCTAACAGAGGTCAATGTATAAACATTCCAGCTCCTTTGGCACTTGGAGGGGATAATTCTGTGGTCTATGCTATAAACCAGTATCAAAATTTCCAGAAGGAGTTACTTCCTCAGGTGCCCAGCCTTGAAGAGTTGCCTTCTTTTCTCTCATCTTATTTCTCCATTCTCCTACTGGTGTTGGTTTCACCATACAAACAAACTACTTGCCCACTAATCCTTACCTCTTGGTCCTTATCTGGAATAATCAAAACGAAGAGCCACAGTGGCACCTGGACAAATTACTGTTGCAATAACCATGAGAAGTTGTTCTCAGAGGAGGCTCAGAGACCACATGCAGAATCTGAATAAATGAGTCAATGAATGAATGAACAAATGAATAAATGGATACATAAATTAAGTCCTAGAACATCAGAAGAAAGAGGGTTTGTAGAACCTTCTCATGCTGAGGGAAGGCTTTCCTGAAATGGTGAGAATTTAGCTCAGCTCTTAAGTTTGAGTGAAAGTTTAGGCATCTCCTTACGTACATAGAGCAACATGTGGCTGGACTGTCGTGGCTGAGGGATGAATGGGCAATGACACTGGTCAGAGAGGGCCCAAAGTGAACAAATTGACTCCACCCTGATGATTTAATTTTCTTCTATGACACGCACCTCTCTGTAAGCCAGCCCTCTTCCTTCCAGGAAGTGGGAAAAAAAAACAAATGAACAGTATGGCAAGCTCATGCAATGGCATCTGACAGGTGGCTCCAGATCCCGGAGTGTCTCTGAGCTCCTGGACCCAAAATCAAGGCTGAGAGGAGCAACAATATTTAGAAAAAAGTAGTGGCCTGACTCTAGGGACAACTTCTTCATGCTGATTCCAAGGAGATAAGCTGGAGGCATGACACATCAGACATGACTGTGACTGTGATATTTCACATGTGGGTAGTAATACCTATCATGGGGCTGTCATAGGTAGTAAATGACACAATGTCTGAAAAGCTCATCATAGTGTCTGACACATAACGGATTCCAATTAATGGGACCCCCAATAACCAAAATGTCTTAGTAGCAGAAGATGGATCTTGTCTTCAGTTTCTATGTAATATTCAGCTTTGTTCTTAGAGGAGTGAGTGGTCTCCAACAGCAAAATCAGAAAGTGGAGACCATGATGTCTCCCTCCCCAGGTGAAGATTTTTAGGACCTTATGTATGTGGAGTACCAAACCGATGCTTAATAAGTACCATGAAATCTCAGTATAAATACATATGAGGAGGGGCTAGTCTTAAAGACCAATGGACTGCAGCTTCTCCTGCTTATTATCTCCCCCAGGCTTATTCTACCCATGGGCATAACTCCAGGGGGAGGAAGATTTACCCTGAATCTCATGGTTCCTCACTTGCTTAGGCCTCTGAGACCAAAATTCTGTATAAATATTTTGACTTTTTTTTTTTTAATAGAGCTCCCTCACTCAACTGAACACACCTCAGTCCCCATGAGCACAATTTGTTCCTCGATAGAGGTGAAGGTTATGATGAGAACATTCTCTGGGCTTACATGTGGAATCCAGGTGAAGCTGAAGGAGTGAATCCAACTAGAACCATCGTCAGAAGTCTGCTGTGCCTTCACTTACGTATCTCTTCTTTCATCCTTTCCCACCTTGCTGCCTTCCTCCCATAACAGAGTCACAGGATGTCCAAACATAGGAATCATCAAGCTTTACCACCTAACATCTGAAGAAGGGAAGGTGTTTATTTGCTCAGTGGCTGAATCAAGTTCCTGTCTTTGAGTTTAGGATGACTTTCTTATACTGCACCATTTCTTCCTCCCTTCCTCTCTTCCTTCCTCCCTCCCTCTCTTCCTTCTTTCCTTCCCTTCTTCCCTCTATCCTTCCATTTACTGCCTAAAAATAAAGAAGTTTTATCATTTCTCTAAAAGGAAGTTACTTCCTGAAAGTGGCCAACAAGGGACAAAGAACGGTCTAATGTTTTAGACCTGGGACTCGATTGTTTCCACTGGCCTTCTGTGCTCTTGGTTTATGAAAAATCAATAGTTTAATATAGAAAAAAATTCCCCTGGCTATCTATGTAGAGCTATATTGCCTTTGTTGCAGGGCTCTGGCTCTGCCTGCTTGCCACGAACTCCTAAGTCAGGTTGTTTGGTGTGGTGTCAGTCCAGCTTTCTACGCCCCATCACCTGATGCGGGGTCACTGGGCGTAGAAAGCTAATTAGTCACCTAATGCCGTAACAGAACTCAGACACATGTCCGGGGCTGAGCACTTCTGAGAGACATTTCATGTATGATGACCCTCATCTACATAGTTGACACCCAATAAATTCTTAACTGAATTGCTTCAAATGAATAATTGCTGAATCCAAGTAGATAAGATAGATAGCATCATTCTTGTAACAGTAAGAGAAGCAGCTATGTAGCGGTTGTCTACCATATTTCCCACTTCCAATATTACTCTCATCCCCTCGGTAGAATACTCACTTAAGGAAACAATTATTATCCCAATGAAAAAATTAAAGCTTAGGGAGTTTATGTGACTTGCTGAGGTCATTGGGGAAAGCACAACTAGATAATAATACCCCTTTCCTCTTGCTAAAGCCCATAGTTTCTCTTCTTGACCTTGGGGTTTCTGGGCATATGGGAAAATACAACCCACCGAGATTTAGTTATGAGCTCTTAAACACCCACATCTTGGACTTAATCTTGCCCCTTGTTCCCTCCCCAACCCCAAGTAACTGAAGCCCAAAATAAGCAATGTAGACCTTTGAATGGAGCATGACTGACCTTTAGTTTCCACACGACCTATGATCCATGCTGGACTCTAGGTGAGGTGGGATAATTGGGTTCTTTCCTTAGAATTTTAAACTTGAGGGACTCAGGGAGTGAACTAGCTGGTAGTGACTTCCCATGATGGGAAGTCTTGCAGGCACACACTGTGGTTGGAAGAGAGCTCATGGGTTATGCTCAAGACACAGCAACACAGGAAGCTTGGGGAATGAGAGAGGAGAGAAAGAACAGAAAGGAGAGTAAGGTTGTTGTGCATGTGTAGAAGAGGAAGAGAGAGAGAGGTAGTCTTTTCCTGCTCCATCTCCAGCTCAGTGGTTTGGAGCTAGTGTCCCACCACTGAGTCGGGGATTAGCAAACACAGCATGCAGGCCAAATCTGGCCAGCTCCTTATTTCTGTAAGTAATTTTACTGGAACATAGCCACACCCTTTCGTTGATGTATTATCTGTAGCTGCTTTCAGGCTACAATAGCAGAATTGAATGGTTGCAGTAACAACCAGATGGCCCACAAAGCCTGAAATATGTATGATCTGGACATTTGCAGAGAGAGTTTGCTGACCTCTGCACTAAGCCTGAGGAATTCCTGGTACATGAGGACTTGTGTTCATAACCAAGGTCATTTGAAAGATTTTTAGGTTTCAGAGACTTTGGATAATTTTACTTTGGGAAACCTTGTGAAATACAGTCACCCTTCACTTTAAATATATTTCCTTAAAACTTACATTAAGATGGAGATGCGGCTGATGTAAATGATACAATGTTACATTTTAGACTAATTTAATTAAACAATTGATTTTGACTATACACATTGCATTTGTATGAATTTCGAAGGAAAATTCCTCTCCTCAGCCCCACCCCAGGGGGCATATCAGACCCTGGCCAATCTCATGAGCCTGAAGCTTTGCCTATGGGCCCTGTGGATATTGTGGCCAGGTTCAAAGCAATGTCAATGTCACTTCTTCCTTTATCCTATTGTTTTCAACAGCTCAACTGAGATATAATTTATGTGCCATAAAGTTGACCCATATTAAGTGTGCAATTCAGTGAGTCCTCCTAAATTTGCGGAGTTAGGCACCCACCACTGGAATCATATTCCCATCTTATTTTTCAGACAGCTTTCTGTCCGATCTTAAGGTTCACTTTTCCTTTCAGATTGCTTGTCCCTTTCTGAGCTCTGTTCCCTAAGGGAGAGCCTGTACTATTCCTGGTAAGCAGCTCACCCTTGTATTTGCTGGACTGTAAGTTTTATGGTTTATCTGCCTTAAGTGTGGCAGGCCTGGTCATTTCCAGTTCCCAGATCACCATCCAGCTGACAAGTGTTAGCCACATTTCTAGGCAACGTGAGAGGGTCATCAACACAGCTACCTCTTTTGAAGTTTGGGGAAAGATCAGAGATGGGTATAAATAACAAGCAAATGAAAGGAGCAATCTAGACTCTTGAGGAGTATGGCATTGTGATTAAATCTAGGTTAGAACCCTGGCCCTGACTCCCATTTGCTGCACAGCATGGGCATGCTATTTTGGTTCCTCAGCTATAGAGAAGGATAATCCTAGATGCATGTTTCAGGTGAGAAGTAGACCTGTTAATCCACATAAGACACTTGGAATGGCGCTCGGAGGATGGTCAATTATGATAAATTTGGAAACAACTCTTAGAGATGGATAGACTTCCTCTTAGCAAGCAACTGTCAAGTGAGTTGAGGAAATAGTTGATGAATTTTCTCAAAGTGGGGGCTGGGCTTCAGAGGCAGCAGGAAGATTTCAAGGAGAGGCGGTATAAGGATGGAGGAGGTAACAACTTGTCGCCCCTCCCCAGTTGGGAAGAGAGTGGATCTTAAAGTTTTGAGAAGAACAATGGGAAGTTTATAACAACAAGGAAAAAGAAGCAGAGGCAGCACACCTGGCTGTAGGGGCTGTGTTAGAATGATTCCCCAGGCTCTGGGATTTACGGTTTGCTTACCTCTGCTGGGAAATTGAGTGGGTTAAGGAAGTTGTACTTAAAAAATAAAGACAAATCCCCAGCTGTCATCCAAACTGAGGAAGAAACCCAAGACAGAAGTGCGGATGCCATTTAAGCGAAGTGTTTGTAGATGGCCCTATTTGTCAGAGGAGGAAGAAGCCATTCCAGCCAAAGGATTTAGGGAGGCTCCATGGAAAAGTGGACTTTGGAACTTGGCCTTGGGTCATATGTAGGGTGGTTATATGCAGAAATGAGGGAGAAAGGCATCTCAGAAGATGAAATAGTGGGCATAAAAGAGGAAACTGGGACCTCACAGAGGCAGTAGGAGAAAGAGCAAATTTATTTTAGGTTGGATAATAACATAAATAACCATAAATGTTATATATCATGTTATGTGCCATAAACTTTGTGTTATCTCATTAATCACGACAGCAATACTGTAAGATAGATACCATTTTCACTATTTTGTAGATAAGGAAATTGAGGTCCAGAGAGATTCAGAAACTTGTTCAAAATCACATTGCTGGTATTGCATGAGGAGATGCGGTGGGAATTCCGTTTGGACAGGTGTGCTAGGACTGGGCCAAGGACCACTCCAAGCTCAAGGTTGAAGAGTTTGCTCAAGGCAAACACTGTCTTGACAGCTTGGTGAAAGAAACTCAGTGATCTGTGAGCCTGGGGCACATTGACTAACTTCTCTGGATGTATCGTTTCTTCATCTACAAAATGGGGTTCGGAAGAACACTTTTCCTGATTTCATATGAGGATGAAAGGGGTAATTTATGTGAAATTTTCTCATAATTCTGTCTGTGAAAAGTACCACAGAAAGGACAGCTGAAATCATTACATACTTATCTAAGAGCTGCCATAACAATTGACCCCAGATCAGTTGGCTTAAAAACAACAAAAATGAATGCTCCCATGGTTCTGGAGGTACGAGTCCAAAATCCAGGTGATAGCATGGCTATGCACCCTTCAGATTTCCCAGGAAAGTATCCTTCCTTGCTTCTCCCCAGCTTCTGGTAGTTACTGACAGTCTATAGTGTTCTTTGGCTTACGGATGCATCACGGCAGTCTCTGCTTTTGTCTCCACGTGATGCCCTGCCCTGTGTCTCTGTTTTCATGGGGCATTCTCTTCTCTGTGTACGTGTCCAAATTCTTCTCTTCTTATAAGGATACCAGTGATTGGGTTTGGTCTCATCTTAACCCACGATGACCTCCTCTTTACCCGATAACATCCACATAGACCCTACTTCCAAATAAGATCTTATTCTGAGATTCTGGGTGGGCATAACACTTGGACCTGGTACAATCATCATCACCATCATCACTACATAAGAAGAGCAAAGTGCCTGGTGAGATTCTGGTGCAGCGTAAGTGCTCAGTACAAGGTAGCCTTAAGTAATAGCAGTAGCTGCAGCAACCATGACAATCATAAATAAGATACTGTTTACATTTAGTATCTTGTTAGGACTGCTCATTCTCTTCTTCCCCAATGCACCTAGCACTCACGGGTACAGTCAGCAAGGGGCTCCATAAATATTGGTGGAACAAACAGCACATCTCAGCTTCTTAGGAAAAGCCCCACCATTTGTCTCCAAGAAATTGACATGAGACGTGGCATGGAGCAGCCGGCGGGGCTGTCACCTGCAAGCAGGAGGTGTGAGTGGATGATGGGCTAGCTCCCTGCTACAGGCGCTGATGGCCGCTCCTAATGAGACAGGGTGAGAAATGAGCTCAGTCCACGGGGCTGCAGTTTAATCCTTTCTGAGCCCACAGGGTCCCAGCGTGATGACACCAGCTGTTTTCAGATTCCTTTCTGGAGAAAGCACAAGCTGTTTTTGGTTTCAGGAGGCATGAGGTACCCTCAGGACCCGCCCTAACCCTCAGCATAGTTTGAAACACCACCAGGCAAGGAGGGAAATCAGGGGGCCTATATTCTAAGCCAGATGCAGCAGCAGGATCCTAGTGGCTGAGGGCTAGTTCTTCTCTCCCTGTGACCCTCGGTCTTCTCGCCGGGAAGTGGGTGTGAAACACCCACCACAGTGGGCTGTCTTGAGGATTAAGGAGATAATGGGTCTGAAAAAAACTTTATAACCTGGAGAGAAATGTAAGTATGTTATCTGTCCAGCCATTCCACCCTGACAACACTTAGCTTTTCCTCCCTGGCCTCTCCCCACTTTGATGCGGACTTTTCTCCCTTCATCAAACCACATGCTTAGACAAGCCTTTGAAGGCCACCTGGGTGGCTCAGGAGGTTAAGTGTCTGACTCTTGATTTCAGCTCAGGCCATGATCTTGTTGTGTTGGACTCTGTGTTGGGCTCCACTCTGAGCAGGGAATCTCCTTAGGATTCTCTCTCTCCCTCTCCTTTCCCCTGCCCCTCAAATAAAGAAATAAATCTTTGTGGGGCGTGGGGAGAAGAAAAGCATTCAAAACTATTTTGAACTCTGAGTGATGACACCTTCAAGTGCTCCTTTCCAAGGGGTTTCTTCCCAAGAGGGACCAAAATGATAAGTGGGGTGTATTTGTTAGTTCATTCATCCACTTACTCGTTCATCTATATGTTAATTCATTTGTTTTTAAAGCCATCATCCATTTAACTACCCTTTTTTAGCACTTGCTCTGTGACAGTCATTTCCTAGGTATGGAGATGAATCCAACAAGGAGTCCTCTCATGGCACTCACCAGCTCAGGGGCAAGTATGTGAACACAGATAACCAAGGCAGGGTCATATTTTGTGACCTAGGACAAGTCTTTTCCTCTCTCTGGAGCTCAGTTTCCCATCTATAAAATGAGACAGTTGGACCAATTGTGCTCAGTTCCCTCTCTTAGCCATCAAAGAAGCAACTACGCTATTGGGAAGAACACCAAACTGGGAGTCAGGAAATTCCCAGCACAGTCCTACCTCTACAAACAACCTAGAAAGATTCTAAGTCCTTTCCCCTCTGCGGCCCTCCCTTTCCCAGGGTGTACCTGCTGGGGCAGGGTGACATAATCCCCAGGATCCTTACAGCTTAGAGCCTTTTACTTCATGAGATCACTGAGCTCCTTGTTTGGGGGCCAGTGACACAGCAGTAGCAGCTGAGCAAAGATTCAGAGGAAGACACCAAAGGGATGGCACAGGAACAGAGCTCCTAGAAGTGTCTATCAGTTGTCAGCAGGTGTTTCCCTGGGATGCTCAGCATCCTGCCGGGGCGGATGATCTCTGTCCCCTGCCCTCACAGGCTGAGCACAGAAGTGTCAGAGGCAGAGAACAGACAGCTCCTTTTCCTCACCGAGGCCATCCTGCTACCACATCCTTTATCCTACCCCAGGCAGTGTGCAAGCCATGCTGGTTTTAAGTATTTATGGGAGGAGCAGAAAGAGGCACAACAGCCCTGGACTGCCTAGCTGGAGAGAGTCTTCCCACCTGGTGGCTTCACTGGAGCTTCTTGGAGGATGTCACCTCTAACTTGAGATCCGAAGGATGACAAATAGCTTGAGCAACAGTGATGGGGGTGGGTGGGGTAGGAGAGAGAGAGCAGGGTGCTCTAGGAGTGAAGAGAAGTTCAGTGTGGCTAGAGCACTGCATGCTGAGACCGATGTACCTAGATCTTGGGTCTCAGAAAAAGAAATGACCAGATCTCCAAGCTCAGCAAAGTACTGTGCTCAGAGTAACTTGAGTCTCTGTTTTGAGGGTCCCCAAGCCCACATTAAAAAAAAAAAGTTCTGAATGCCAAGTAAGTCCTTATTTTAGTTCTCTGGTTTGATGGAAGCCTCTCTATGATATTTTCAAGATCTCTGCATATATATGACTTTCTTCCACTCTGAAGCCTTCAGGCACTGAAGACTGAATCTTGATCTCAATCAGACTCCCCTCTGGGTGAACAAAAGAAAAGCTGATTGGATGTGTACATCCAGGGAGGGGGTTCTTTTTTCTTTGTTCCTCTTGCTTTGTGACATCCATTTTACCCAAGTGCATTTCAAAAAGATGTGATGAGTGGAACCATCGAGAGGAAGAGGCTGAATGGACGGCCAGGGAGATTAGATTAGAAAAAGGACAATCCATGTTACTTTTAAGGTTAATGTGAGCAGACAAAAGAGAGTTCCTCTGGAAAATCAGGTTAACAGTAAGGAGATGGAAGAGGGATGCATGTTAATGGGGACAGGTGGGGAGTTGTAAAGAACACTTAGAGAAGAGGAAGCAGAGGACAGAAGCTGGGAGGATTGAATAGGGGCCCAGGAGGTCCTACAGACTTCCTGGAATGGGAGCTGCTCCTGAAAGGGGTTCATCTTCATGTTGGGGTCTTTCCAGCAGCCACTTTGAGAGGAAATGGAAGGAGCTGTGTCTTTCACCGAGTCCTAGATCAGCCTAGATCACTGCTCATGTGGACTATCACTCCTCCCTCTGCTGGGTTTCTCTGTGTCCATCATTACGATGCAGCCAAGGTTATTTTCTTCCCTAGCCTCTCGCTGCCTCATCACCCTTTCTTTATTTCATGCCACCTATCTCTGGTCACCTAATTTATCTGGCTATTTGCTGAGATTTTGCATCCTTCAATGCTTCTGAAGTTCCACCAGTCCCATCTCTCTACTTGGGAAAGATATGTTGAAGATATGCCGAAGTTCTAACTCCCACTACTTGTAAATCTGACCTTATTTAGAAATAGGGTCTTTGCAGATGTAATCAAGTTAAGATGAGACCATACCAGATTAGTGAGTCCTCAATCCAATTGGACAGCGTCCTTATAAAGAGAGAGGAGGCACATTTTACTGGCAAGAAGGCCACGTGACCATGGAAACAGAGATTGCTTGATGTGATATAACTACAAGGTAAGGGACACCAAGAATTGCTGCCAACCACCAGAGACTAGGAAAGATTTTTTTTTCTTATAGCCTTTGGAGGGAGCATGGCCCTGACGATAGCTTGATTTCAGTTCTCCAGCCTCCAAAATTAGGATAGAATAAACTTCTGTTGTTTTAAGCCCCTGGTTTGTCGTAGTTTATATCAGCAACCCTAGGAAACTAATAGAGTTGCTTCTCTGTTTTTGTTCTGTTTTGTTTTGTGTTTTAGTGAACAGCTGTCCTGCTTGCCTGTCTCTAATCATCCTGGGGATGAGGGCATCTGATTTCCTTTTTGTTAAAGTGACCCTGTCCCATCCTGTGATCCTGTGTGCCTCGCCAGGGGGTGGCCCCATGACCTGCTAGGTCAGTCTGACACACTCCCTGGAAATCTGAATCTTGTGCAGAGTGGCACAGCTGGATCAATGGCTGGGGCTCGCTTCTCTCTTTGGCATTGTACTGAATGGACGGTCCCTTCGTCCCCCTCCCCTAGATCCCTAGAGCAGCCCTTGCTCCTTTTCAAGACCAGAGATCAACCCCATAACCTTCCAGTAATTATTTTTTCATTTTCTTCTTGAACTAGAATTGATTTCTGATGTTAGCAATTCAAGAACTTGATATAGTGCAGGCTCTTCTCCACCCCACTCTCAGGAATCCATGCCTCTACTCCAGTGCTCATGCGGTGATCAAGTATGAGTCTGTAGAGGACATCCTCACCTCCTTTCCCCAGGAGGGAGAACTGGGTTTCTGTCTGTGTCAGTAGTGCTGGCGAATGTAGAGATACTCCCTTAATGAGTATTGAATGGCCAAAGGAAAGGAGCCTCCCTGGGGTCCCCTGTAGAGTTGGGCTTGCTTTGGTGCTCAAAATGATAAATTGATATATTTAATACTGTCTTCCATCACAGCTCCACAGGACATCTCTCACAACACCCCTGAGACTAATACTCATATAGGGAAGGGAGTAAGGCTCTGGGGTGGGGATGGGTGGGAAAATTTAAGAAGTGTTCACTCTCACGACCAGGGTCATGCAAGTGCCATCCTTGAAAGTAACTGCTTCATTAAATTTTGCCCAAATATGCACTTTTCTTAATTAAACTACCTAATATCCCAGTACTTCATTATCAAATCTGCAGTGTCTTGGCCAAAAAAAGAACCCACCCACATTGTTCCATTTCTTTAAGGAAAGGACAGATATGTAATAAGATGTGGTCAGTGCAGTGGAAAACACATTCTAGGCTAAGAGACAGGAGAAATGGGTCTTATTTTTGAGCTTCTCTGTAATAGTTGTGGGATTTCAGTGATATCAGTCTTCTGGGAGTCAATTTCATCATTTAAAATGGGGATGATAATAATACTTACTATTATTATTATATTATTTTGTGAACATTAACTAATACATTTAAAGTAAACAATGCCTAGCTCAGAGAAGACATATAAACATTAGCTGTTCTTGTCATCATTTGATGGGCAGAATGGTTCTGAATTTATCTCTTTTTAGTCTTTGGAAAGAGGGGGTAATGATGTTCATGCACATAATTGTTATGATCATTGGGTATCTCCAAATTAAAAAAAAAGAAAAAGGTGAGAAAGTGAAAAGCATGGATGGTTATCTCCATGCCAACAAGGTTAATCTGTGATGTAAGAGTTTGTGTTCAGATATCAGAGAATTATTAACTCTGACAGATATTTGCTGCCTTACCTTGGGCAAGTCCGGCTAAGTTTCTAAGACTCCATGTAGTCATCTTTAAACTAGAGGTACCAAGAATCCCTACCTTATAGGGTTTTGTGGAACTTAATGGGATTATAGGGGCAAGAAATTTGCATAGATTCTGAAAGATGGGTAGTGATCAATGAAACATAGCTGGTGTCAACATTGGTGAAGTTTCTGTTGGAGCAGGGGTTAAAATGGCAGTCGTCTGTGACTTTGAAAGGTGATTTATGGGAGCCAGTGGTTATCTTCAGCAGGCAAGGGAAGGATATCAATCGGCGAAAGTAAGCTGTAAGTGAAAATTGAAACTGTCAGATGGTGTGGACTCCCTGCTCAGTCTTTGGCAATTTTTCCTCTCTTTTTTTAATTAAAAGTTTTTGTCTTCTGATGTAGAAGTGGAATGAATCACTACGTACGTTAGCATGCTCAGAGCCTACCTGGGGCTAAAGCCTGGGAGTCTTCCTCCTGGGGAATCCAGCATGAGGACCTGCTCCTGGAAGTCACTCAGCACGTCTCCCAGCACCATGGGCATGATGGCTTTGGATCCTGACCTGTTTAAAATCTAACTTTGGGTTAGATTTTGGCAAGTGATTCTGAAATAAAACTTCTCTTTTTTTTTATGAAATGGAGGTAATAACACCTACTCTAAAGGATTTTTTGAACATTACATCAGAGAAAGTATTTCTAATACAATGCCTATACATAGAAACTCCTTTCTTCACGCTGGGCACTGATGCCTTGTTCTCTGGAAGCACCTGACTTTTTCAGACCTTTCAACCAGTATTCGCCTCTTAAGGAAACACTATGGCCCCGTGGTGAAGGGTGCAGATGCTGGAGTCATGCCACTCGGATCTGAGACTCAGTTCTAGCATCTACTCTGACTTTGACAAGGTGAGTTAACCAGTCTTTTCAGGTAATCTATTCTGGCTTCAAAATTGATCTCAAAAGTTAATTGTTTGTAATGACTATTGTATTCTGATCACAATTTAGTGGATCAAAAATTCAAGACTCACTGGGCAGTTGTTTGTGGATCCATATGGAAGCAACAGGTGGAGGATTTATGTCTAAGATAGCTTCTTCACCATATGCCTGGTGTGTCATTTTTGCTCAGCCCACATATGCCTCCCGTGATATCCAGGCTCCAGGACATCTACCTATGGTTTGGGCTTCTCATGGTGTGACAACTTCATGGTTGTTGGGCCTTTTGTACAGCTTCTCAAAGATTTTAGAGAGAAAGTACTCCATGAAAAGCTTCTCATGACCCAGAATCATGGTCTCCAGAATCCATTTCTTCTATCTTCTCCTGGTTCAACAAACTATTAAGACAACCTCGATTCAAGGAGAGGAGAACTCAGAATTAATGAAACAAGATGGGATCGGGAGGGAGACAAACCAGAAGAGACTCTTAATCTCACAAAACAAACTGAGTGTTGCCGGTGGGAAAGGGGTAGGGAGAGGGGGGTTGGGTTATGGACATTGGGGAGGGTATGTGCTATAGTGAGTGCTGTGAAGTATGTAAACCTGGCCATTCACAGACCTGTACCCCTGGGGCTAATAATATGTTATATGTTAATAATAATAAAAATAAAAATAAAAACCAAAAAAAAAAAAAAGAAAAAAGAGAGAGGAGAATTCAACTCCATTTCTCAATTGAAGGAGCAACAAAGAAAGTACTAAACCAACATTATTTAGCACAGTAGCTGACATATAATAATCACTCAATAAAAAGTGATCTGTTATGAATTATTTACCTTTTCTCCAGCCATCCCTTCTTCCTCATGGCTGCTACCTTCATCCCCACCACTTATCCCCAGGGCATACACACAAATCAGAGTTTTGCCCATGTTGTTATGAAAGGATGGGGGAATAATGACATAGTTCTGGACATATGATTACGGGTTATGCTATGATTTGGACCTAGACAGTGGTGGTGGTGCAGGAAATGGGAAAAGTGGATAAATTCTGGGGTTACTGGAAAATTATATTAAGAGCTTATTGATTGATTGATTGATTGATTGAATATTTGATGGAATGTGTGTTTAAGAAGAAAAGATGAGTCGGGACAATGCCCAGGTAGTTGACTATGATAACTGGTTGGGTGGTGGCATGTTTCATCAGCATAGGAAACACAACATTTAGGTTCTGTTGGCTACTACTTCTTCTTGTTATACCCTTCTTCCCATATCTGGACAGCAGGCAGACATGCTAGGAATTTAAACATTGTTCTTTCAGTAACTGGGAGAACCTGAAGCTGGTTGGTCAGACGAATGACGTGAAGCAAGTTGTTCCTTAGGCAGAGTTTGTGGTTTACAGTGATGCAAGACCGATGACTCTATCTTGTATCAGTTTTGGTCTGTTCATATTTAATGTTCTTCATGGCATTAATGGGGCCTCATCTTTTGCATAGATAAAGCACAATTTTCTGGTAGAAAGTTTCAACTGTAAAAGAGAGTGAGAAAAACAACACTCTCCAACTTAATGAGAACATAGACTGCCCAGATTCCCAGGGAGAGGGTGTCTGTCAATCTGATTATTATTATTCAGAGGTCCCATCCCTTTGTATCTCCATCAGCCTAGGGTGACATCCCAAATGAAGTCTGTCTATCACATTGTCCTGTATCCTCCCTCCAGCGTGGTCCTCCTTTATGATCTTTGGTTAAACTCATTGCTCATAGCTCCACGCAGGCAGCTCTGGACTTCTCCAAATGCCCTCTGGCCAGGGAGGGCTCTTCTGTGATATTTGATCTGCCAGCTGGTGTCAAACAGGCTTGGTTTTTCCTCAGAGTAAATGCACTGCAGAGAAACTATAAAAAACACATATCGTGATGACATGAATCCAGATACAACATGATAGGCAATTTCCCCCTTCTCCTTAGTAGCCTTACTCTAGTTTTTTTTTAAACTTTGTAATAACATGATCCCACATTTTATGCAACAGAAGATTTGGACTCTGTTTGGTGCATTATAATGGAGCAACAATAAAAACCGCAATGAAACTGTTAACAATTATGGTAACAACAGCAGCCAACTTTAGAGTGTGTTTATTACATGCCAGGCCTTGTGCTAAACGTTTTATGTATGCTTATCTCATTTAATCACCATTAGAATCCTTAGTGATGGGCAATTTTTGTGTCCATATTACACATAAGATTTAGATCAAATAATTTGCCCAAATGGCTAATATGGAGTGAAGCCGAACTTCAGCTCCAGGTCTTTCTGATTTGGTTCGCCTGGTGCGTTAAGCATATTCACATGATACTGGATATTCACATCGGACTGCCCCGGAAGGTTTTTGGATGCGTTGGGTTTGACCTGAGCTTTGTCTTGATGAAGGACTTGCAGTCTAGACTGGTTTACTTTACTGAGTGCTGTACAGGGCCCTGACATCCTGCTGGATGGGAAATGATAGAAACACATTAGGCAATCAAAATGTAAACGTTTTCACTTAAAGAGCAAATTGTGGAACACGTAGGGGACTCGAGATCCATCACATTGGAATTCAGCAGCCAGGGTAAAAGATCCAGGTATGGTAATAAGTTCAGACCAAGAGAATGTCTGTGGAGTGGTGATTTAATTAAAGATAGAGGGCTAGGTTTCATACCCCCACTGCTACTGACACAGGCAAGTGGCCAGGGCTCTGGAGGACAGGTGACAATCAGTGCCATCCGCTAGGGCTCCGGGGGAGATTTGCAGAGACTTCTTGTTGGAACTCTTTTTTGACTAATATCTTAGAACCCATTCATGCATTTATTATGGCATCTACACCAGGCAGGAAATGTTAAAGAGTGATGAGGACCAGACGTGCAAGCACTAGGCAATGGGACAACCAGAGAGCACACGCTCCTTACAGAACGGCAACCTCCACTTAACTCTAGCCCATAGTGGTATATGGTTATTTCATCTATCAGGGTGTTCTAGAAGAAACCCGAAGCCCAAAATGAAGTCATATGCTCCCATGACAGCAAACAGAAACCAATTACAATGTCAAACCTGTCCCAAGAATGTGACCTTTCAACAGCCAATCCACAATTTCCAGATCAGCACTAGTGAGGTCATGAGCAACGACCGACCAACAAAAACCTTGTCATTCCCTCACCCCCAAAAGAAAGATGCCCTGGGCAGAAACAATCCCCATCCCCCTCCCTTTTTGTCCTTTTGCTAATAATTTCCTTGACCCACCCACGTGTCTCTAAAAACCTTCCCTATGTACAACTCCTCAGAGCATCTTTCTACTTGCTGTATGTAATGCTGCCTGATTCGTGAATAGCTTAATGAAGCCAATTAGATCTTCACATTTTCTCGGTTGAATTTTGTGTTGAATTACAAAGGTAAGCTGGGCATCAGAATGCCTGTGTGAAATACGCAGACCTGTAAATACTAGGCAAAATAAAGAAGAAAGTCCTTCTGGTCCACATCTGTTGGGCAAATAAATCCCATGTTTCTGGTTGGAAATACAAAATTTATTCAAATGTCACTTGCTCTAGGAAGCCTCTGTGTTACTTTTCTAGGGCTGCTATAACAAAGTACTACCATCTGGGTGGCTAGAAACAACAGACATTTTTCCTGTCATCATTTTGGAGACTAAAATTTGAAATCAAAATATCAGTAAGGCCATATCCCCTCAGAAACCTGCAAAGGAATCCTCCCTCCCCTCTGCCTAGCTTCCTGAGGTTTTACTGACAATCAGTGGGGGGGAGCTGGGGGCAGGGCGTGGGGAGGGAAGGAAATTTCCAACCCTCTAATCCCTTGGTAGTTTCCACAGATAATCAGCCCCAATCCCTAGGTGCTTTCCAGATGTCACTCATTAACATAACAAAAGATGCTCTTACTGCTCTCATCCCTTAAGAAATTCCAAGGGGCTCTGTTTCCCAGACCAAATATATATTTTTTGTTATAAATCACAATATGCCAAATATCTGGGGAGAAGGGTTTCTGGAAGGCATCAGAGAAGAGTTATTTATGCTGGAGGGTACAGTCCGAAAGGATGAATAGAATTTCTTAGGTGGGAAGGGGAGTTGGGGATAGAGCACATTCTGGGCCCAAGCAAAGCCCCGGCAGGAGTTTATAAGAATGCTAAGAAGTTTGGGAGAAGGGGGTGGTATTATGGACATTGGGGAGGGTATGTGTTTTGGTGAGTGCTGTGAAGTGTGTAAACCTGGAGATTCACAGACCTGTACCCCTGGGGATAAAAATATATGTTTATAAAAAATAAAAAATATAAAAAAATATATATATGATGATTTTTTTCTAGAAAACAAGGAAATGAAATTAATAAACAGAATTAGGGGTCCATGTATGAACAATGGTCATGATGGTCATAAGACTGAAAAATACCAGTAAGAATATTTTTCCCTGCAACATTTAAGCTGTAGGAATATATTTTATATTAAGGAAAAAAATTGGATTTAGGGGCGCCTGGGTGGCTCAGAGGGTTAAAGCCTCTGCCTTCGGCTCAAGTCGTGATCCCAGGGTTCTGGGTTCGAGCCCCACATCAGGCTCTCCACTCAGCAGGGAGCCTGCTTCCCCCTCTCTCTCTGCCTGCCTCTCTGCCTACTTGTGATCTCTGTCTTTCAAATAAATAAGTAAAATCTTTAAAAAAATATATGATGAAGAAGATGGGATTGGGAGGGAGACAAAACATAAGTGACTCTTAATCTCACAAAACAAACTGAGGGTTGCTGGGAGGGAGGGGGTTTGGGAGAAGGGGGTGGGATTATGGACATTGGGGAGGGTATGTGCTTTGGTGAGTGCTGTGAAGTGTGTAAACCTGGTGATTCACAGACCTGTACCCCTGGGGATAAAAATATATGTTTATAAAAAATAAAAAATTA